>NW_027468576.1:40504777-40514235 GCF_046254945.1 Alosa pseudoharengus | reverse complement strand
ATAAACTGTTGAAACAGGCTCTCAAGTCTCCCCACACCCACACACCCACACACACACACACACACACACACACACACACACACAAACACACACCCAAGCCTTGTCTGAACCAGGTTTGATTCAGCAGCAGCCAGGGATAATTAAACAGTGTGTGTCTCAGCTACATACTGTGTGTGTATGTGTGTGTGTGTGTGTGTGTGTGTGTGTGTGTGTGTGTGAGAGAGTGAGTGAGTGAGTGAGTGAGTGAGTGAGTGAGTGTGTGTGTGTGTGTGTGTGTGAGTGTGTGTGTGTGTGTGTGTATGAGTGTGAGTGTGTGTGTGTGTGTGTGTGTGTGTGTGTGTGTGTGTGTGTGTGTGTGTGTGTGTGTGTGTGTGTGTGTGTGTGAGTGTGTGTGTGTGTGTGTGTGTGTGTGTGTGTGTGTGTGTGTGTGTGTGAGCTACACAGAGCTGAAAGGGAGAGACAGCCAATACAGACATGCAGGCAGTTCTGTTCTGTTTTCTCATGGTTCTGCGTTCTCTCATGTTCTCTCATGTGTTCTATGGGGTTCTTGTGCAGATGTACTTTAACTCCACCATCTCGGACAGCACCAAGCTGCTGAAGCCGGTTCTGGTGTTTGCGTTCACCATTGCCGCGGCTCTCTCAGGGCTGACCCAGGTCACTCAGTACAGGAGCCACCCTGTGGACGTCTACGCCGGCTTCTGTATCGGAGCGGGCATCGCCATGTACCTGGTGAGAGATCGCACAGAGAGATGTGTGTTTAGGCCTGTGTGTGTGTGTGTGTGTGTGTGTGTGTGTTTAGGTCTATGAGTGTTTAGGCCTGTGTGTGTGTGTGTGTGTGTGTGTTTCATTAGTTCGCCCTTCGGTATGATTGCTTCAGCTAGACTAAATGTATGGTAGAAGTGCGTGTTTTGCAAGGTAGCTGTCCGTGGTCCTGGAGTGCCTGGAGCGGAGATCGCGATAGAGCGATGACCGCTTGCACCCCAAAAGATCACATAGAAAGGCCGCTACCGACTACATAAGTGCTTGCTGAGCGAGTCGTAAATCCGCTAGATTGGAGCGGATGTAAGACTGGTAGGCATCCGAGGACCAACGGCCCAGTATTTTAATTTGTTGCTCCGATAAGCCGTTGAGCGCAGCTGTTGTGGCAGCTCCTATCCTGAAGGAGTGTGCGGAGTAGCGATCCGCGGGAAAACCAGATTTGACAAGAATGTTTTTTTAAGAGTGTCTGGAATCTGTGGCGAGTGATGGGTAGCCCTTCATCTGACACGAAGAGCGGGCTAGTAGACGAAGCTTGAGCTGACCGATATGAGATGTAGTGTGATAGGTATTGGAAAGGCTGAAGATCTGAGGCGGAGTTAAAAATGAATATGGAGTGTCCTTTTCGGAACTGGTCGGTTTTACTCTGTTTGATGGTAAATCGAATGGTGTCTTGGTCTAGCTGCTCTAGATCTGCGATGCACGGCTGGACATCGGGAATGAAGAGGGACGAAGGGCATGTAAACTCGCTACATCTCAGCAGCCCAAAAAAGGCCAGTAGAAACATAACAGAGATGGTGAAATCGGAATGCGGTGAAATGAACCCTTTGCGAAGGGTAGCGAGGCAGGTGACAAGAATGCTTGAGGTAATGGGAAGGCGGGAGTCTTGGGGGACTGGCTGTTGCCTACGGATACCTTTAATTAACAAGCCTATCCTGGTGTTGGAGAAGGAAGGGCATTCGGAGCCGTGGAGGAGTTTGAAGAAGAAATGAATGCCAGCTAGGTAGACTCTAATGGAAGAGACTCTGATCCCGAGTGAAGTGTGGGCGTAGATGATAAATGATGCTATGGTGACTGCATCGAAACTGGGAAATGGTAGAGAGTGCTTTGCGTGGAACTGTTTGAAGCAAGACCAAGCAGTCCAGTAGGACTGCATGGTCCTGGGTGCGAGGGCTTGAAGGGCTAGGTCGGCCGTGATGGGTTGGAGATAGCTGAGGGGGTGGTTTATAGGAAGATGGTTTCTGAAAAGCTGGGGAGTGGAGTACGGTACAGGTCCACCTCTGGAGCCGAGCTTCTGAATCTCTGGAAATTAAGACGAGAGAGAGAGTCAGCAATTTCATTGTGGCAACCGGGGACGTGCGCGGCTCTTATAATTAACTGGTAGCTGGCTGCTATCCAGATTAGACGCCTAATAAGAGGGGAAAGCGCAAGCGATTTTGAGCGTGAGTTATTAATGACGTGCACTACGGCTTCCTTGTCGCTGTGGATTAGCACACTCTTGGAGGTCCACTCCTTCCCCCAGAGTAGGGCCGCGATGACTACGGGGTAGAGTTCGAACACGGCTGACGATTCATTTTCGGTTGTTAGCTCTCTGAACTCTAGTGGCCACGGGGATGCAAACCAGCGCCCTTTGAAAAAGCCTCCGAAGCCTATTGAGGGGGCTGCGTCGGTGTACAACTGGAGGTCTTCTGGAGATGATTGGCAGTCGTCGTAGAACATGCACAGGCCATTCCATTCGTCTAAAAACATCCTCCAGAGCTTGAGATCGGCCAGACACTGGGCATCTAGAGATACGACGTCTCTGAGAGATGGGGTTGCTGAGGCGCAGTTTAGGAGATGCGAGATGAAAGGGCGGCCCTGGGGAATGATTCGCATGGCGAAATTGAGGTGGCCTAGAAGGGAGAGAACTTCTTGTTTGGTGTGAGATGGTGATGTTATAAACTCGTTCAACAGTAAAGAGATTCTGTATTTTTTCTCTTTAGGGAGAGATGAAGAGAATTCTTCGGTATCTAAAATGATGCCGAGGAATTCGAGTCTGGATAAAGGACCGCACGTCTTATCGACTGAGAGTGGGACTCCCAGTTTGTTGAATACGTCAACTAGCGTAGAAATGCCTAGGGCCGGTGGGTAGGAATGGGGGATAACTACGAGAAAGTCATCCAGAAGATGAACGAGAAATAGGAGCTTATAATTATTTAGGAGAATCCAGCACAGGGCTTCTGATAGCGTATCACAAATTTTGGGACTGCTGCGGCAGCCGAAGGTGAGGCGAACTGCGAAATAGTATCTCTTATGCCATTTGACTCCAGAATTCGAGATCAATGGGCATGACTTTGAAGGCTGAGGTGATGTCCGCTTTAGCTAGCCAGCAACGTCTACCTGCCTTTTTGATCAGAGCGATAGCGTCGTCGACAGAGTGGTAGTGCAGCGAGAACTCTTCTAGTGGAATCAAACTGTTAATGCTGGGAGTGGTACTATTGTGCGGAGCTGAGAGGTCGATGATAAGTCTCTTTTTCCTGAGTATTTGCGCGTAGCTACGCCTATGGGGTTGATCCTGTAGACTGGGAATGGAGGCTTGGTGAACGGACCGATCATAAAACCGGATTCGACCTCTTTGCTTAGGAGTGAGATGACCACCTCCGGATCCTCGACGGTGGATAGAAGGTTTTTACAAACGAAAGACTCTGTAGGTCTTGCTAAAACACCTGGATGGAACCCGTGCGTCAACCCCGAAGTCAAATAGTCGCAAAATCCCCTATTTGGATTAGACTGGAGTTCTGAATGGAGAGCAGGAACAATGATTGGAGTAGAGAGGTACTTTTTAAACTTTTTATTTATGTTCTTGAGTGCGGAACAGACTGACTTGGCATGGGCGCCTGCGCAGTAGCTGCAAACGTGGAGGTAACGGCAGGAGGATTGGCGGCACTGAGCAAAGTTAAATCTTCGGCAGATTTCTCGACCTTTCCAGGAACGCTCGTCCTCTTCCCTGGCTTCTCCTACCGTAGCATCGGGGATGCGGGGAACATAGGATGAGGATTTGGGGGCTGTGGAGCTGGTGCTGGGGAGTTGATGGTCGGGGTTGATTAGTGGACACTCGGCCGCGCCGTGACTGGGGCTATTGCAGAGGGGACAAGATGGCTTAAGTCCTAGGAAAACGCAGCCTGCTCCCTGTTCCGGAGAGGAAAACAAAGGGAGGGAGCGGGAGGGCGAAAAGACCGGGTTATCCGACTGCGTTAAAAGGCGGAGGAGATGGAACTTCCTATCCGACCTACGGAACGCGACGCCGCGGGAATGAAGAGTGCTGCGGATGCGAGCCACTGTCCAGTGAATGGGGTCATCGCCTTGTTGGCGCTGGGTCCTGGTGCTGCCGCGAGATGAGGCTGCTGAGCGGGAAATACTGCCCCGCACGGGGGCAGGAGAGGAGCGCCTTCTGCGACCCTGTGTCCTGGGTTCCCTACGCTGGCGGCGAGTAGTGATGGGACATTCGACACCGAGGCACCAAAGCTTGTATCACTCCCGTGAAGCAAATTGTTTCGACACGGTGTGTTGGAGCTTGTATCAAATTGGAATAAGCATGTGACTGGTGACGTCCGAAGCTTCGAACGTCACCGAAGGGTTTTGCTGGTTTCGAAAGTTTGCTGCTGCGCTGATACCCAACAGGAGCAACATTGCTGTATTCTGTAGCCTACTGCTGTAATTTAACAAAACCTGTGTCACGTGTCTTAGTTACTCAGCAATCATTGTTGCTGAAGAACTTTTTAAAGTTTTGAAGTCAAATTTCGAATATTTTTTGTTATTGCATAAGCCTAATAAAAATTCCTCGTAAAGTGACTCACGGGGATTGAACCCACGTCACCAGATTTATCGTCCTCATCGCTACCTCTACTCTATAGTAGGCATACGGCAAGATTGGATGTTCATGAACTATTTATTTCTAACAACGGCCTGTTTAGTTCTAAAACACACTACCTAAATAATGCCTCTTGGTTATGAGTAGGCTATGACAGTTCATTGGATAAGGCCTACACTTTATGTATTTAAAGTAGGCCTAAATTGATATGGCCACATAGCAGACGGCTGCATTTCATGCTGCAGTTTGTTAAAACCGACTGAACACACATACATTCAAACGCTGAACACACTAGGCTATATTCAAACATTATACCCTAGTTCTAATTCATTTATTTAATTTTCAGTCATCTCATGTCATGTGTCCATTCTGTCCTTCATGTTCATGTTGTAAGCTTCGTTCGGGCGTGTCGAATTCATAGCCGCTGTCATTTCTGCTGACCACCAGATGTCACTGTGTTGTCTTCGATGCTTTGATGCTTCGGATCATTTTGCGATACAATCAGGAAGAAGCTTCAAAAGCTTCACAAGGCTTCGTTCGCCCATCACTAGCGGCGAGGGGAATGAATAGGATTATTTTCGCCCGGCGGAAGGCCCTGGGTGTCGGGTGTTGGCGGGACGAAGTTGTCCTCCGGATCGCTGGAAGAGGCGTGGATTTCCAGTTCCATGATAGTTGTCTTGTCTATGCGAACGATACTCAGACTTAATGATTTAGCGGACGCATGGAAAAGGAGGCGGGCTTAAATACCCTGCGGCGGCAGTGGGTGACTTAATTGCTGTCAATCATCCCAAAGGCTCCTCCAGAACTTTGTTTAGAAAACAACATTTAGGTCTACGAGTGTTTAGGCCTGTGTGCGTGTGTGTTTGTGTGTGTGTGTGTGTGTGTGTGTGTGTGTGTGTGTGTGTGTGTTTGTGTGTGTGTTGGGGGTGTGCTCACTCTGCTTAGTGTGTGTTTTTTACCCAGACACAATATAAAAATAATATGTGTGTCTGTGTCTTCATTCATTTATGTGTGTGTGTGTGTGTGTGTGTGTGTGTGAGAGTGCGGTTCGGGCCGCAAATATCTGTCCGAACCCGGCCCGCGTCCGACAGAGTTGCGTCCGAACCGACAGGCATTTTCATTTTTATGTCCGAACCCGACCCGAGCCCGACGCAGATGATGCCTCAGTTATTCCCATGCTAGTGATTAAACGTTCACGTTTGTGGATAGCCTGTCTTTTTAGCCCATTAAACAGAACAAACAACAAATGGAATTCTTGTCTACTATAGCTACAGAATCAGATAAGCATGCAGCTCACACACAGCGCACATTAACAAGAGGCCCAAGCAAGTAGAATTCTAGTCTTACCATTGACGAAAAGTCTTGAAATGAACTGCAACAGCCTTTGAATCTACAGTCCCTCTGTCACTGATCCATATGCAGCATTGACATTAATTGGGGCAACTCGAGGAAATCCTCATCCAGTTGAACGAGACGACCTTATAGCCTACCGGTAGCATATGTCTTTACCACATATATGTCTTTGGTCTTAAAAATCTCCTGATAGGCTAACAACTTTTTTTTAACGTCACCCAAGATGAAATGCACATGCTTTGTCACGGCTACATAAACAAATCTTGCACACAGGAAGAAAGCTTTTTTTATTTTTTTTATTTTATTTTATTCTCAAAAAACAAACGTTTGCCTCATGTAAAGCAGACCTGTTGGTTACTCAACATAATAAGCAATTTAAATGTAAAGCTTCCAATGCATATCGCCCCCATGTGTCCGAACCCGAACCGAACCCGACTACAATTTCGAAATATTTGGCCGAACCCGACCCGACCCGCCGTTGGTCCCTTCGGGCTCAGGTCGGGTAGCCACACTCTAGTGTGTATGTGTGTGTGTGTGTGTGTGTTTATGTGTTTACTTTTGAGTTTTTCTCTATCTCTCCTCTATGTGTGTGTGTGTGTGTGTGTGTGTTTATTTTTGAGTTTTTCTCTATCTATCCTCTATGTGTGTGTGTGTGTGTGTGTGTGTGTGTGTGTGTTTGTTGTGTCTGACATATCCTTGTACTAAAAGTGTTTCAGCATTTTGGCAAATCCAGGCATGTCCTCCTACGCTCTCTCACTCAGTTCATATTCAGAGCACTTCTCCGGTTTATGATGCTGCAAATCAGAGACTTGTCCCCCGATCATCTCTCTCTCTCTCTCCCTCCCTCTCTCTCTCTCTCTATCTCTCTCTCTCTTGCTCTCCTCTGCCTCTCTGCATTGAAGGGAGAGCATCCGAGGGGAACACACACACACACACACACACACACACACACACACACACACACAGTCCCTGGGGCATATCTCCTGCAGCGTTCATGTCACTCGTGTCCACTGTCTTCGGCTTCATTGTTCTCCCTGTTCTCTCCCTCACTGACCGCCTTTCATCGCTCTCTCTCTCTCTCTCTCTCTCTCTCTCTCTCTCCCTCTCTCTCTCCCTCACTGACCGCCTTTCATCCCTCTCTTCTGATCGCTCCTTCCGTCTCTTCCAATCACGTTTTCGTCCCTCCTGCTGTCCAATCAGAGATAACGGCTGAAGTCAGCATTCCCATCCCAACCGCTGCTTCTGAAGCGTAGAACGGGGGAAGTCACTGAGCACGCTCACGGCAGTAGTGCTGTGGTGGCCATTTTGGATACTAGAAGAATGAAGAAGTTGCTTTCTGGGCCTAGTAATACAAACCACAAAAGAATACACAAATAGACACGGTGTACGTGGTTCTCTCTCACAAATAGACACGGTGTACGCGGCTCTCTCTCACAAATAGACACGGTGTACGTGGTTCTCTCTCACAAATAGACACGGTGTACGCGGCTCTCTCTCACAAATAGACACGGTGTACGCGGCTCTCTCTCACAAATAGACACGGTGTACGTGGTTCTCTCTCACAAATAGACACGGTGTACGTGGTTCTCTCTCACAAATAGACACGGTGTACGTGGTTCTCTCTCACAAATAGACACGGTGTACGTGGTTCTCTCTCAGGTTTTACAGCCTCACTTTTCAACAGGTTAACTCTCAGTACACCAATTAGTATTGTAAACACACACACCCCTGAACACACACACACCTAAACGGTTTAACTCTCAGTACACCAATTAGTAGGTCATCTGGGTAAGTCACCCATTAGTGGGTCACCTTGGACCCTTTCTGTTGGTGATGTGAAAGCTGCATGTTTTTGCACGCACACACACTCTTGCACACACATACAAAACACTCAAACACACACACACCTAAACACACACACACACACACCTAAACACACACACACACACACACACACCTAAACAAAGACACATCTAAACCCACCCCCCTAACTCTGTGTGTGTGTGTGTGTGTGTTCCCTCTCCAGGCCTTCCATGCTGTGTCCAACTTCAAACCCTCGGAGGACGGCGTGCCTCCCCCCGGCCCCCCTCCCCCCCAGAAGGACGCTCTGCGTGAGCTGGCCCAGCGTGGGCACGACTCCGTGTACCAGAAGGCCCACGCGTCCGAGAGCAACGAGGAGATCGCGTCGCCGGGCCTGCCGGCGCTGGTGGGTGTGTCCGACGGGCTGAACCGGCCAATGCAGCGCGAGAAGGCGTCGCTCAGCAGTCTGAAGCGCGCCAGCGTCAACGTGGAGCTCCTGGTGCCCCGCAGCCCCATGGGAAAGGAAACCATGGTGACCTTCAGCAACACGCTGCCACGGCCGGCCGCCACACACAACCCTGCGGCCGTGGGGCCGGACGACGCGGTGCCACAGCGGAGCAGGCTAGTGACCGTGCCCGTGCCCATTCAGCTGCCCATGGACGCACGCCACTCCCAGCAGCTGGTGTCCGAGTGGAAGCAGAAGTCCATGGAGATGCGCGGCATGACGCTGCGGCAGCAGGAGGAGCAGGAGGAGGAGGCGCAGGAGGAGGAGGAGGAGGAGGAGGAGGAGGAGGGGAGTGACGAAGGCTCGGACGAGACCACCCCCACGGAGGAGGACACGGCCACGTCTGCGCTCTACCCGCCGCTGGACACGGCCGTGCGTCCAGCCAACCCTCCGGTGGGGGCGAGGGTGGTACTGCCCCCCCGGCCCCCTGTAGCCCCCCAGCCCCCACGGCTGCCGCACCCCCACCTGCCCGGCGAGATGCCCATGCGCCCCCCTCCCCCGCCCGTCTCGCCCAAGAGCGCCAGCACGCGCGCCAAGTGGCTGTCCCTGACGGAGAAGAGTGGGGCGCCGGTGCGGGCGCCTGGTCAGCCGCGCCTCATGCAGGTCATCGCCATGTCCAAGCAGCAGGGGCTGCTCTCAGGCTCCGCCCCCGCGTCCCCGCGCTCCTCCGAGACCGCCTCCTCGTCCTCCATCACCTCCTCATCCACCGCCGGCACCGACTCCCCCCCCTACCGCCCCCCCGCCCAGCGTGAGCCCTCCGCCATCGTCACCGTGGACGCTCACGCACCCCACCACCCCGTGGCCCAGCCCCCCGGCAGCACCAACCCCTGGGAGTGGAGAGGGAACGTGGGGAACGCGGGGAACGTGGGGAATGTGGGGAACGTGGGGAACGCGGGGAACGCGGGGAACGCCGTCGCTGGTTCCCGGGAATCTTACGAGCTCAACGAGCTCCAGCACGGCTATCGGGTGAGTAAGGTCGGCCCGGTGTCCGGCTCGGTGTCCGGCGGGCAGCGGCAGGACGTCCCACCGCTGCCCCCGCAGGAAGTGGACACGCGTAGCCGGGAGAGTCTGCGCCGCAAGACTCCGCTGGTGCTGCTGGACCAGAGTGGACACGGCCTCCCTGAACAGGACTACTACAGGAAGCACTCCACAGGACACAGGTACAAGGAGTGACCGGGACTCAGCAAGAGACAT
>NW_027468576.1:40487277-40497277 GCF_046254945.1 Alosa pseudoharengus | reverse complement strand
ACACACACACACACACACACTTGATCATTCTGCCTCACACTTCCAAGCCTTAGTACACGCACACACACACACACACACACACACACACACACACACACACTTGATCATTCTGCCTCACACTTCCAAGCCTTAGTACACGCACACACACACACACACACACACACACACTCACACACACACACACACTCACACACACACACACACACACACACACACACTTGATCATTCTGCCTTACACTTCTAGTCTTGTGTCAGAGGCGCCGCTCCAAAGATTAGCGTTATTCATTTCAGTCTTAATCAGAAAAGCAATTAAGCAGAAATGAACCAGACCTCACAGGGGCTTTTACTTTGAAACGCTGGTGACCTCTTTCCTGTTTCCTGGAATGCATCCAGTTGGTGAGTCCACTGATCTATAAAGAACACTGGATAGACTATCCCATTGTTGCCGCCCCATCAACAATGAAGCCAATGGAATCAGAACACCACCGCCATATTGGGACCACTGCACTGTAGAAAATGATAGGCTTACAGTAGAAATGCATGAAAAAAGTGAGGCAACTTAATTACTCGAAAATATTAGGGGGGAAATATAAACCTATTATTTTTAAAAATATAGTCTTTAAAAAATCATGGACATTTACTTAAATTATTCATCTATACTAAAATGTGTAAAATATCTCAATGCAATTAACGTAGCCTATTCAAAGGAAATTTCGTTCCGGAGGACCGTTTTAAGGTCGAAAGGTGAAACAGCATATTGCTCGACGTCAGTATAGCCTATGCCTCGATCTAAATGTAGGTTACAGAACGTTACAAATTAAGATCACAGTATCACATTTGGTGATTAATATGCTGATACGGCTTCGTGTTTTCCCCTTACAGTGTGACACAGTGGCATATTTCCCGACATTACCTTATCCATTGGTAGGCTACATTTTTAAATAGTGAAAACACCGTTATAATCACCCACTTTCGATATTGGCGCTTATAGGCCTACCGACTGTATGTTGTTCAGTTTTAACTTGACGTGAAGTCATACAGTAATCCCATAGCTCGAATCTGCCCATTTCTTTCCAACTTGACCAAGTCATCCCAAACATTTGCACAGACGTCTGCATTATATTGTCGAGCACGCAGCAGAGTTTCTCCTGCTGTCCAAGGGCGCGGGAAGGGGGGTGCTGAGGGTGCTGCAGCACCCCCTGCTGGCAGGAGATAGATTTTTAAAAAAGATTATATATTTTTGTTAAATAGTTACTAATTCGCTGTCTGACATTATTTATATTTTTGTATGTGAAATGATGAGTCATATAGCAAAAAAGGGTTATGGATAGGTTCGAATATAGGCTACTAAAAATTAACAGTTATAGAGATCAACGTGAACGTGCATGTGTACTGTTAATAATGGAAATATTACTTAATCAAAAACATATTATTGCATCATTTATTAAGTATTAACAATAATGTATAAACATATTTAAGATATAGGCTTATTTACTATGAACAAACTATTTATAACTGTGTGAACAAATGCTTTAATGATGATAAATTAGAAATTACTAATGATGAACAAACCATTAATTAATAAGTAACAAAGGCTTAATAAATTATGAATTGTGTGTAGTTATTATAAAGTGTTACCATATTTTTTATTACGCCCACTAAACTTCTTCCAGACAGGCTACATTGACAACATTAAAAGCCTACAGTGATTTTCTCTCTGGGAGCAGCACACAGTAGCCTAGACTAGATCATTTTGGTGAGGTTTCAGAACGGAGCAGTGTAGTTCGGACTCGCAAGCGATCCCAATATGGCCGCCGCGCCGATTTCACAGAGGCTTCAGGTTTGTGACGTAGTTGCGCTATCCAGTGTTCTTTATAGATCAGTGGGTGAGTCCCTCTCTCTGTTGATGCAGTGGAGCATCCCCCCCTCTCAGTGCACTCAGATGGTACATCCCACCATATTGAGCATCCTCCCCTCTCAGTGCACTCAGATGGTACATCCCACCATATTGAGCATCCTCCCCTCTCAGTGCACTGCACTCCACCATACTGAGTAGCTCTGCTGATTCTGATGGTACATATACCACCATACTGAGAAGCTACGCTGATTCTGATGGTACATATACCACCATACTGAGAAGCTACACTGATTCTGATGGTACATATACCACCATACTGAGTAGCTGTGCTGATTCTGATGGTACATATACCACCATACTGAGTAGCTCTGCTGATTCTGATGCTTTTTTTCAGAATCAAACACCATTAACTGACCATGTGTAGATGAGGAGTGCGGGGCCTGTATGTTAACACACTCGGTGTGGTCTGTATGTTCACACACTCGGTGTGGTCTGTATGTTCACACACACGGTGTGGCCTGTATGTTCACACACTCGGTGTGGCCTGTATGTTCACCGTAAGTAAGGGATAATGGACGACACGATGGTCTGTTCACAGAAGTTAATGCACGGTCGAGGTTGTAAAACGGCCCCGACGCGAAGCGGAGGGCCGTTTAAACCTCTTAGTGCATTAATTTCTGTGACCACCGTGGAGTCCATTATCCCGCTTATTCCACTGTTGCCACTTGCGTTGTGTTCATTTCCTGTTACAATTTAAACGTTTTAATCGCTAAAACTGTCTTGTTTGTAGAACTAATTTCTTCCGACACATATCAACTAATTTCTCAACTTGCAGGACAAACTGCCGTTACTAGTTCTAAATGGATGGTTGCTACGGCCAAAGGCCAGTCGTTAGTTCTATCTCTCCCGTTGTCAAGCGGGTGTATCCCAAGATTCTGATGAACTTTAGTTTTGAAACATCGCTATTTTACTTAGCCTGCTGTCATCAATTTAGCTAAAAACCACCTCCGGCATATGCTACAATGTTGCCATGTTCTGAACGTCTGCATTTTACAGCTGGGATGCAACAATGACAGTTCATTTAAACTTCACAACGAGTTCGGCGAATTAATATACAAGTGTGATACGGCCAACAAAATGTATCTACTTCATAGGTGTGCAGATAACATACGGTTAATGGTCGTTCTAAATTACGTAGGACAATGGGAAATTCAACCAAGCAATGGAATAAATGTCGTTAACACACTCGGTGTGGCCTGTATGTTCACCGTAAATGTCGTCCACTATTCAGTATAATGATGTGGTGCCTCTACTGGAGCTAGCAGTTCAGCAGCCTGACGCTTCTCCCTTCCTCTCCTCCTCTCTCCTCCCCTCCTCTCCTCTCCTCTCTCCTCCTCTCCTCTCCCCTACTCTCTTCTCTCCTCTCCTCTCTCCTCCTCTCCTGTGCTGTGCTCTGGTGATTAAAGTTTCAAGAGCCATAATTAAGCTCCTGGAGCCCTTTGATCTGCAGGTGAAGGACCAGCTCGCCATGTTTAAGGTCACCTCAAACACACACACACACACACACACACACACACACACACACACACACACACTTGAAACAGTCTTATCAAACACACAACTCAAACTGTGTCCCTTTACACAGAGCTAATATAAATATTTATGGGAGAGATCAGGTGGGACACGTGGTGAGCAGCATCATCAACACATCATTTAACACTTTAACCGCTTTTCAGTTCATTTCAATTCACTGAGAAAAGTAATCAATTCTACTTATGTTTGCCTATCTCTCCCCCCTCTCTCCCCCCTCTCTCTCCACTCTCTCTCCCCTTTCTCTCCTCTCTCCCCCCTCTCTCCCCCCTCTCTCTCCACTCTCTCTCCCCCCTCTCTCTCCACTCTCTCTCCCCTCTCTCTCTTTCTCTCCCCTCTCTCTCCCCTCTCTTTTTCTTCTCTCTCATCCTTCTCTCTCATTCATTGGTAGGGCTTATCTCTAAGGACGATGACGTGGCTTACAGGAACGAGGTCCTCACACTAGTGGAATGGTGCTCCCACCACAATTTAGAATTAAATGTTTTAAAAACCAAAGAAATGGTAGTGGATTTTCGCCGCAAGGGGCTAGTGTCCCAGCCCCTGACCATCAATGGGGTAAAGGTGGAAGGGACCATAGTCTCATCCTCTATGAACAACCTGGTCTCATTAGGGAAAAGTTCCCCTGGGAACGTTTTGGCAAACCCAGCCAAACGTTCCACCAGACACGTTTCTGAGGTGCAAACTAGCCAGCAACCCAGCGGGGGTGCTAAAGAGAGACGTTTAGACGTTGTTTACTACAGTTAGGTCTGGTCAAACTAAATTGTAGCTTACACAAGCTCAGCAGTATTCTTTGGTTAGCAAACCAAAGTTTTGGATTAATAGTGCCTATATCTCGCTACGTTTCACAAAATATAAGGGCACAAACCCTGAACTGCCGTCTATGGTTAGCTGCCACATCTTGGTGGGTTTTTTTTTTCACGAGCAAACCGGGGGATTTTAGCTCAATTGTCAACACGCTCGACTTCCGCTCCGAGGTGCAGCTGTTCGCAGGTTCGAATCCGGCTGTGTGCAGGGCCGAGCCGTGCAATTCAACCCAACGCACGAAGACCAGGGGCCTCATTTATAAAGCGTTCTTACGCACAGATTTGATCTTAGACCGTGCGTACACTCAAATCCATGCCAACGCTCAGATTTATAAAAACCGTCTTTGACGTGGAAAAGTGCTTATCTCCACGTCAGGTTCAAACTTGACGTACGACCATTTCCTTGTGGTAATGCCGGTGTACTGCAAGTAATCTGAGGTCCAAGTGCGATGCATTTTCAAAATTCCCAGACCAACGATCTCATGTCTTTCTTTGCCATATGCATGATCAATATCAGAAGATTTTTAAAGACGTTTTTGAACGCAGCTTAATGGTTTGGCATAAAACTGCTAATGAGAACTATAGCCCACTTAAGAAAGTGAAAAGACGTATAGCTTACTTATTTCACAATATCTAAAAAAAACCCACCAAGACCTAGGATAGAATAATTGAAACATTCTTACAGGTGATCTAGTATATTTAGTATTCTCACCAATCTAATATTGACCATCAAATGTCCAATTGCCCTCGTTTAGGAGAGGAAGGCATTCAAAAAGGCATTCGAACAGTTTGATAATGTTGGAGGTTATTGTGCAGTATTGGGAATATAGGATAGTATTTGATCATACCGTTTTGAATGTTAAAAGTGAATAAACTTTTTTGAGAGGTGGATAAACTCTAATAAGAGGTGGGTAGGCCTAAACTCTATTTCTGAAATTTCAGAGGTGGATAAACTGCGTTTACTCGCGTTTAACCTCCACTACATCCTAATTTGCGCTCATAGGCCTATTCCCAGCTTCGTAACAGAAAGGTAATATTTGACTGTAAGCTATACAATGTACAATGTAAGCTATACAATGTACAATGACTGTAAGCTATACAATGTACAATCTACACAACCAAGGGACGGAAGTTATCTTCTGAAAGCAGGGCATCTTCATATTTAGTGTTGCGTCGGAGTTGCGTAAAGAGGTGCAGAGCGTGCACCTGTTTGCTTTTTTTGACTGGCAGTGCCCAAGATCAGATGACAATACGTGAGTTGAATAATGTAGGATGAAATATAAAGGTAGGCCTAAAGCAAACAATAAAGGACAATGTTTAAGCCATTGGACATTATTGAAAGAAAACGATAGCAAACATATGCAGAATGAATGAATAATGACCGGCGAACTAGGCTACTTTTTCAGCAAAACATAGCCTATCCTAAAAGAAACGTTAAGCCTACATGACATATCACGCTTAATTTAGTCCTCTGTTTTGTAGACTAAATCAGCATATTACCCTGGGTCATATTGGAAACGTACAGTAGCCTACTGTACCATAACGTACAGGATTATATAGGCCTAGAGGTCTTTCCTTCATAAGCTAGGCCTACCCATTTTTTTTTCTAGGCCTAAACATACGAAATGTTGATTATTCACATTACTGCAAGCAAAAGGAATGAAAGCGAGCAGAGGACCATGGACATGGATGCATACGACCTCTTTCCAGAAAGCTTTGCTGGAAAAAACATAATTAGTTAATTAAGCTATTCGAACTGACGCATATAGGCTAGTTAACATCAGATGGCATAGGCTAGACCTATACAATGTTAATAATTTTACATAAGCTACAGCTTTTAGGCCCTTGATTTCATTTAAACATATGCTAATGATATTGATGAGGGGGTGTTTACAAGGCGGAGACGTTAAACCATCCGGCTGCGCACAAGTTGACGTTCATTTGTGATTTATAATGGGCACATCTGGAAGGGTGGCGTACGCACGTTTTTTTGTGCGTACGTTCGTTTTCTCTGAATCACACGTACGATCATTTCAGAAATGATCTAAGATCAAATAAAGGATGGTTTCTACGCAACCCTTTTATAAATGAGGCCCCAGAGGACCAGGCTGCGCAGACTGGGCTTGCGACGAAGACCAGACTCAGCACACAGCCGGATTCGAACCTGCGAACAGTTGCCCCTCGGAGCGGAAGTCGAGCGTGTTGACAATTGAGCTAAAATCCCCCGGTTTGCTCGTGAAAAAAAAAACCCACCAAGATGTGGCAGCTAACCATAGACGGCAGTTCAGGGTTTGTGCCCTTATACTTTGTGAAACGTAGCGAGATATAGGCACTATTAATCCAAAACTTGCTAACCAAAGAATACTGCTGAGCTTGTGTAAGCTACAATTTAGTTTGACCAGACCTAACTGTAGTAAACAACGTCTAAACGTCTCTCTTTAGCACCCCCGCTGGGTTGCTGGCTAGTTTGCACCTCAGAAACGTGTCTGGGGAACGTTTCCCTAATGAGACCAGGTTGTCTATGAATCTATGAGCTGTATCATTAGCAAAGCCCACCAGAGGCTCTTTTTTCTCCGGCAGCTGAGAAAATTTGGGGTGGCCTGCAAGGGGATGCTGCAATTCTATCGCGCCACTATTGAGAGTACTCTCTCCTTCTCTATTACTGTCTGGTATGGAAATGCCACTGCTCAGAATAGTTCACACGGCCAAGAAGATCATATGTTGCAAACTCACCCCTTTAGCCGAAATCTACAAGGCCCACATGCAACCCAAGGGCATGAAAATCCTGCTGGATGCAACTCATCCTGCCAACCACCTCCTTAAGATCCTCCCATCAGGTAGATGGCAGAGGGCTATTAACACAAAGACCTCCCGCTTTTTAAATAGCACATACTGTAGTATAATCAGATTTTTAAATAACTCTCCACCCTTGCACCAATACCTTATGGAAGCAGATCAAGCCAGCATAGGTCTTGGATAGTGTGTTTTTGCTCTTTTTTTTTTTTTTTAGCAATATGTTTTAAATTGTATTCATGCTATATGCCACAGTACTATACAGTATATTTATTTTATTTATTGTCATCATCACCCTGTGACATTTGCACTTTTGGAAGTGAGCTTAAATCCTGAACTATGGGTAAACTTCCACTAAAATGTCAACTGCCACTTTTGACTCTTGCCTATGTAGGGACGAGCCATGAATGAATGTACTATGTCTATGTCTATGTCTTTGGCTCCTTATCTCTGTTTGGTGTCGTCTTGTCTGTTGTACTGTAGAGCACACTGTTCTGTTGTGGCAATTAAAGTATTGAATTTGAATCTTGAATCATTCAAGACTTCGAGCCCCAAAAGTGATGCACTAGAGCTCCAATTTGGTTCCTCTCCAGATTCCCTGCTGTGACTTCTGGTGGAGCCAGATGGTTCTAGGCTTGGGAACAGATAGCAGCTCTATCCAGATGGTTCTAGGTTTGGAACAGATAGCAGCTCTATCCAGATGGTTCTAGGTTTGGAACAGATAGCAGATCTATCCAGATGGTTCTAAGCTTGGGAACAGATAGCAGCTCTATCCAGATGGTTCTAGGTTTGGAACAGATAGCAGATCTACCCAGATGGTTCTAAGCTTTGGAACAGATAGCAGCTCTATCCAGATGGTTCTAAGCTTTGGACCCGATAGCAGCTCTATGGTTCTAAGCTTTGAAACAGATAGCAGCTCTATTCAGATGGTTCTAAGCTTTGGAACAGATAGCAGCTCTATCCAGATGGTTCTAAGCTTTGGAACAGATAGCAGCTCTATCCAGCAGCAGTCACGTCCAGAGTCCCAGTTGGTAAGAGGAGAAAAAAAAGGAAACTCCCCTCAGGTGATCTTTGTGAGACAATGTTCTATCATGATGTGACAGACAATAAAGCATTTTAATATAGTAATAATAAAGTATTTAATAAAGTATTTTAATATAGACAATAAAGTATTTTGAATATGAATCCTTTCAAAGAAATGATGGCACATCCCTTGTTACAGCAAAGCTACAGTATGGTGTTAAATAAGTAGTGTTGAAGCTTGTAGTTATATAGCATAGAGATGGAGTATGGAGTAGAGTTGGAGTAGAGATGGGGTATGGAGTAGAGTTGGAGTTATAGAGATGGAGTAGAGTCAGAGTTATAGAGATGGGGTATGGAGTAGAGTTGGAGTTAATGAGATGGGGTATGGAGTAGAGTTGGAGTTATAGAGATGGGGTATGGAGTAAAGTTGGAGTAGAGTTGGAGTTAATGAGATGGGGTATGGAGTAGAGTTAGAGTTGGAGTTATAGAGATGGGGAATGGAGTAGAGTTGGAGTTATAGAGATGGGGTATGGAGTAGAGTTAGAGTTATAGAGATGGGGTATGGAGTAGAGTTGGAGTTGGCGTTATAGAGATGGGGTATGGAGTAGAGTTGGAGTAGAGTTGGAGTTAAAGAGATGGGGTATGGAGTAGAGTTGGAGTTATAGAGATGGGGTATGGAGTAGAGTTGGAGTAGAGTTGGAGTTAATGAGATGGGGTATGGAGTAGAGTTGGAGTTATAGAGATGGGGTATGGAGTAGAGTTGGAGTAGAGTTGGAGTTAATGAGATTGGGTATGGAGTAGAGTTAGAGTTGGAGTTATAGAGATGGGGAATGGAGTAGAGTTGGAGTTGGAGTTATAGAGATGGGGTATGGAGTAGAGTTAGAGTTATAGAGATGGGGTATGGCGTAGAGTTGGAGTTGGCGTTATAGAGATGGGGTATGGAGTAGAGTTGGAGTAGAGTTGGAGTTAAAGAGATGGGGTATGGAGTAGAGTTGGAGTTATAGAGATGGGGTATGGAGTACAGTTGGAGTAGAGTTGGAGTTAATGAGATGGGGTATGGAGTAGAGTTGGAGTTATAGAGATGGGGTATGGAGTAGAGTTGGAGTAGAGTTGGAGTTAATGAGATGGGGTATGGAGTAGAGTTAGAGTTATAGAGATGGGGTATGGAGTAGAGTTGGTGTAGAGTTGGAGTTAATGAGATGGGGTATGGAGTAGAGTTGGAGTTATAGAGATGGGGTATGGAGTAGAGTTGGAGTTATAGAGTTGGAGTAGAGATGGAGTTATAGAGATGGGGTATGGAGTAGAGTTGGAGTTTGAGTTCAATTTCAATTTATTGTGCTTATAGAGCGCCAAAACATTACACATGTATCATGGCGCTTTACAGAATGTAGGCAATCAGAGAAACAGGAAAGAAAGGAAGAAAAGAAAAGCAAGAGAGAGGCCCATGGGTAACAGGGGCGAGGAAAAACTCCCTAGAATTGGAGATACATATAGGAAGAAACCTCGAGCAGATCCACGACTCAAGGGCCTGACCCATCTGCCTAGGGTCAATACAGGACAGTAAGGTCTGTATACATGACAAATGCATATGATAGTCATGTGTAGAGAATAAGACATGGTGTTAAAAGCACTTGGGCTGAAAGTTACAAGAGGTGGGGTGATTACGTATCTGGTTTGATAATTCATTAATCCTGATTTAGTGACAGAAAGTTCAAATAGTCCAGCGTTGGATTTGTTCAGGGGAAGGGAGTTGTCATGGGGCATGTGGTGGGTCGGCAGACAAGCCAGGAATCCGGGCAGAGTTGCCATAGGCAGGTGATGGGTCGCTAGGCTGTACGGGCCAGGAATCCAGATAGGGGGACAGTAATAGGGCAGTCGAGGATGGGACTTCAGGTGAGATGGGTGAGAGGAGGGCCAACACATGGATGGTTGA
>NW_027468576.1:40464777-40474777 GCF_046254945.1 Alosa pseudoharengus | reverse complement strand
GCTGATGTAGACGACAAAGCAGCAAGGAGGCATCGTATGATCATTTAAACAAGTTTTATGACCAGGTCGGTGAGGATGGGAAAAATCGCACATTTCTGTGCAAACTTTGCCCGCACTTCAGTCACAGTCATTATTCATTTAATCATTAAATAAAATACAGTACACGTCTTGGTTCAATAGGTTACGTGCAGTCATTTTAATATGTTTTAATAAACATTGAACCAGTCCGGCCCTCGGCTTGTAGCAAATTTGTTTTTTTGGCCCTCTAATGTATTTGACTTTGACATCCCTGGTTTAGCACAATCATGACCAGAGGGGAATACTAGCAATGCTTTTGTTAGCTTAATCATGACCAGGGGTGTGTGTGTGTGAGTGTGTGAGGCTGCGCAATCATGACCAGAGGGGAATACTAGCAACGCTTACTTTTGCTAGCTTAAAGTACAAACATTAGTGATATGTTGACCATATAGCCTGAAGCTCGAATTCCACAAGCGTTCCTGGTCGACGGTTTTTTTTTTTTTGCTTTTAAATCTGAACTTTAAACCATCAACAAAATGACCATTACAAAATTACATAACAAAATTAAACCATTAACAAAATGACAAGCAAAAGACAATAGCCATAAGTGTTGCCTCTGTTTGCGGTATTTGAAGACAGGCTGCAGGTTCAATTTATAAGTATAAGTAAGTATATATACTCTTTTGATCCAGTGAGGCACATTTGGTCTCTGCATTTATCCCAATCCGTGAATTAGTGAAACACACTCAGCACACAGTGTACACACAGTGAGGTGAAGCACACACTAATCTCGGCGCAGTGAGCTGCCTGCAACAACAGCGGCGCTCGGGGAGCAGTGAGGGGTTAGGTGCCTTGCTCAAGGGCACTTCAGCCGTGCCTACTGGTCGGGGTCGAACTGGCAACCCTCCGGTTACAAGTCCGAATCGCTGGGGAGAAGGGTTCACCTGCACCACCACACCTGAGAGCACACTGAGGCCTCACACCACACACTGCCATGGATGGTTATGCTGAAAAACATGTTCGGGAACAAGCATCCACTGCCACACAGCCACAGATTAGGAGTAGAAATCATGGCAAAGGCTGCTTATTAATGCTGTTTCTTTTTTCAAGCATTATACATTTGTTTGCTTTTACTACAGACTTGCTTACAAAAAGCATTTAATCAAAAATATTTTACTTGTCATTTGTAGGAAATCTGAGAGCAACAAATAGATACAGGGCCGTAGTCACCATAGACACTGGGAACGTGTCCCCCCAATATTCAGATGTGACCAAAATGTCCCCCCCAATATTCGGACATAGAAAAATAAATAAAGAAAAAAACGCTATAGGCTACTACAGGAAACCAACAAGTCCCACCATCTGAAATGCAATCAAATGTAAATAACGCACAAATTAGTGAGCTATTTTTCCGTCCCACCTCAGTAAGGAGGTGGGACGGGCCTGCTGATCTCCAACAAATGGAAATTCACCCCGCTACTGCCTTCAAACAAATATGTCTCATTCGAATTCCATGCCATCACAGTGATCGCCCCAGCAAAACTCTACGTGCTGGTCATCTACCGCCCTCCAGGCCAACTAGGCGACTTTTTGGATGAACTTGACACTCTGCTGTCCTCCATCCCTGAGCATGACTGTCCGCTTCTTCTTCTCGGCGATATCAACATCCACTTAGATGCCCCAGGCTCAGCGGACTTTCTGGCCCTGATCCACTCCTTTGACCTCAAACTGGTTCAAAGCCCACCGACACACAAAGCTGGCAAAGAGCTTGATTTAATCTTCACTCGGAACTGCAGCACAGACACCCTCACGGTGACGCCTCTCCATCTTTCTGACCACTTCTTCATCCGGTTCAACGTCAGCCTGACAGAACAGCCTCCGGCTCCTCAGCCGATGGTCACGTTCCGCCGCAACATCCGGAACCTGTCTCCAACGCACTTTTCCTCTGTGGTTGCCTCCGGCCTACCTCCACTCAACACCTTCTCCTCTCTGGAGGTTAATGAGGCCACTGACTCGCTCTGCTCCACACTGAGCTCGTGTCTAGACGAGCTGTGCCCTCTTACCACAAGGCCAGCTCGATCCAAACACTCTCATCCATGGCTAAATGATACCCTCCGATCGCAGCGCACCAGACTCAGAGCCGCGGAGAGGAAATGGCACAAATCCAAACTAACTGATGACCTCAAAAACTACCAGACACTCCTGGCCTCCTTCTCAGCCAGCATCACTGCTGCTAAGACGGCTTTCTACAATGACAAAATCAACAGTGCTACAGACACTCGAAAACTTTTTTCAACCTTCAAATCGCTACTCAACCCTCAGATGCCTCCTCCTCCATCCAGCCTTACTGCAGATACCCTCGCCTCATTTTTTACAAACAAAGTGGCGGCAATCAGCGGTCAATTCTCTACATGCCCACTCAACGCATCGGACTCAGATACCGCACTCCTACAACCTCTAGGGACTGCTAGATCATCTTTTTCAGCATTCACGCCTCTCTCCGAGAATGAAGTATCTAGACTCCTGACATGCAGCCGTCCTACCACATGCTCGCTGGACCCTATACCTACGAGCCTACTTCAGTCCATCAGCCCGACCATCGCACCAGCTATCACACACGTGATCAATGCATCGCTAACCTCCGGCACATTTCCAACAGCGTTCAAAACGGCCCGGGTAACACCGTTACTTAAGAAAGCTTCTCTCAACCCTGCTCAAGTCGAGAACTACCGCCCTGTCTCACTCCTGCCTTTCTTATCCAAAGGCATTGAACGAGCAGTCTCCAAACAGGTCTCTGACTTCCTTTCACAGAACAACCTTCTGGATCCAAATCAGTCTGGGTTCAAAAGCGGCCACTCTACCGAAACGGCTCTGCTGTCTGTAACAGAAGCCTTAAAAGAAGCCAGGGCGACCGCTCGGTCATCAGTACTCATTCTGCTTGACTTATCGGCTGCCTTTGACACGGTTAATCACCGCATCCTTCTCTCTATACTCGCTAACATGGGAATCTCCGGTTCTGCTCTCTCCTGGTTTGAATCCTACCTCACAGGACGCTCGTTTAACGTATCATGGCTTGGTCAGCTATCTGCACCTCACCATCTCACCACAGGGGTCCCCCAGGGCTCAGTACTGGGCCCCCTTCTCTTTGCTATCTACACCACCTCCTTGGGACAGATTATCCGTTCGCATGGCTTCTCATACCACTGCTATGCAGACGACACACAGCTCTATCTGTCCTTTCCACCTGATGACCCCTTGGTTTCAGCACGGATCTCGGATTGCCTCTCAGACATAGCTACATGGATGAAGGCACACCACCTCCAGCTGAACCTCTCAAAGACTGAACTGCTGGTCCTCCCAGCTAAACCTACCATACACCACGACATCAACATCAAATTTGACTCTCTGTCTGTTTCACCTACCAGGACTGCAAGAAATCTAGGAGTTGTTCTCGACAACCAACTAAACTTCTCAGATCATGTTGCCTCAGTCGCCCGGTCATGCCGTTTCGCACTCTACAATATACGGAAAATCAGGACTTACTTAACTCAAGATGCCACCCAACTTCTGGTTCAGGCAATAGTCATCTCACGACTCGACTACTGCAACGCCCTCCTGACAGGTCTCCCAGCCTGCGCAGTGAAACCACTTCAGATGATCCAGAACGCGGCAGCGCGCCTGGTCTACAACCAACCCAAGAGGGCACATGTTACCCCGCTACTCATCCAGCTACATTGGCTACCTATGGCGGCCCGCATCAAATTCAAGGCTCTAACGCTTGCCTACAAAGTAGTCTCCGGTTCTGCTCCCACCTACTTGAATGCCTTCATACAGGCATACGCTACCTCCAGACCGCTGCGCTCCTCAGACGAACGACGTCTAGCTCTACCTCCGGTACGCTCAGGCCAATCAAAACTTTTCTCATCTGTTGTTCCTCGCTGGTGGAACACACTGCCAGTTCCTACAAGGGCAGGGACATCCCTCTCCATTTTCAAAAAACTCCTGAAGACCCAGCTCTTTAGAGAACATCTCCTCTCATAGCAACACTTACAACAAGTCTTGCTGATCCTAGCACTCACCAGCCGTCTTAAACTGACACGTAACTGTTAAAAACAGCACTCACTGATGCACTTATTCTTACTGTACTCTAATGTTTTTTTAAATTGTCCTAATATTGTTGAGAATTGCTCTAAACTTAAACTGTTTACCATGTTGTTAGTCGCTTTGGCTAAAAATGCGTCAGCCAAATGTAATGTAATGTAATGTAATATTGATGGTTTCAGAGAGAGTAGCCTACACTGTGAGTGGTTTGTCCTGGTGGTTTTGCGTTTTTCGTTAGAGGCGTGTGCTATCAAAAGCTTCCTGCACACTACTGCGGTGCGGGCGGTCAACAATATCGCAAAATATACCGGTACAATTCTCACAAAACTTGTTGGAAAGGTGTAGCACTGTCTAAGGAAACCCCATTCATTTTTGAAGCTGATCAGACTCAAAGGGAACTTTGAAGCATTAGGCTAAATATTACTACTACTAAATATTTCCTAGATGGAGGGATCTAGTAAATGAAGCTGGCACTATACTTTTCTCCCCTTTAACGGTATACGGCTCATTCATCAGTCATTTTACAGTATTTGCAAGTAGCCATTGAATGACTTAAAGGAGAAATACGGCCGATTTTTACATACAGTAGATCTTGATCGCTGGACTTCGCCAAGTAGGCTACTGTCAATAGGGGAAAAACAATCAAAATCGGTTAGAGGATCAGCAATTACATCACTGCCAATTTCAGAAACATCGGTTCGATCTCATCAGGCCCTGCAGACTTCCTAGGATCAAGTTTTTTGAGGGATACCAACACCTCATTTCTCAGCAAAATGAAATCTAGGACCATGAAACTGCTGGCAAAAAGCTAGGTAGAACATTTTCAGTTGTTCCTCTGAGCTGCAACATTTGTTGCAGAAACATTAAGTATTTCCCCGTAAGACTTTGGTCTACTTATTAGCAGAGCGTTAGACATAAGGAACTTCATCCTGTATGATGCAGGAGCATTGGTGATAGCCAAATGCTGCTGGATAGCTCCCATGTCTCGCCCTCTACTCGCCGCCACATGGGGGCGCTGTTGCCTATCTAACTCGCCGGTTGTGGGAGAAATTTGACAACATCAAAAACAGCATCCACTGCACCGCAGAAACAAATAAAAATAAAATAGTAATAATAAAATATGTTAGCTGCAATGAGAATTGGGGCAGAGTTGACGGAAGGCATGAGAAGATCAAGAGACGGAGAATCGCTGCGATCTGTCGCCTGTCAAATCTAGTGTGCTGTAGTAGTGCTGTAGGAGAGCTCCTCGCTACCAGCGCGATCAGGGGAGGGACTGTAGCATTGCTGCTCAGCCAGAGAAGGAGGGGATCCACACAGCCAAATTGATGCTAGTGGGCATCTGAGAGCGAATACTCTTTGACAAACAAGACGACAAATCTTCACTTCTAGCGCAGAGAGCGGCCGCGGAGAACCTGGACGTGATGGAGTAAGTACCGTGTTTCTACTGCGTAATGTTCGGAACAACGGCGCGGCTTGCTTTAACGTGGAATTGAGTTTCGGCAGACAGCCACACCTGCAGAAATCTCAGCATCACGAGTCATTTGAATGGTATTGTGTGGCCACGCAGAACTAGTCCTGGTCACTTGTAGCGATGGCCAACCCTAAACCGTATGCTATCCAAATACTTGTTCTGTTAAATTATGGATGTGTAGCCTGAGTGACAATATTTCCGCGCTGAGAAGAAGAGTTCTGTTTAAATCTAGGTTCTTTAACGTGGCTTAGTAAAAGAAAGGTAAAACTGATATGCCACGGAGAGGGCATCGGTAGAAAACGTGCCTGGCGTGTGCCTTGTGGGCTGAAGGGAGATTTGGGACAGTCGGGCCAAGTCAAATAATTGTAAATCGTGTCATCTATTATAGCCATGTAGTGCCGTCCGACACATGTTAAGCACACGGGCGCTGTGTTTCGAAGCCTTAATTATTAGACAACCCAGTTACTGCGGATGGACCTCACGTGTCCACGGGGTTTGCCTTCTCCAGATCAATACTGGACTCGTACTATTCTCTGGTCGACAGAAAGCCAACATTTGTTTTCGCAGAGCCAAACACTAGGCCGTTCTTTTTTTTGCTGCGGTGTGCGCAACTGTATTGTGGGACAAAAGGGAGTCAACGGTGGGACCGCGGGAGCTAACGGTATGAGAATAGCCGCGGCTGCGCTCCCTGTCCCACTGGTGGGCGTGTGTGTGTGTGTGTGTGTGTGTAAGAAAGAGAGAGAGGATCCAGGCCAGGCGTTCATTTTCTCGCATGTTGACAGAAATGGGCTGCTGCTCCCGACATGGCTGTGTGTTTGGTGGGATAGTCTACCCCTGTCTGTGTGTGTGTGTGTGTGTGTATGTGTTTGTTTGTGTGTGTTTGGTGGGGTACCCCACCCCTTTACTAAAGGCTTCTTACCAGCAATTTGAATATTATGTTTCAACAATGTGGTGATAAAGAGCTCACATCAAAGCGTTTGTATTATGGTTAAACTCCTGCCTGATTGGCTTGGTAGTTAAACTCCTGCCTGATTGGCTTGGTAGACTGCAGCCTGATTGGCTTGGTAGTTAAACTTCAGCCTGACTGGCTCGATAGTTGAAGCCAGAACATTGTTGCAGAGGTCCAAAGAGGGCTCAGCAGTTGTCTGCATTTGTCCAAAGTGTGTGATCATAAACCAGCATGGGTTAAAAACAGCACAGTCAGTGTGCCTGAATAAACACGAGGAGTTGAGGAGCAGGCCACTCCTCCCTCATTAGTGTAGCTCTCTGTCTGCCAGTGTGTGTGTGTGTGTGTGTGTGTGCAAATGAGGTGGTGAAATTCGAAGGACACTGAGTGTATCATAGAGGGGGTGAACAGAGCCAGCATGAGAGACCCCCAGACAGAGGGAACAGATGACCATAGCGGCCGGTGAGATGGCTTCTCCTGTCCCAGAGACAGAGAGAGATAGGGAGACCAGGTGTGTGTGTGTGTGTGTGTGTGTGTGTAACTGTCTGTGTGTGTGTGTCCGTGTGTGTGTGGTTTCTCCTGTCCCAGAGACAAGCAGGGAGGAGAAGTAAGACTATGGAGTGACCAGGCCGCCCATACACACCACTACTGCCCATACATACCACTACTGCCCATACACTACTGCCCATACATACCACTACTGCCCATACATACCACTACTGCCCATACATACCACTACTACTGCCCATACATACCACTACTGCCCATACATACCACTACTGCCCATACATACCACTACTGCCCATACACTACTGCCCATACACTACTGCCCATACATACCACTACTGCCCATACACTACTACCCATACATACCACTACTGCCCATACATACCACTACTGCCCATACATACACTACTGCCCATACATACCACTACTGCCCATACATACCACTACTGCCCATACATACCACTACTGCCCATACACTACTGCCTATACACTACTGCCCATACATACCACTACTGCCCATACACTACTGCCCATACATACCACTACTGCCCATACACTACTGCCCATACATACCACCACTGCCCATACATACCACTACTGCCCATACACTACTGCCCATACATACCACTACTGCCCATACATACCACTACTGCCCATACACTACTGCCCATACACTACTGCCCATACATACCACTACTGCCCATACACTACTGCCTATACATACACTACTGCCCATACACTACTGCCCATACACTACTGCCCATACATACCACTACTGCCCATACACTACTGCCCATACATACCACTACTGCTCATACATACCACTACTGCCCATACACACACTACTGCCCATACACTACTGCCCATACATACACTACTGCCCATACACTACTGCCCATACATACCACTACTGCCCATACACTACTGCCCATACATACCACTACTGCCCATACATACCACTGCCCATACATACCACTACTGCCCATACATACCACTACTGCCCATACATACCACTACTGCCCATACATACCACTACTGCCCATACATACCACCACTGCCCATACATACCACTACTGCCCATACACTACTGCCCATACACTACTGCCCATACATACCACTACTGCCCATACATACACTACTGCCCATACACTACTGCCCATACATACCACTACTGCCCATACATACACTACTGCCCATACATACCACTACTGCCCATACATACACTACTGCCCATACACTACTGCCCATACATACCACTACTGCCCATACATACCACTACTGCCCATACACACCACTACTGCCCATACACTACTGCCCATACATACCACTACTGCCCATACATACACTACTGCCCATACACTACTGCCCATACATACCACTACTGCCCATACATACACTACTGCCCATACACTACTGCCCATACATACCACTACTGCCCATACATACACTACTGCCCATACACTACTGCCCATACATACCACTACTGCGCATACATACCACTACTGCCCATACATACACTACTGCCCATACACTACTGCCCATACATACCACTACTGCCCATACACTACTGCCCATACATACCACTACTGCCCATACATACCACTACTGCCCATACACTACTGCCCATACATACCACTACTGCCCATACATACCACTACTGCCTCATTAAACTATGGAGAGAGTCTAGCCTCTAGAGAATGGCCCCAGCATGTCTTTGCAGGTCTATAGTTGGGGTGTTTAAAGCCATACTGTATCTAAACATGGAGCAGGGGCTCGCTGATGGTACGTGTGTGTGTGTGTGTGTGTGTGTGTTTGTCTGTTTGTCTGTGTGTGTGCGCGTGTGTGTGTGTGTTTGTCTGTGTATGTGTATGTGTGTGTGTGTTTGTCTGTTTGTGTGTGTGTGTGTTTGTCTGTTTGTGTGTGTGTGTGTGTGTGGTGTGCGTGTGTGTTTGTGTGTGTGTGTGTGTTGTGAGTGTGTGTGTGTTTGGTGTGTGTGTGCGTGTGTGATGTGTGTGTGTATATGTGTGTGTTGGGTGTGTGGTACGTGTGGTGTGTGTGTGTATGTTTGTGTGTATGGTGTGCGTGTGTGTTTGTGTGTATGTGGGGTGCTGTGCGTGTGTGTGTGTGGTCCGTGTGGTGTGTGTGTGTGTGTGTATGTTTGTGTGTGGTGAGCGTGTGTGTTTGTGTGTATGTGGGGTGCTGTGCGTGTGTGTGTGTGGTACGTGTGGTGTGTGTGTGTGTGTCATCTGATATGGGCCGGACCAGCCCCATGGATTCCTCCGCAGCAACTGCTGGAGGCCAAGATGGTGCCACGCTTTTGATTCTGTTAGGAACACCGACATACACACACACACACACACACACACACACACACACACACACACACACACACACACACCAAGATGGTGCCGTGTTTTGATTCTGTTAGAAATCTCTTAAACTCATATTTAGTTGCAAAAAGGACACAGGCAACATATCAAATGTTGAAAATGACAAATTTTACTATTTCATGGAAAATTTATTAATTTTGAATTTGATACCTGCAACATGTTTCAAAAACAGTTGGGACAAGGGGCATGTTTACCACTGTGCTGCTTCACCTCTTCATTTAACACACTGCTGTAAATGTTTAGAAAATGAGGAGACCAGTTGCTGAGTTTTGAGAATGAAATGTCCCATTTTACACAACCCAACTTTTTCTATTTTGGGGTTATATTTAGAATGTTATTCAGGCTTTTTACTTACTCTTACTCTGAGTAAGAGTGTGTGTCTCTCTCTGTGTGTGTGTGTGTGTGTGTGTGTGTGTGTGTGTCTCTCTCTCTCTCTCTCTCTCTCTCTCTCTGTGTGTGTGTGTGTGTGTGTGTGTGTGTGTGTGTATTTGTGCTCTGGGTCAGCTGGGCGGATGTGTGTGTCCAGGGTGTGTAGGGAGGTCTTTGGACCGGACCTCAGCCCCGCCC
>NW_027468576.1:40454777-40459777 GCF_046254945.1 Alosa pseudoharengus | reverse complement strand
AGAGAGAGAAGGAGGGAGAGAGAGAGAGGGAGAGAGAGGGAGAGAGAGAGAGGGAGGGATAGAGAGAGAGAGAGAGAGAGAGAGGGAGAGAGAGAGAGAGGGAGAGAGAGAGAGGGAGGGAGAGAGAGAGAGGGAGAGAGAGAGGGAGAGAGAGAGAGAGGGAGGTCATCAAGATTGGACTGATTTGGCCCTGGTCTGGCTCCATTATGACCCTGACCCTTATCTAATATGGATCTGACCTTGATGTAACCTTGACCTCTATGTGACCTTGATCTGACCTCTATGTGACCTTGATCTGGCTTGTATGTACCCTGTATCCGGCTCTGGTCTGTCCCTGATGCGGAGCAGATGTTCAGAGTTTTCGCATCCTGAATGCCAGCTCGGGTCAGTGACAGCCTAGAGAGGAGCCCTTGTGCAGGTAGGGTGGACGCAGGTATTTGAGGTGGCGTAATGTTTATGCGGGGCCAGTTTATGAGTTCACATTTAAGCAAGTTCATTTCATGTGCTCTGCGTATTCTCAGCAAGAACTTCCCTTTGAGACGCCGTGCCAACAAAAAACAAACAATGGCTAACTTCCTCGTCTGTCCGTCATGGGTGGAGACAGAACACTGGGTCAGCATAGGGAGATGGAGACAGAACATTGGGTCAGCATGGGCGACCATTAGTAAAGAGGACATCTGATCTCTGACCCAGACTCAGAAGAGGCCGGTATTGATGTTCCGGATGTTCTGTGCGGTGATGTGGCCTGATGTCCATGTAAGTGACTTGTGGTGAGTAAAAGCCTGCATGCTTGTGCTTCCTCAGCGGCGGCGTACTCATCCAGACACGGCCCACATCTGCCTCAGACCCGGGCCAGACACGGGCCAGTTCCGCTCTGGACGCTGCAGCTGATGCATCTGTCTGGGCAGAGTGGTGACACCGTAAAGCCTGTTTTGCCCAGCGCGGTCAGTTCAATTGGGGTGAATGTATGAGGTGGTCAGTTCAGTTGGGGTGAATGTATGAGGTGGTTGGTGTGGAGGAAGTCAGACCACTGCGGATGGGAATCGATCGCTGATGGAGGGCAGTGTTGGACTACTAAGGGGGCATTTCTGAGATGGGAATCGATCGCTGATGGAGGGCAGTGTTGGACTACTAAGGGGGCATTTCTGAGATGTTTTATTGCCCTCTGTGATGAGCAGATGATGGTGTTTGGATTTCATTCTGGAGATTATAATTAACATTATTTAGCACACACTCTTATCTATAGCGTCTGTCTGTGTTTTAGCACACACTCTTATCCATTTAGCACACACTCTTATCCATTTAGCACACACTCCTATCCATTTAGCACACACTCCTATCCATTTAGCACACACTCTTATCCATTTAGCACACACTCCTATCCATTTAGCACAAACTCCTATCCATTTAGCACACACTCTTATCCATTTAGCACACACTCCTATCCATTTAGCACACACTCTTATCCATTTAGCACACACTCTTATCCATACTCTTATCCATTTAGCACACACTCTTTTTAGCACACACTCTTATCCATTTAGCACACACTCTTTTTAGCACACACTCTTATCCATTTAGCACACACTCTTATCCATAGCGTCTGTCTGTGTCTGCAAAACTAACATTTGCCAGTGTCATGGCAACCGCAAGTCATCGTATCTGAAACTCCTCCCCTATTTAATAAAACTAATCTATCAAACTCATGACATCGGCATTATTGTCATGATTTATGATCAACAATATCTTTTATTAAAGTCAAAGCGTGCCAGTGGGTAGCAATTTAGCCTTTGAAGTTGGAGACCTGAGTCCAAATACCATCTGATTAATCAATTTTCTAAATTGCTTTGGACAGATGCAAAGTATAGTATAAGTAGTGCTCACGTTAGATTGGAGCTGCAAAACAACTTCCAAATGGAAAAGAAGAATCATGTAACACATATGAAGAGTTCAGTAGTATAAGTAGTACTCACTTTAAACATGTAACACATATGAAGAGTTCAGTAGTATAAGTAGTACTCACTTTAAACATGTAACACATATGAAGAGTTCAGTAGTATAAGTACTAACTTTAAACATGTAACACATATGAAGAGTTCAGTAGTATAAGTAGTACTCACTTTAAACATGTAACACATATGAAGAGTTCAGTAGTATAAGTAGTACTCACTTTAAACATGTAACACATACGAAGAGTTCAGTAGTATAAGTAGTACTCACTTTAAACATGTAACACATATGAAGAGTTCAGTAGTATAAGTACTAACTTTGAACATGTAACACATATGAAGAGTTCAGTAGTATAAGTAGTACTCACTTTAAACATGTAACACATATGAAGAGTTCAGTAGTATAAGTAGTACTCACTTTAAACATGTAACACATATGAAGAGTTCAGTAGTATAAGTAGTACTCACTTTAAACATGTAACACATATGAAGAGTTCAGTAGTATAAGTACTAACTTTAAACATGTAACACATATGAAGAGTTCAGTAGTATAAGTAGTACTCACTTTAAACATGTAACACATATGAAGAGTTCAGTAGTATAAGTACTAACTTTAAACATGTAACACATATGAAGAGTTCAGTAGTATAAGTAGTACTCACTTTAAACATGTAACACATATGAAGAGTTCACATGCAGAACCCTCTATAGCCGTCTTACCACTTTTCTTTTAAATGGAATTCTTTTTATCCGGCTCCTATAGGTTTTTGCCTACAAATCCATATTGCATACCAGGAAGAGAGTGGTATACATGATTTGGTAAACGTCCAGTATACTATGTGTGGAGAGCATTCACTCACCCATTGTTATCTCCTTTTTGACGGAGGTGGCTTTCAGAGGGTTTTGCATCTGAACTGTTTCCATGTTCGTTTACCTTATACACCATTTATTATGATCCTTCTAAACAATGAACTATATGTTTGTAAGTTTTATTGAGATTTTGGCATCTATATTTTCTCAGGGCTTACGGTTAATAAACATGTATGTTATACATTACAATCTGTTTTGAGTGACTTTTAGTAATTTACTAATGTTATCTAATTATAGTAAATAGCTAACAAACCATGTAACAAACCATTTATTATCAAGTGTTACCAACGTTTTCACTCCCTTATGAAGACTTGAGACCAAAACGTGTCAGAGTTTTTAAGTTTAAGATAACCAAGCCAAAAGCTTTTTAACCATTTGAAAAGATTGTGCCTTGGAATTCTTCTTGTTATGGATATTTGGTGTTTTGCCATCCAAAGAGCACCTCAAATGTTCAAGTAAACAGCTTTCGAGGAAGTGCATTTTTGTGATCTCAATCACATCTGGTGTTCAATTTGGAATCTCTGACCACCAGCAGTAGCCCTGGTTCTGGAATGGGTTGGTTCTCTTTCTGGACATGGGTCAGTGTTGTTGTTATTCCTCATGGGGATCGTCTTGTGTGGTGTGTTTACACCTGGGATGTGATGTGTTGTGTTTGTCTTGTTGTGTTGTGTTGTAGTAAAAAGACAATTGTTTCTCAGCATGTCTCATCCACTTCCCACCAAACAAACAGGAAGACACCAGATAGTAAAAACACACACACACACACTCACACACACACACACACACACACACTCACACACACTCACACACACACACTTATATACACACTCACACACACTCACACACACACACACATATACACACACTCACACACACACACACACACATACACACACACAGAGAGAGAGAGACACACACTCACAGATGTGTCCGCAGCCAAAGGTTAGTGTGCACACAGGATCTTAAAACATCAACACTCTCTCACCCTCCACACGTTGCTGTGATTTCTCCCTGTGAGTGCAGAATGCTGATCTGACTGTAAGCTCTGCACTGGGCAGTACAGGGGGCAGGGGGCAGTACAGTGGGCAGTGGGGCAGTACAGTGGGGCAGTACAGTGGACAGTACAGGGGGGCAGTACAGTGGGCAGTACAGGGGGGCAGTACAGTGGGCAGTACAATGGGCAGGGGGCAGTATAGGGGGCAGGGGGCAGTACAGTGGGCAGGGGGCAGTACAGTGGGCAGTACAGGGGGCAGGGGGCAGTACAGTGGGCAGGGGGCAGTACAGTGGGCAGTACAGGGGGCAGTACAGGGGGCAGGGGGCAGTACAGGGGGCGGGGGGCAAGGGGCAGTACAGTGGGCAGGGGGCAGTACAGTGGGCAGTACAGTGGGCAGGGGGCAGTATAGGGGGCAGTACAGTGGGCAGGGGGCAGTACAATGGGCAGGGGGCAGTATAGGGGGCAGGGGGCAAGGGGCAGTACAGGGGGCAGTACAGTGGGCAGTACAGTGGGCAGGGGGCAGTACAGGGGGCAGGGGGCAGTACAATGGGCAGGGGGCAGTACAGGGGGCAGGGGGCAAGGGGCAGTACAGTGGGCAGGGGGCAGTACAGTGGGCAGTACAGGGGGCAGTACAGGGGGCAGTACAATGGGCAGGGGGCAGTATAGGGGGCAGGGGGCAGTACAGTGGGCAGGGGGCAGTACAGGGGGCAGGGGTCCCATTCATCATCTACATGTAGCTCCCTCCACATCACATAGCTCACACATCACCTCTGTGTGTGTGTGTGTGTGTGTGTGTGTGTGTATGTAAGTGTGTGTGTGTGTGTGCGTGTGTGTATGTAAGTGTGTGTGTGTGTGCATGACCCAGTGAGTGCCCCACTGAGATGTGTCCTCAGTGATCACGCTGTTCCACGCTGTAGATGAGATCTATAGAACATTCCAATCTGTTCCTAGAGGGTTTCCGGTTGAAACGTTCAAAACCAACGCAGATACTTTGAAATGAAAATGAATCGGACTTTAGCGTAATGCTCTACAAAATGTCGACTCTAAAACTTGTTTTTACATGTTTTGTTACAATTAGCTCAGTGTTGTTTTCTGTGCCACTGAGATGCCTTAGGAACGGACCTGTTGAAAGGGTGTATAACCTAGAACCTATAGAACTGACACTAGAACAACCTAGAACTTAAACT
>NW_027468576.1:40429777-40439777 GCF_046254945.1 Alosa pseudoharengus | reverse complement strand
ACACACACACACACACACACACACACACCGCGTCTAACCTGTCACATCCCCTCTCTAGCCTGGGCTCTCACACACACACACACACACACACACACACACACACACACACACACACACACACACACACACACACACACACACACACACACACACAGCTCATCAGTCCAGTAGTCTCTTTAGACCAGATGGGTAAAGAAAGGCGTGATTGGCTGTGTGTGACGACTATTTAATCAGACACACTGTATGAACCCCTTTACCATCACACTGAAGGATCTTCTCAATAAGACGTCTCTGTGTGAGTGTGTGTGTGTGTACTGTATGTGTGTGTGTGTGTGTGTGTGTGTCCATTGAGCTCAGATAAATTGCCAAAGCCAGAGGCCAAGAGGCTAAAGCTTGTGCCCATATTTTGAGATGGCAGGCTGAATAAGCCTCACACCGTGCAGAAAATGTCTCTTTTAGAGAAGAGAGGAGGGGAGAGGAGGAGAGGAGAGAGAGAGGAGCGGAGGGGAGAAGAGAGGAGAGGAGAGAGGAGGGAAGAGAAGAGAGGAGAGAGGAGAGGAGGGGAGAGGAGAGGAGAGAGGAGGGAAGAGAAGAGAGGAGAGAGGAGAGGAGGGGAGAGGAGAGGAGAGAGGAGGGAAGAGAAGAGAGGAGAGAGGAGAGGAGGGGTGGAGGTTTTGTTGCGGGTGACTAGTCGTCTGGGGAGACACATGATCCAGGCTCTAGTCACTTAATAGTCCAGTGCCCTTAGGACAAGCACAGGACCGGGACTTCCTCTTTATCGGCCAACCACAGAGCACACAGCTCACTGGCAACCAATCACAGAGCACACAGCTCACAGGCAGCCAACCACAGAGCACACAGCTCACAGGCAGGCAGCCAATCAGAGCACACAGCTTACAGGCAGCCAATCACAGAGCATACAGCTCACAGGCAGACAGGCAGACAGGCAGGGAGGGAGGGAGGGGGAAGTGGCTTTGAGCTAGTATCCCATCAGCCACTGGGCCTGGTCAGGGAGGGGGATGTGGCATTGAGCTAGTTTCCCATCAGCCACTGGGCCTGGTCAGGGAGGGGGAAGTGGCATTGAGCTAGTATCCCATCAGCCACTGGGCCTGGTCAGGGAGGGGGAAGTGGCATTGAGCTAGTATCCCATCAGCCACTGGGCCTGGTCGGGGAGGGGGAAGTGGCATTGAGCTAGTATCCCATCAGCCACTGGGCCTGGTCAGGGAGGGGGAAGTGGCATTGAGCTAGTATCCCATCAGCCACTGGGCCTGGTCAGGGAAGGGGAGAGAGGGAGTTAAGTCATTTAGAGACGAATGTCCGCGTGCATCATAACAAAGGAAGTGCATCATAACAAAGGAAGTGCATCATAACAAAGGGACGCCAGACCCTCTTGTAACAGCTGTACTCAGTGATACTGCAGACTCGTAAAAGTAGTTAGAAAATAAGGCAGAAAAACGACAAGTTTCCTCATGCTGCTTCCTTATGTTGGAATGTGCAAAAATGTACAAACAATCAAGAGGATGCCTTCTTGTACTGTATGTGATTTCTGCAACAGTGATACTGCAAGAGTGTTGATAGCCTATTGTTGATTTATATGCTGTAGCCTAAAGCATGTCACACAGTAGCCTAGCCTACAGAAAACACTTAATTGATGTGATATAATGATAACTTGTATGCCTACAATGGTTTATTAAACATCATAGTCATTTATTTAGTCAGTCATCATGTTCATGTTCATGAATAGGAAGGACACCTAAACGATAGCCATAAACCAAAATTTCGTGCAGTATCTGCCGTGAGTCCCTATGAGTGAATCACGAGCTCCTTCCAGCTGACTGGCAGATCTCGTGGACAGTCAGTCGCGATCGATTATTTAATAAATAAATGGGAATTACGAATAATAATAAAAAGCTTCTACCTAATGTGACAATTTTTTCCATGAACTGTAAAAGAAAACACGTTTTTTCCAGTTGTATTCTCCATAAAGAGTAAAGTAAATTATGTACTTATTTCCGGAATTGACGTCACTTCCTGGACTCGTCTGAGGCTGGTCTAATGGGTCTGAGGTCTCTCGATGACTTAACCCCTACTGGAGGGGGAAGTGGCGTTGAGCTAGTATCCCATCAGCCACTGGGCCTGGTCAGGGGAGCCGCCATGACAGAGCGTCCTTTCAGGGTGAAGGGGGTAGAGCACGGGGAGAGGGTTGAACCCAGGGTGTGTGTGTGTGTGTGTGTCTGTGTGTGTGCGTCTGTGTGAGAACCCAGGGGGTAGTTTCATCGCTTTTAATAATTTGTACATATTTTGTAGCTCACATACTGTTTGGTCAGACTCAGATCACTGTGACACCATGCATGGCATGAGGAAGTGGAGGGTGTGTGTGTGTGTGTGTGTGTGTGTGTGTGAGTGAGTGTGTGTACTTTAATGCTGTCATTCAGTAAACTTTGTTACTTCAATGCATGACATGACATCAGGCCATAATGATGAGTCTCGTAGTCATGACGACTGTGACAACTCGTAGACATGACGACGGTGTTCTTGTTGCCATCTAATAGAGACAACGAAAGCAAATAGTGCACAAAATACACACACACACACACACACACATGCTACATGCCTGCTCCTTCATCTGAAATAACAAACGTATGTGTGTGCGTGTGTGTGCGTGTGTGTGTGTGTGTTTCAGGAGAAGAGGAAGAGACAGACAGAGATCGAGAATAAGAAGCGCCAGTTGGAGGATGACCGCCGGCAGCTCCAGCACCTCAAGGTAATAAGCGCTGAGTCATCATGACCCGCCACCCCCCTGCTGGTAAGAAGCGCTGAGTCATCATGACCCTCTCTAACCCCCCCATCCCCCCCCGTCATCATGACACGCCTCCTTCACGTCACCCGTGGTGGTGTGCACTGTGGGTCAGGCCATCTCTCAGGCCATCTGACCTTTGACCCTACCTGCTTGCGCTCCCTGGCAGAGATGGACCGCGGCCCGGTGTCCTCCCCACTCACCTCAAAAAATGCCCAGCCGATGCCCAGCCGATGCCCTTAAACAGCCGATGCCCTTAAACAGCCGAGACAGCAGTGCCCCCTGTGGCCAGTCTGGCCCAGGATCGGCCCACTTCTGGTCCTGATCTTATGTCCACATCTGGTCCTGTTCTTGTGTTCACATCTGGTCCTGATCTTATGCGTGTCCACATCTGGTCCTGATCTTATGAGTGTCCACATCTGGTCCTGATCTTATGCGTGTCCACATCTGGTCCTGATCTTATGTATGTTCACATCTGGTCTGGTGTTTCTGGCGAACATGTTTTCTCTGAACAGTTCACTGTGTCCAGACGGGTGGGTGTGTGTGTGTCCAGACGGGTGGGTGTGTGTGTGTCCAGACGGGTGGGTGGGTGCGCCAGGCGGGTGGGGTGTGGGAGCGCCAGTCGGAGAGTGATGGATGCCTCCACTGCGTCCCTGTCTGGAAGCAAACAGTCTGAGTGCTACTGACTTATTAGTATGATGGTGGAGGAGGAGGAGGAGGGGTATGAAATTGTGTTTTTGGTGGAGGAGGTGGAGGAGGAGGAGGGGATTGAAATTGTGTTTTTGGTGGAGGAGGTGGAGGAGGAGGAAGGGTATGAAATTGTGTTGAACAGGGTGTGGCATTGCTTAGGACATGTCTGGTAGAGTAGGCAGCTCTACATGCTGAATTGGATGACTGATTCAATGAGCCAAACACATTAAATGCTCCCACTAGAGCAGATTCTTCCACATGGTGGCTATAACACACTGCTAGCTCTGTTAGATGGAGGCTATAACGTACGCTTAGTTCTGTTAGATGGCGGCTATAACACACTGCTAGCTCTGTCAGATGGTGGTGGCTATAACACACTGCTAGCTCTGTCAGATGGTGGTGGCTATAACACACTGCTAGCTCTGTTAGATGGTGGCTATAATACACTGCTAGCTCTGTTAGATGGCGGCTATAAGACACTGCTAGCTCTGTTAGATAGTGGCTATAATACACTGCTAGCTCTGTTAGATGGCGGCTATAACACACTGCTAGCTCTGTTAGATGGCGGCTATAACACACTGCTAGCTCTGTTAGATGGCGGCTATAACACACTGCTAGCTCTGTTAGATGGTGGCTATAACACACTGCTAGCTCTGTCAGATGGCGGCTATAACACACTGCTAGCTCTGTTAGATGGCGAGAGTGAGACAGAAGAAGAGAGCGACTTGGCTAATTGGGCTGATGGGATATAACTAGGCTAACAGGGCTAACTGAGCTGATGGGCTAACTGAGCTGATGGGCTAACTGAGCTGATGGGCTAACTGGGCTAGATAGATAGATAGATAGATAGATAGATAGATACTTTATTGATACCCAAGGGGAAATTCAAGCTGATGGGCTAACTGGGCTAACAGGGATAATTGGGCTAACAGGGCTAACTGAGCTAATTGGGCTAACTGGACTGATGGGCTAACTGAGCTAATTGGACTAACTGGACTGATGGGCTAACTGGGCTAAAAGGGGTAACTGAGCTGATGGGCTAACTGGGCTAAAGGGGTAACTGAGCTGATGGGCTAACTGGGCTAACAGGGCTAACTGGGCTGATGGCTTAAAGGACTTCTTGTTATGAGACTAATTGGGCTAATTGGGCTGATGGCTTAAAGGAGTAACTGGGCTGATGGCTTAAAGGACTTCCTGTTATAAGACTTATTGGGCTAATTGGGCTGATGGCTTAAAGGAGTAACTGGGCTGATGGCTTAAAGGACTTCCTGTTCCTGTTATGAGACTTAAAATGCCGTTTCCTCCTGCTAAATATGCAGCACATTGTTTCATGAACACAAAACTCTCTCCCACACACACACATACACACACTCTCTCTCTCTCTCTCTAGTGCTCTAGTCTGCTCTAGGCTGCTGTAGTCTGGTCCGGTCTACGTAGTCTGGTCTGGTTTGGTCTGCTGTCTCCCCCTGCAAAGGCTGGCCAGAGATAATATCCAATAAAACAACTTACCATTAGCAGTTTCTATGGACCTCAAATGCACAGTCAGCAAGCCAGACAGAGAGAGAGAGAGGGAGGATGGTGATTGAGCAAGAGAGAGAGAGAGAGAGAGAAGGGAAGGTGAGGGAGAGAGAGATGGAGGGAGGATGGTGAGGGAGCAAAAGAGAGAGAGATAGAGGGAAACAAAAGATTGGAGGGAGGATGGTGAGAGAGAGGAAGGGAGAGAGAGAGAGAGAGAGAGAGAGGAAGGGAGAGAGAGGAAGGGAGAGAGGAAGGAAGAAAGAGAGGGAGAGAGAGAGGAAGGGAGAGAGAGTATGGTGAAGGCACAAAAGAGTGAGGGAGAGAAAGAGAAACAGGAAGCCATGGTATGAATGGCCAGTGTGTGTGTGTGTGTGTGTGTGTGTGTGTGTGAGTGTGTGTGTGTGTGTGAGTGTGTGTGTGTGTGTGTGTGTGTGTGTGTGTGTGTGTGTGAGACAGAGAGAGCAACTGGTAAGAGAGGGGCAAGCTGCCATAAGCTTCTCATGCAGCTCATGCTGGACAGAGAGACACAGAGACTCTTCATTGTTGTAATCTGTACAGAGTCTTTGGTGTTTAAAAACATATCTCTTCATTGTTGTAATCTGAACAGTCTTTGGTGTTTACAACAAAGAAGAGATGTGTTTTTAATATGTACAGAGTCTTTGGTGTTTAAAAACACATCTCTTCATTGTTGTAATCTGTACAGAGTATTTGGTGTTTAAAAACACATCTCTTCATTGTTGTAATCTTTAGAGAGTTTTGGTGTTTAAAAACACATCTCTTCATTGTTGTAATCTGTACAGTCTTTGGTGTTTAAAAACACATCTCTTCATTGTTGTAATCTTTAGAGAGTCTTTGTTTAAAAACACATCTCTTCATTGTTGTAATCTTTAGAGAGTCTTTGTTTAAAAACACATCTCTTCATTGTTGTAATCTGTACAGAGTCTTTGGTGTTTAAAAACACATCTCTTCATTGTTGTAATCTGTACAGTCTTTGGTGTTTACAAACACATCTCTTCATTGTTGTAATCTTTAGAGAGTCTTTGTTTAAAAATACATCTCTTCATTGTTGTAATCTGTACAGAGTCTTTGGTGTTTACAACAATGAAGAGATGTGTTTTTAATCTGTACAGAGTCTTTGGTGTTTAAAAACACATCTCTTCATTGTTGTAATCTGTATAGTCTTTGGTGTTTAAAAACACATCTCTTCATTGTTGTAATCTTTAGAGAGTCTATGTTTAAAAACACATCTCTTCATTGTTGTAAACTTTAGAGAGTCTTTGGTGTTTAAAAACACATCTCTTCATTCTGTTGATTTGTGAGGTCTGAGGTGTTTAAAAACACATCTCTTCATTGTTGTAATCTGTACAGAGTCTTTGGTGTTTAAAAACACATCTCTTCATTGTTGTAATCTGTACAGAGTCTTTGGTGTTTACAAACACATCTCTTCATTGTTGTAATCTGTACAGAGTCTTTGGTGTTTACAACAATGAAGAGATGTGTTTTTAATCTGTACAGAGTCTTTGGTGTTTAAAAACACATCTCTTCATTGTTGTAATCTGTATAGTCTTTGGTGTTTAAAAACACATCTCTTCATTGTTGTAAACTTTAGAGAGTCTTTGGTGTTTAAAAACACATCTCTTCATTCTGTTGATTTGTGAGGTCTGAGGTGTTTAAAAACACATCTCTTCATTGTAATCTGTACAGAGTCTTTGGTGTTTAAAAACACATCTCTTCATTCTGTTGATTTGTGAGGTCTGAGGTGTTTAAAAACACATCTCTTCATTGTAATCTGTACAGAGTCTTTGGTGTTTAAAAACACATCTCTTCATTGTTGTAAACTTTAGAGAGTCTTTGGTGTTTAAAAACACATCTCTATATTGTTGTAATCTTTAGAGAGTCTTTGTTTAAAAACACATATCTTCATTGTTGTAAACTTTAGAGAGTCTTTGGTGTTTAAAAACACATCTCTTCATTCTGTTGATTTGTGAGGTCTGAGGTGTTTAAAAACACATCTCTTCATTGTTGTAATCTGTACAGAGTCTTTGGTGTGTAAAAACACCTCTTCATTGTTGTAATCTGCACAGAGTCTTTGGTGTTTAAAAACACATCTCTTCATTCTGTTGATGGTGACTGGAGAAAGGGGTCCATCCCCATGGAAACAGATCCGTGCTAATGGTCTGATTTTGGGCTGGGGTGTGTGTGGATGGGGGGTGGGGGATTAGGGGTGAGCTCATCTCCCTGGTGTGCACATCCATCTGTGCAGAGGTTTGTCACAGAATCTGTGTGTGTGTGTGTGTGTGCTGATGTAAGAGCCTGAAAATATTGTTACCATCCAAACGCATGTACATTACAGTTATAAAAATATAAAAAGTGTGTGACATGCAGGAATGTGAATAACTAGTGCAAAATCCCTCAGAGCGTGATATCTAACAGCCAGTGTGACTGTGATAGCTGGACATAGTAGTCAGGGTCAAAGGCACATGATGTGTGTGTGTGTGTGTGTGTGTGTGTGTGTGTCTGTCTGTCTGTGTGTGTGTGTGTGTGTGTGTGTCTGTGTGTCTGCGTGTGTTTGAGTTGTCTGTGGCTGATCGTGACTGCACGAGTGTGTTGCGTCTCTTAAACAATTGATCAGACACAGGATGCCAGTGGGGGGGGGGTTGTCTGCTATTTTAGAGTGCATTGACTGCAGGTGTGGAGGAGTGGAAGGGAGTGTGTGTGTGTGTGTGTGTGTGTGTGTGTATGTGTGTGTGTGTGTGTGTGTGTGTGTGTGTGTGTGTGATCATGTATGCTTATTTTTCTCTCTCACGTTTTTGTCAGCATGTGTCTGTGTGTGTGTCTGTGTGTGTCGTACAACACACAACAAACTAACAACAAACTAACAACACACAACAGCATCGTACAACACACAACACACCAACAGCATCGCACAACACACAACACACCAACAGCATCGCACAACACATAACAGCAACACACAACACACCAACAGCATCGCACAACACACAACACACCAACAGCATCGCACAACACACAGTACACCAACAGCATCGCACAACACACAACAGCAACACACAACACACCAACAGCATCGCACAACACACAACACACCAACAGCATCGCACACCACACAACACACAGCACACCAACAGCATCGCACAACACACAACACACAGCACACCAACAGCATCGCACAACACACAACACACAGCACACCAACAGCATCGCACAACACACAGCACACCAACAGCATCGCACAACACACAACAAACTAACAGTATCGCACAACACACAACACACCAACAGCATCGTACAACACACAACACACCAACAGCATCACACAACACACAACACACCAACAGCATCGCACAACACACCAACAGCATCGCACAACACACAACAAAGGAGGAGAGTCTTAGAACACACAACAAGTCAAGTCAAGTCAATTTTTATTTGTATAGCGCATTTAAGGCGAGACACGGCAGGTGAAAACATCGTTTTTTCAATTTCGAGATTTTGAGCTAGTCTGTTACCTTAGCATGTATTCTATCACACTAATACAACAAAAAAGTCCGATTTACACATTTAGGTGTTTATTTCATTATATTGTGTCTACTCGCGCCTGTATATTTATCCTAAATTCAGCAAAAGTTAGCATTCTAACCTTGCATGCACTCCCGCGACTGTGACCCAAAACATATCGTGTGTAGTACCGTTGGAAAGCTCTGTTTTTCCTGTATCACGCTATGTGATCCATATATGGACACTTCCTTTGTATCAGCAACCAATCGCGAAAGTTCAAAGACGAGTCTAGGCTGAGAACGGAATCTCATTGGCTGTCTTTCAAGGCTGTTTTCTCAAAACGAGTTTCCTCTCCCACTCTGAGCAAGGAAACTCCACTTCAGAAGCACGTACATACACCAAACTTTCTAGACTTATGCCTAACTATATTTCGAAGATATTTACAGAGGGGTTTGTTGATATATTATTCCTAGCCTGACTTACATGACATTTTATGCCTAAAAACATGGCAAAAATCGATTTTTTAGGGCTATTGACATTATATTCTGATTTACAGGATAACTAAAGTAGATATTCATAAATCCCTCTGTAAATTTTTCAACATCTATTATCTGAACACAATGAAAACATAATTTTGAACCTGGCTGTATCCAATGCTCAGGTTTCTTGTTTTAAAATGTATGCAAATTAGCGCATATTTAATTAGATAATGCCTAATTTGCATATGTAAACATTAAATTACAGAAAACTTGTAATACATTTTTTTCTCATATTAATGTAAGTAATCAACTGGGTAAGTTTCATAGTGATATCTGCTTGTTAAAAATGTTACCCTATTCACCTGTAGTGTCTCGCCTTAACGTGCACAGAGTGCAACCCAAAGCGCTCCTCATATAAGACATTGTCAATGACACATAGACTAACAAAGATAGCGGACGGAGCGGCGTAGTCGCCAGCAAAAGAACATAATTTTAGAACACGCAACAAACAAATCGGATCTTAGAACACACAACAAACGAATAGGATCTTACAATGCACAACACAAGAAAAGAATCTTAAAGCACAAAACAAAACAAGAGAATCTTAGAACACAAAACAAAACAAGAGAATCTTAGAACACACATCAAACAAGAGAATCTTAGAACACACAACAAAACAAAAGGACAGAATCTTACAACACACAACAAAACAACAGAATCTTTGAACACAAAACAAAACAAGAGAATCTTAGAACACACAACAAAACAAAAGAATCTTAGAACACACAACAAAACAATAGAATCTTAGAACACACAACAAAACAAAAGGACAGAATTCTAGAAAACAATGAGAAGAGATCAGAGTCAACAATAACATCCACAATACCAATGACAGTTATGCTATGCAACAAGTACCGGTAATGTATGGAGCGCCGGTCATTATCGGGAAAATAAGTCTCGACAGGAAGAACCGGACCACTCTTGCTTTGCCCTGAAG
>NW_027468576.1:40417277-40424777 GCF_046254945.1 Alosa pseudoharengus | reverse complement strand
CACTGAGCCTCTGAGCTGCTGTCAAATAGAAAACTGTGCCAACCCACATTCCCACATTTACAGCCAGTTAGCTGAATTATCCAGCCACAGAGAATAGAGTGTGCGTGTGTGTGTGTGTGTGTGTGTGTGTGTGTGTGTGTGTGTGTGTGTGTGTGTGTGTGTGTGTGTGTGTGTGTGTGCGTGCGTGTGTCTGTGTGTTTATGTGAATTATCCAGCCAAAGAGACGAAAGCAGAGGGATCTAGTGAATCTGTTGGATCTCCGGTGGGTGTGTGACATCATCTGGCAGTGGCAACTTGGTCAGAACAAAGAGCTGTCCAGACCTGTCAATCAAAACCTGGTGATAAAAACCTGGCGATAAAGTGACCAGATGATTGAGGTGGCGTTTCATAAACAAACCCAGGAGATACTCAGCAGATCTCCTCAGTCTTACGGCCAGGTCAGTCTTCGCTGCTTCCAGTGGAGGCCGTGGGCTGGTGGTGTGGATCTCTGTCGGTCACTCACGCAGTGCACATCGGAGCCGGCCTCTCCCTGTAGACACACGTTTCAAGTTGGTTCTGGTTCGTTGGTCCCGCAGTCTGAGGGTCCAGTCCAATCAGAGGCCAGCTAGTTGTCGTGCTGCTGTGATTGACGGGTGCCAGTGTAGTGTTGCTGCCTCGTGTCTGTAGAGGCCCTTCTGACGGGGGGGGGGGCTCTGCGCTGACCTGTCTTCCTCTGTCCAGTCCAAGGCTGCCGGACGGAGTGAGTGTGTGTGTGTGTGTGTGTGTGTGCTGACCTCTCTTCCTCTGTGCAGTCCAAGGCTGCTGGACGGAGTGAGTGTGTGTGTGTGTGTGTGTGTGTGTGTGTGCTGACCTCTCTTCCTCTGTGCAGTCCAAGGCGCTAAGGGAGCGGTGGCTGCTGGATGGAGTGCCCTCTGGAGGTCCGGAGGAGGATGCGGCCAAGAAACAGCTGCAGGAGGACGAGGCCAAGACGAGAGCGCTGGAGGAGACCATCAGCAGGTGAGGTCACACACACACACACAACAACACACACACACACACCAACACACACACACACCACACACACACACACTTACACACACACACACACACACATACACACCAACACACCACAAACACACACACACACACACCAACGCACCACAAACACACACACACACACCCACACACACACACACACACACCACAAACACACACACACACACACACACACACCACAAACACACACACACACACACCAACACACCACAAACACACACACACACACACACCAACACACACACCAACACACACACACACACACACACACAAGACGAGTGGGCTGGAGACCATCAGCAGGTGAGGACACACACACACACACACACACACACACACACACACACACACACAAGACGAGAGCGCTGGAGACCATCAGCAGGTGATGACACACACACCACACACCTGTATCTGACATATCTGACTACACAGCTCTAAAGAGCCCTGGACACAACGCTGCACATTCTGCTCCTACATGAGCTCTGGCTGACCCCTACATTCCACAGCACTCAAGACCAGCAGTCCTGGGGGTATGTGTTGGGGTTGTGTCAGTAATGACCAGCAGTCCTGGGGGGTTGTGTCGGTGATGACCAGCAGTCCTGGGGGGTTGTGTTGGGGTTGTGTCAGTAATGACCAGCAGTCCTGGGGGGTTGTGTTGGGGTTGTGTCAGTAATGACCAGCAGTCCTGGGGGGTTGTGTTGGGGTTGTGTCAGTAATGACCAGCAGTCCTGGGGGGTTGTGTTGGGGTTGTGTCGATGATGACCAGCTCAGGGTGTCTCAGGGCCCATAATCTGAACCTTCAAAATGACAGCATACAGACCCTAACCCTAGGGTCCAGACTCAGAGGGTCCAGACTCAATTGTCTGCAGCTGTGCACCCACTCTTTACAGGACCTTCTGTCTCCCTGGCAACCAGCGAGCATCTGCTGGCCAAAACCTCTCTAATCTGATTCCCTCTCTTCTCTTCTCTTCTCTTCTCTTCTCTCCTCTTCTCTTCTCTTCTCTTCCCTTCTCTTCTCTTCTCTTCTCTTCTCTTCTCTTCTCTTCTCTTCTCTTCTCTTCTCTTCTCTTCTCTTCTCCTCTCTTCTCTTCTTATCTTCTCTTCTCCTCTCTTCTGTTTCATTCTGTTTCTTCTGTCTGCGAGCGCGGTGGCAGCGGACATCAATCTCCGCAGGCAGCGGGCACTGCTTGGCGCTGGCCACTCCATCGTCCATCGGCCTGATTAAATTCCTGCCGCTGCTCTCCTGGTAGTGAGCAGCAGGGGGATGGTGTGCCACTGAGACGGGCACTGAGACGGGCACTGAGACGGGCATGGCTGAGAATGAGCAGCGCCAGCCAGTGATTGGCACCATGTATAAGAGGATGTGTGTGTATGCGTGTGTGTGTGTGTGTGAAACAGGATCATTTGAGAATGCCAAGGAGGATCCATCTCTTCCATTCTGCCTTTTTCTCTCCTCCTCTCCCTCTGTCAGTGTCTCTCTCTCCTTCAGTCTCTTTCTTTCATTCCCTGTCCTTATCTCTCTCTCTCTGTGTGTGTGTGTGTGTGTGTGTGTGTGTGTGTGTGTGTGTATCACCGGCCTCCAGGTCTAGGGGAGGTTGTGGAACGGCACAATCACATTCTCTTGCTTGAGCTTAAAATACAAAGAGAACAGACAAGGCAAGGTTCAGGTGTTGCACACTGGCATTCAAAATTCCTTCTTCTCTGCCAGCTATATGGTACCTGCCCCCATCCCCGTCCCTCCCTCCCAGGGTGCCATCTACAGGCCTGGAGATACACTCCCAGACATTTTCCCTGACAGCAGACTGAACGTGTGCAATGTGTGCTATGTCATGAGTGTGTAAATACTAAAACATACAAACTTTTAATTGACAATATTAATCATAAGAATTAAAAATGTTGCCACAGAAATGCACAAAACATTTCCCCTCTGGACCCCCAACACGTGCATGTGTGTGTGTGTGTGTGTGTGTGTGTGTGTGTGTGTGTTGTGGTTATTGTGAGGCCAACAAATGCCCTGTCATACTCTGAGTCTGAACCCCTCCAGGGGCCCCCATTGGTTGGATGGCTAAAGGAGTAGACCAATCAGATGCCAGGCTGGAATGATGTGTGAGCAGCTGATATTAAAGTTTTTTTCAATCGCTAACAAGCGCTTATCCATACTTCAGATACTTTTTTCTAAACTCTTAACACAGACTCACACCTACAAAACACAATTGGCCAAATGGATAATTTTCCTCTCAAAAACACATTTTGTTAAATATATACTAACTCTTCATTTCAAAACAGAACACATCTTTCTCTGCAAACACTAACTTTACCAAAACACTGGAAATCTGATTCAAAATGAAATTATTCTGTCATAGAATAACACTTGTTTTCACTTCACAAGGTACATGCAGTCAATCAAAGTACACCAGGTTTCAAAATACTGGCTATTGTTGACATTACAAAAGCTGCATAGACTTTAAGTTTCAGTTTTACAGGTATCTGCGTGCAAAACATGCAATCCAGCGTTTTTACACTACATTTCTTGGTTGGGAACTGTATGTCCACATGTAATGTTCACATTCAAAAGCATTCCAGTAAAAAGCTAATCAGTTTTTTTTTTCCTGTACTACAGGAGGTTCAGTAGAAATACTGTTTACAGTACGATAGAACAGAAACAGTTTACAGTATTGCTTACAGTGAACAAAATATCCATGAAACACACAAGAGCATTCTGAACAAAAAAAAACAAAACAACAACAGCAAAAAGCCCAGATAAAAAGGGGGGAACTAAAAAAAGCACAAAATTACTGTATCTAATCTCTGCGATCTTCAGGGTTAGGCCACATGTTTTCATCAACATCACATATTATCCAAGGCGATGCACCTGGGATAAAACCGCTTGGTAGCAGAAGCAGAGCAGCTACTGTATCTAAGGTTTGGAATATTGTTTTTACTATTGTGGGATGTTGTGTGCTAACATTCGTAAATACTGCAAAAACGATCCATAATTGTGTTGGGAGGTATAGCTTGTTTGTTAAGAAAATGTAAGCATTGTGGAAATGTGTTCACTGACTGCATATTGTGTGAAAACGACATGGAATGTGTGAATGGTATGGCCATAAAAGACCGATGCTGTGCTAATTGTGTTTAGAGTTTTGAAAATGTGACAACTGGTTAGACAAACGCTTGTTAGCGACTGAAAAAAACTGTAATCAGTGGGGGTGTATCCACGTCTATGTCTGTACTGTATCTATAATATAGATTATGAATATAGATTAGCTCCATATCAGCATTGAATATAGATTAGCTCCAAATCAGCATTCTCTCTCTCTCTCTCTCTATCTCTCTCTATCTCTCTCTCTCTCTCTCTCTCTCTCATACACACACACACACGCTACTTTCCCTTTCTCATATCTCACCATGTTGCTGGTTAATATTTTAGAAGAGTCATTCGGATCCCCAAATTGCACCCATTAAGCATCTCTGTCATGAGTATCTTGCCATGAGAATTATGGAAAAATCATTCTAAAAATACCCCCCCTCTCTCTCTCTCCCTCCCTCCCTCCCTCTCTCTCTCTCTCCCTCTCTCCCTCTCTCTCTCTCTCTCTCTCTCTCTTTCTCTTTCTCTTTTCTCTCTCTCTCCCTCTCTCTCTCTCTCTCTCTCTCTCTCTCTCTCTCTCTCTCTCTCTCTCTCTCTCTCTCCCTCTCTCTCTCTCTCTCTCTCTCTCTCTCTCAGAATGGAGCAGGAACTGGAGGAGCTGGAGACTGGTGTGTCTGCAACGTCCACCAAAGACAATCTGTCAGATGCCACCAAGGAGGAGAGTAACACAACCGACAGCATAGTGAGTACACACACCTGGGTCAGTGTGTGTGTGTGTTTTACGTGTGTGTGTGTGTGTGTGTGTGTGTGTGTGTGTGTGTGTTCGTGTGTGTGTGTGTGTGTGTGTTTTACGCGTGTGTGTGTGTGTGTGTGTGTTTTACGTGTGTGTGTGTGTGTTTTACGTGTGTGTGTGTGTGTGTGTGTGTGTGTGTGTGTGTGTGTGTGTGTGTGTGTGTGTGTGTGTGTGTGTGTGTGTGTGTGTGTGTGTGTGTGTTCGTGTGTGTGTGTGTGTGTGTGTTTTACGTGTGTGTGTGTGTGTGTGTGTGTGTGTTTTACGTGTGTGTGGGTTTTGTGTGTGTGTGTGTGTTTTACGTGTGTGTGTGTGTGTGTGTGTGTGTGTGTGTTTTACGTGTGTGTGGGTTTTGTGTGTGTGTGTGTCCAGGAGACACACTCATTTAGCTGTGTTAGAGGTTGTCTTGTTTCCTCTAAAGGGCCTGAGTATGGGAGGCCGTATAGTGCAATAATATTGGAATAGTGGCACTACACACTGAACGCACTTGCACTACACACTGAAACACTGACACATACGCACTGGGCACTAGTACCACACTGGAACTCAAACAGCAACACACTGAATTTCCTGCATTACACACTGAATCTGCTTGCACTCATTGAAGTCGGTTGCACCACACTGAAATCACTTGCTCAACACACTGGATTTACTTGCAGCACACACTAAAACGGCTTGCACTACACACTGAAACAGTTTGCACTACACTGAAAATACTTACACACACTGAAGCTCCTAACACTACACACTGAATTAACTTCCACAACACATTGAAATTTCTTGCTCAACTCACTGAAACATCACATGCACTACACACTGAACTCACTTGCACACACACTGAAGCCGCTTACACTACACACTGAATTAACTTCCACTACACACTGAACTCACTTGTACACACACTGAAGTCGCCTACACTACACACTGAATTAACTTCCACTACACACTGAACTCACTTGCACACAAACTGAATTAACTTCCTGCAAATTGCAAAGTGCAAAATGCAAATTACAAAGACATGAGGTGTCTATTCTATTGTAATACCAGCTCCTTTTGTCTGGCGAAGTCATATTTTAGTGAACTGAGTCCTGAAAGATTGCTGCCATTTCAGTTAGCTAGTTAGTTAGCATTAAGCCATAAGCAGCAACGACCTTGCTGGTAGATAGTTTTGCCAACCTAGCAACAATAAACACTTGACCCACAGCACTCTGAAAGGGGCGCTGTCAGCAAAAGTGCAATGTGGATACAGGCTCACGAGTCACTGGAAACAGCAGGCAAGGTTACCAAAAACATCTGCCAGCCAGACTGTAATGCACGTCCTTTTTGGAATGTTGTTGGAGTGCTAACTAACTAGCTAACTAGCTAACTGAAATGGCAGCAATCTTTCAGGACTCAGAAAATGTGGAAATTTATATGGTTTGCGGCTAATTCCTCATAAAACATTGCAGTCGGGTTTGCCTGTATGGCTTCAAGACAGCGCAAGGTGCTCAAGAATATATTAATAAAATCTTCAGGGTTTGACTGAACAAGTAAGGTTTGGTTGAAGAAGGACATAGATACCACAAACCATATAAATCTCCACATTTTCTCTCTTCAAATCTTAATCAATGGCTGGTAATCTGAGAGTGGAACTTCCTGTTACATTATACCAACTTCCAGGCGCACTGAAAAAGCGAGTGAGTTCAGTGAGTGGAAGCAGGTTCAGTGTAGTGCATCGGATGTTTCAGTGTGTTGAGGAAGTTAATTCAGTGTGTGTACAAGTGAGTTCAGTGTGTAGTGTAAGCGACTTCAGTGTGTAGTGTAAGCGACTTCAGTGTGTGTGCAAGTGAGTTCAGTGTGTAGTGTAAGTTAATTCAGTGTGTAGTGTAAGCGACTTCAGTTTGTGTGCAAGTGAGTTCAGTGTGTAGTGGAAGTTAATTCAGTGTGTAGTGTAAGCGACTTCAGTGTGTGTACAAGTGAGTTCAGTGTGTAGCGGAAGTTAATTCAGTGTGTAGTGTAAGCGGCCTCAGTGTGTGTGCAAGTGAGTTCAGTGTGTAGTGCATGTGATGTTTCAGTGTGTTGAGCAAGAAATTTCAATGTGTTGTGGAAGTTAATTCAGTGTGTAGTGTAAGGAGCTTCAGTGTGTGTAAGTATTTTCAGTGTAGGCCTATAGTGCAAACTGTTTCAGTGTGTAGTGCAAGCAGTTTTAGTGTGTGCTGCAAGTAAATCCAGTGTGTTGAGCAAGTGATTTCAGTGTGGTGCAACCGACTTCAATGAGTGCAAGCAGATTCAGTGTGTAATGCAGGAAATTCAGTGTGTTGGCGTTTGAGTTCCAGTGTGGTACTAGTGCCCAGTGCGTATGTGTCAGTGTTTCAGTGTGTAGTGCAAGTGCGTTCAGTGTGTAGTGCCACTATTCCAATATTATTGCACTATACGGCCTCCCATACCTGAGGCATCAGCAAAACCCCATGAAACAACCCTGGCAACACCACACACACACACACACACACACACACACACACACACTAACACACATTCTCAGCTAGTACACCAGTTGCACACTATGTGATCAAATTGCCCCTCTACCACCTCCATACCACCACAATTGCCC
>NW_027468576.1:40399777-40407277 GCF_046254945.1 Alosa pseudoharengus | reverse complement strand
AAGAGAGAGAGAGAGGGAGAGAGAGAAAGAGTGAGAGAACGCAAGAGAGAGAGTGAAAGAACGCAAGAGAGAGAGAGAGAACGCAAGAGAGAGAGAGAGAGTGAGAGATGACCCCTCCCCACAGGCCGTCTAATGTGTGCTCCTGTCGTTGCGTCCAGCGATGTACTCAGTAGAGATCACCGTGGAGCGGGACAGGGTGACAGGCGAGACCAAAGTGCTGTCCAGCAACACGGTGCTGCCCAAAGACCTCCTGCATGGGGTCAAGGTTTACGAGGACGCTCAGAAAGGTGACTTCCTGCTCGGGACCCCTGAGAGAACCGCAGAACCGAATCGCAGAACCGAATTGCAGAAACGAAGCCCAGAACGAGCTTTACGAGAAGTGGCCTGGTTTGGGCCGTGATGAGCACTTCCGGCCGGCCAATCAGAGTGGCTCTTTTCCCAATTGGCTAGATCGGGAGCAGTAAAAGCATCTAGCTAAATGGACAAAGCTGACAGGACCAAAGGACCAGTTCTGTTTATTTCTCTCTCTCTCTCTCTTTCTCTCTCAATTCAATTCAATTTTCAATTCAAATAAGCTTTATTGACATGACAAGAGTGCTTGTGTTGTCAAAGCATCTCTCTCTCTCTCTCCCTCCAGAACTGAAGAGCAGGATTTATGAGTCTGCATTCAGCAGGACTCCTCCCCACTTTTCCCCTCTCCTCCCCTCTCTTCTCCTCCCTCCTCTCCTCCTCTCCTCTCCTCTCCTCTCCTCCTCTCCTCTCCTCCCCTTCTCTCCTCCTCTCCTCTCCTCTCCCCTCCCCTCCTCTCTCCTCTCCTCTCCCCTCCTCTCCTCTTCTCCTCTCCTCTCCTCTCCTCCTCTCCTCTCCTCTCCTCCTCTCCTCTCCCCTCCCCTCCCCTCCTCTCCTCTCCTCCCCTCCTCTCCTCTCCTCTCCTCTCTTCCTCTCCTCCTCTCCTCTCCCCTCCTCTCCTCCTCTCCTCCCCTCCTCTCCTCTCCTCTCCTCCTCTCCTCTCCTCTCTTCCTCTCCTCCTCTCCTCTCCTCTCCTCCTCTCCTCCTCTCTTCTGCTCACACACTGCAGTTGTGTTATTGGCCGTAATGATTGGATCAGAGAGGCTATTAGTGCTTTCTCCTCAGCCACTTCTCGTAAAGATGTAGAGCGCTCCAGCATGGTGTATGCTATCAGGACCAGCAGTCACACACACAAACACACACACACACTCACACAGATACACACACACACTCTGCAATCTCAGTGCACCATCTTGTGTTGGATTGTTTTGCTTTGATTTAGGCTCAGTGTGGCTTCCGCTCCCAAAGCTGCTAGTATCTGTATTGGATACTACATCAGAGTCACTCTCACCTGAGGACTGCTAGTATCTGTATTGGATACTACATCAGAGTCACTCTCACCTGAGGACTGCTAGTATCTGTATTGGATACTACATCAGAGTCACTCTCACCTGAGGACTGCTAGTATCTGTATTGGATACTACATCAGAGTCACTCTCACCTGAGGACTGCTAGTATCTGTATTGGATACTACATCAGAGTCACTCTCACCTGAGGACTGCTAGTATCTGTATTGGATACTACATCAGAGTCACTCTCACCTGAGGACTGCTAGTATCTGTATTGGATACTACATCAGAGTCACTCTCACCTGAGGACTGCCTTCGCATCACATCATCACAGCTTGAAGGCCCCTACCCATCTCTCCTCTCTCTCCTCTCCTCTCCTCTCATCTCCTCATCTCCTCTCCTCTCCTCTCCTCTCTCTCCTCTCTCTCCTCTCCTTTCCTCTTCTCCTCTCCTCTCATCTCCTCTTCTCTCCTCTTCTCTCCTCCTCTCCTCTCCTCTCATCTCCTCATCTCCTCTCCTCTCTCTCCTCTCCTCTCATCTCCTCCTCTCCTCTCCTCTCATCTCCTCATCTCCTCTCCTCTCGTCTCGTCTCTTCATCTCCTCTCCTCTCTCTCCTCTCCTCTCATCTCCTCCTCTCCTCTCATCTCATCTCCTCATCTCCTTTCCTCTTCTCCTCTCGTCTCCTCTCTCCTCCTCTCCTCTCCTCTCCTCCTCTCCTCTCCTCTCCTCCTCACCTCTCCTCTCCTCCTCTCCTCTCCTCTCCTCTCCTCTCCTCTCCTCCTCACCTCTCCTCTCCTCTCCTCCTCTCCTCTTCTCCTCTCCTCTCATCTCCTCTTCTCTCTCCTCCTCTCCTCTCCTCCTCTCCTCTCCTCCTCGTCACACGTCTGGGATCTGGGCTGCTCTCCTATCAGATGGCAGATCTTAACTAGGGTCCTGCTGTCATCAAAAATCTCAAATCGGAATCTGCTATTTTGCATCCAAATGTCAATTCATAGCTGGAATACTCTGTGAAATATCATATCTTAATCTGCAGGTTGCTTTGCCTGCTCATTCAGGCATCTGGTCGGATAACTACCTTCAGAGTACACACACACACACACACACACACACACACACACACACACAGGCCTGAGTGTCATGGACCACTATTAAAACTCTGTTCGGCATAGTTATCTATGGCATAGAGCCAATATATCACTCATTAGGGTGATTAGGGTCAGTTTGCTACATAAACAAAATGTGGCCTTTGAGTGGAGAAGTGTCTGTTGCTTACAGTGGCAAGGACTGATTAAAGTTGTTTGTTTATCATAAACTCATAAAAAATGAGCTGCAAGTGGCCTGTGAAATCCTTTCACTTCCTGGTTCAGTGATGATCAGTAAATTCCTCCCAGGCCAGAGTGGCGTATGCTGATCCCCTTGTCCCTCAAACCCCCCCCCACACACACACACACCCAATCACTGCTTCAGCTTGCCTTCACCCTGATGTGACGTGACGTGACTGCTCTGCATTGCCCTGAATCTCGCACACACATACACACACACACATGCACATGCACACACATACACACTCACACATATACACACATTCACAGAGACACACACAAATACACACCACACACACACACACACACACACACACACACACACACACACATACCATGCACACACATACACACAGACATACACACTCACACATATACACACATTCACAGAGACACACACAAATACACACTACACACACACACACAGACATACACACTCAGTCACACACACATTTCCAGGGTTCTGTCTGTTTTTACAGTAATGCTGACCTTTCTTCTTTTATCTTTCCATCACTTTCCCTCACTCTACCTCTCCCCCATTTCCTTGTCTTACACTCCTCCCCTGACTCTCCCTCTCTCTCTCTCTCTCTCTCTCTCTCTCTCTCCCTCTCTCTCTCTCCCTCTCTCTCTCTCTCTCTCTCTCTCTCTGTTCTGTCCATTCTGCAGTGGTCCATGAGGTCCGTGAGGTGGACGGGGTAGTGGTGGCCAACGGCGTCCATCAGCTCAGTTCCTCGGAGGTGGAGGAGCTCATTCTGAAGGCAGACGAGGTCGTCCTGAGTCCCAAAGCCGACGCCTCCCCCACCCCCACCCCCACCCCCACCCCTATCCCTACCCCCGGGGTCGAGGTCGAGGCGGGCGGCTCGCCCATGATGGAGATCAGGGGCATGGAGACCATGCGGGACGGGGGCGGTCCGGAGGCGGTTGCCGTGGGCAACGTGAGCGCGGAGAACCCCGTCACCATGGTGTTCATGGGCTACCAGAGCGTGGAGGACGAGGCCGAGACCAACAAGGTCCTGGGGCTGGAGGGGGCAGTGAAAGCCGAGCTCGTGGTCATCGAGGACGGCGAGAACAAAGCCGCCGCCGGCGCCACCACCACCGGCACTGCGTCCGCCGAGGCCGAGCAGAGCAAGGAGACCGCCCCCGAGCAGGCTCCGCCCAACGGCAGCACGGCAGAGCCAATCAAAACCCCCGAGGAGAGGGAGGGGGCGGATAAGGGAGGAGCCGAGGCCACAGGGGCGGAGCTTAACAACAAGGAGAAGCAGCCGTGCAAGTGCTGCGTGATCATGTGATCAGTTGCAACGTCATGTGATCGGCTGCGTGATCATGTGATCAGTTTGTGTGATCATGTGATCACAAGGGACTCCGCCCCCTACTAGCCACTGACTTTTCGTGAAATAAAAAAAAAACAACAGCCACAAACAAACATACATACAAACAAACAAGCAAACATAAACACAAACAAACAAGCAAACATACATACAAACAAACAAGCAAACATACATACAAACAAACAAGCAAACATACATACAAACAAACAAGCAAACATAAACACAAACAAACAAGCAAACATAAACACCGCAACAACAACAACAACAACAACAACAAGGAAATCAAATAATAAATGTTCTGTATCTTTTGATAGAAAGCCGTTCCCTACTTTATTTTCTGTTTTCTATTTCTGACCCCTCCTGACCTTTGTCATTTCTCTTTCTCTGTTCTATGGTTTTCCTTTTCTAGTGCTGTGTCCTTTTTTCAGATGTTGTTAGCCCCTGTCATCGCTGCCCACCTCCTTGCGTCTCTACTCTGATATGGAAAGGTCAGAGGTTAAAAAGGGAGACAGAAAGCGAGATGACCGCACTGGTCTCTCAGGCATAAAGCGAGATGACCGCACTGGTCTCTCAGGCATAAAGCGAGATGACTGCACTGGTCTCTCAGACATGATCTTTGTTCCCCAATGAGCCTTTCGTGGGTTTTAAAATCAACATCTCCTATACACAGCCAGTTTTGTAGTCTTACTTCACTCCAATGAAGGACATAAATATCTCTATATAACTATATAATATATAGATATCATTTATTTTGAAATATATATTTATTTGAATTTTGTTTTTCTTTTGGAACGAGTCCATTAGTGTTTTCTGTTTTGTGTTTTTGCCCTTCTGCAGCAGCGTGCTAAAGAGTGTGTGTGTGTGTGTGTGTGTGTGTGTGTGTGTGTGTGTGTGTGTGTGTGTGTGTGTGTGTGTACTCTCACTGGTGAAGAGTGTGTGTGTACTCTCGCTGGTGAAGAGTGTGTGTGTAATCTCGCTGGTGAAGAGTGTGTGTGTGTAATCTCAATGGTGAAGTGTGTGTGTGTGTAATCTCACTGGTGAAGTGTGTGTGTAATCTCGTTGCTTTTTGACCTGTCAAATCTCCTGTTCCTCAGAACAGCAACTGGCAACTGAAAGATAGGAAAGCGTATGTGTGTGAGAGAGAGTGTGTGAGGGTGTGTAAGGGGGGTGGGATATTATATTTATGATAGAACCCTTTTTTTCTTTTCTTTTTGTTTGGGGGGGTGTTTTCCAGGGAGGCAAATAAAAAACGGTGTGAGTTGCGAGCTATAGGCTTGTGCAACATGAATCAATCTTTCAGCTGATCTTTCAAAGAGCTTCAGATCAAAGGGTATAGACTTCAGCAGAGAGAGAGAGAGTGTGTGTGTGTGTGTGCGTGGGCGTGTGTGTGTGTGTGTGCGTGCGTGCGTGCGTGCGTGTGTGTGCATGTGTGCGTGTGTGGCTGAAAGTGAAACACATCTCACTATGCTCTGGCTGATCTCAGACAGCATCTCAGTCTCATCCATTGACTTCATTCTTCTGCGTCAGTCAGTCCCTCCGACTGACTGTCACACACACTCTCTCACTCACTCATACAGATGCACTCTCACTACACACACACACACACACACACACACACAAACACAGAGAGAGAAACACACTCACTGGATACAAACACACACCAGATACACAAACATACAATACACACACTACTATCATACTACAATACACACACTACTGTCATACAACAATATACACACTACAATACACACACTACTGTCATACTACACACACTACTGTATACACACACTGCTGTCATACTACACACACTACTGTCATACTACACACACTACTGTCATACTACACACACTACTGTCATAGTACACACACTACTGTCATACTACACACACTACTGTATACACACACTGCTGTCATACTACACACACTACTGTATACACACACTGCTGTGGCATCTCTGTTTGATATTGAGAGCTGAAATGACATGAATGATAGTGTGCAGTCATTTAGGGATGCCCGTGCTCACAGTTAGGGATGCCCATGCGGTCAGTGTGCTGAGGATAAAGAGCTCCTCGAGTGTCTTATGGTCGTATTCACACACACACACACACACACACACACACACACACACACTGAGGATAAGGAGCTCCTGGCGTCTGAGTGTGTTATGGTCGTATCCATGTGTTCATTTATTAGATACGTCTGTTCTGTATGTTAGCCAGTTGAGTCATACAAGCCCTGATGGAGTCCTTGATAGCAGGTTTATACTCACACACACACACACGCACACACACACTCACACACACTTATACAGGTCTATACTCACACACACACACACACTCACACAGGTCTATACTCACACACTTGCACAGGTCTACAGTATACTCACACACACACACACACTTGCACAGATCTATACTTGCACACACACACACACTCACACACACACACTTACACAGGTCTATACTCACACACTTACACAGGTCTATACTCACACACACACACTCACACAGGTCTATACTCACACACACACACACTCACACAGGTCTATACTCACACACACACGCACACACACACACACTCACACAGGTTTATACTCACACACACACGCACACACACACACACTCACACAGGTCTATACTCACACACACACTCACACAGGTCTATACTCACACACACATGCACACACACACACACTCACACAGGTCTATACTCACACACACGCACACACACACACACTCACACAGGTCTACAGTATACTCACACACACACACACTTACACAGGTCTATACTCACACACACACACACTCACACACACACACTTACACAGGTCTATACTCACACACTTACACAGGTCTATACTCACACACACACACTTACACAGGTCTATACTCACACACACACACACTTACACAGGTCTGTACTCACACACTTACACAGGTCTATACTCACACACACACACACACACTTACACAGGTCTGTACTCACACACTTACACAGGTCTATACTCACACACACACACACACACTTACACAGGTCTATACTCACACACTTACACAGGTCTATACTCACACACACACACACTCACACACACACACTTACACAGGTCTGTACTCACACACTTACCAAAAGCAGAAGCCCTCTCGGTACACCGGGGCTTTATCAATCAGAGCTACAATGAATAGTGTTAGTAGTACATCAGGACTATTTTCAAGAAAAACGTGAGATCTTAGTTGTGCATGAGCAGTGGTTTATGTTTGGTTCTTCAGTAATGTGAGAATGCTGTAGTCAGGTTCTTTTCGCTCTGTTAGAGGTCATTCAGGTTCTTTTCGCACTGTTAGAGGTCATTCAAGGATGTGAATGTGCAAACAGATTCATCGAAGACACCTGGTATCACAATGACATCATGAGTGCAGCATCCAGCCCTGAAACAAAGACACAAACAGCAAACAGGACAAACAAGACACACGCGTGCTGCTTAGTGACGACACTGAG
>NW_027468576.1:40304777-40392277 GCF_046254945.1 Alosa pseudoharengus | reverse complement strand
TCACAGACCTGTTTCCCAGCCCTAGTAGTGGAGTCTGTGGGTGTGTCTATGTGTGCACATACACAATCTCTCCACTTGGGGGCAGGCTTGACTCTCTACTGCGGCCTTGCTGTCTATCCATTGAACACGCACAGAACAGGGGCTTTGTGGTGCACAGCAGAGTGTTACTGACCGAAGCCTGTTTGACCCTGTAGCATATGTGGTGTGTGTGAGTGTGTGGAGGGAACAGGTGACCCTGTATGTGGTGTGTGTGAGTGTGTGGAGGGAACAGGTGGACAGGGCCCATATGTGGTGTGTGTGTGTGTGTGGAGGGAACAGGTGACCCTGTGTGTGGTGTGTGTGTGTGTGTGTGGAGGGAACAGGTGACCCTGTGTGTGGTGTGTGTGTGTATGAGTGTGTGGAGGGGACAGGTGACCCTGTGTGTGGTGTGTTTGTGTGGGTGTGTGTGGAGGGGACAGGTGACCCTGTGTGTGGTGTGTTTGTGTGGGTGTGTGTGGAGGGAACAGGTGACCCTGTGTGGTGTGTGTGGGTGTGTGTGGAGGGAACAGGTGGACAGGGCACATATGTGGTGTGTGTGTGTGTGTGTGTGTGCAGGGAACAGGTGACCTTGTGTGTGTGTGTGGGTATGTGTGGAGGGAACAGGGAACATCTTGCTCAGTGAGCTGCTATGTATAGTTGCAGGCTGGAGGACTCAGATGCCCAATATTGTATTTGAGACAGACAGCCATAACTTTCTTAATCATTCACACATATCTATTATGTGACAGCCATAACTTTCTTAATATTATGAGACAGCCATAACTTTCTTAATCATTCACATATCTATTATGTGAAACACAAAATGTGTGTCACTGCCAAAACTTTTGACAATGACTGTATCTTCAGGTCTGCTCCACCCTGCTCAAACACACTCGACTAAGCTCGCCAGACAACTGCTGCACCCTTGATTGTCTCAATTGGGTATTAACTAATCACCATAGGTGCCAACTCTCACGCATTGGCCGTGAGACACACGCATTTGATTAGTTTCACACACTCACACGCAGTGTTGGGAGTAATGCGTTACAAAAGTAATGTAATTACTATAATATATTGCTGTTTGCAGTAACGCGGTAATGTAAGGCATTACAAAAAAAAATTGGGTAATATTTACTCGGTACAAACTTCAGTAACGCGCGTTACAATGCAGTTTAACCCAAAATTAAGCGCTTGTTTTGTTTTGATACATATTCGCAAACACCATGCGAGAATAACAGAGGAGAAAAAATCCGCGCAAAATAGTAGAACGTTATCTCCTGATACTGGTTGAATATGACTGTGGCTGCAGCAGACTCGCAGGCGGACTCTATTTGCGGGATGGACATAAGCCTACGCTCATTATTTTCAGCTTGTCAGAGACAAGGCTATGAAGAACATAATAGTTAGTGCACTTTGTGTGCGAAACCGAAAGATCTCTCAGCTCGCGAAATAGCACAAGTAAATTAATGAAACATCTAAAGTAGTGCCACGCTAATCTTTTTGATTCTTGATAAAACACAAACTATGCTGTTGTGCATGTCAGCTTTGTGCTGTGAACTTAAATTGAAGAGAATAAAGGGATAGAAATGCAGAAAAAGATTGTGTAGCCTGGCAGGGCCACCGCTCCCACCACGCGCATCACGCACTTTGCGTTGGGCACCAAAGGACAGAGGGGGCACCCAAATGCATAGTAATAATGCCAATGAATAGTAGCTTTACTGCAAACTGCGTTTCACTCTTCATCAATAACGTTTACAATGTCAAAATGCACTAACACGATGTTACATGCAAGTTTGATACCTTTTGGGTTCTCTCAATCACCACCTAGTACTAGTGGGTCTTCAATCATTCGTTTTCCAAGCATTTAGGCTACATGAAGCACATGATATGCTGAGTCGACTGAAACGCATTCCATTCAGATAGCTAGGTGGATACCAGGCTCATAATTCACTTGTATTCGCAAAACGAAATGTGAAGCAACATCTCATTGCATACTTCCATTTCCAAAGCCATGAAGGTTGCTTAAAACAACTTAACATTGTGCATATTATTGTTAATATTGTGCTATCAATGTAACTCAAACAAATAAGGCTTGTAAACAAGAGCTGGCAAAAGGGCATTATGACAACGTAAAGATCAATGCTCTTAAAGTGACAGTGCACCATTTAAGTAAAACAGCATTTCTTCAGAAATTAATGTTTAAAAATACACAGTAATGGTCTGTAAATAATAGGCCTTTTATTTTACTTTAGGTTTGAGTTATCATTTAAATGTCACTCACTCAAAGCCACTCACTTAGGGCACCGAAATGGCCAGCAGGCCACCATCTTGACATGTCTTTATTAAAGGAACCGTATGTAAAAATTGTATTTCAATTAATCATAAAATTGCCCTGATATGTCACTAGACATTAAGAAATCATGTTCATTTCAAATACTTATATCACTGACAACAGTAGTCTGGCCAGGATATTGTCATTTAAAAAGTGAAGTTGCAGCCCTCAACTGATGTTGATGTTGTGTTTTGGCCTAATGCGCCACCCTCCACCTATCTACTAATCACAAAGTCAGTAGTGTTTCGTCATCCGGTTGCCAACTCTGCCAGTCAGAGGGGAGGGGAAGGGGATACACCGCTCTACAGTAATTTGAAAGTGATTGTAGTACCCGTTTTGGCCACAATCTTACATACATTACATTACATTACATTTACATTACATTACATTTGGCTGACGCATTTTTAGCCAAAGCGACTAACAACATGGTAAACAGTTTAAGTTTAGAGCAATTCTCAACAATATTAGGACAATTTAAAAAACATTAGAGTACAGTAAGAATAAGTGCATCAGTGAGTGCTGTTTTTAACAGTTACGTGTCAGTTTAAGACGGCTGGTGAGTGCTAGGATCAGCAAGACTTGTTGTAATTGTTGCTATGAGAGGAGATGTTCTCTAAAGAGCTGGGTCTTCAGGAGTTTTTTGAAAATGGAGAGGGATGTCCCTGCCCTTGTAGGAACTGGCAGTGTGTTCCACCAGCGAGGAACAACAGATGAGAAAAGTTTGGATTGGCCTGAGCGTACCGGAGGTAGAGCTAGACGTCGTTCGTCTGAGGAGCGCAGCGGTCTGGAGGTAGCGTATGTCTGTATGAAGGCATTCAAGTAGGTGGGAGCAGAACCGGAGACTACTTTGTAGGCAAGCGTTAGAGCCTTGAATTTGATGCGGGCCGCCATAGGTAGCCAATGTAGCTGGATGAGTAGCGGGGTAACATGTGCCCTCTTGGGTTGGTTGTAGACCAGGCGCGCCGCCGCGTTCTGGATCATCTGAAGTGGTTTCACTGTGCAGGCTGGGAGACCTGTCAGGAGGGCGTTGCAGTAGTCGAGTCGTGAGATGACTATTGCCTGAACCAGAAGTTGGGTGGCATCTTGATTTAAGTAAGTCCTGATTTTCCGTATATTGTAGAGTGCAAAACGGCATGACCGGGCGACTGAGGCAACATGATCTGAGAAGTTTAGTTGGTTGTCGAGAACAACTCCTAGATTTCTTGCAGTCCTGGTAGGTGAAACAGACAGAGAGTCAAATTTGATGTTGATGTCGTGGTGTATGGTAGGTTTAGCTGGGAGGACCAGCAGTTCAGTCTTTGAGAGGTTCAGCTGGAGGTGGTGTGCCTTCATCCATGTAGCTATGTCTGAGAGGCAATCCGAGATCCGTGCTGAAACCAAGGGGTCATCAGGTGGAAAGGACAGATAGAGCTGTGTGTCGTCTGCATAGCAGTGGTATGAGAAGCCATGCGAACGGATAATCTGTCCCAAGGAGGTGGTGTAGATAGCAAAGAGAAGGGGGCCCAGTACTGAGCCCTGGGGGACCCCTGTGGTGAGATGGTGAGGTGCAGATAGCTGACCAAGCCATGATACGTTAAACGAGCGTCCTGTGAGGTAGGATTCAAACCAGGAGAGAGCAGAACCGGAGATTCCCATGTTAGCGAGTATAGAGAGAAGGATGCGGTGATTAACCGTGTCAAAGGCAGCCGATAAGTCAAGCAGAATGAGTACTGATGACCGAGCGGTCGCCCTGGCTTCTTTTAAGGCTTCTGTTACAGACAGCAGAGCCGTTTCGGTAGAGTGGCCGCTTTTGAACCCAGACTGATTTGGATCCAGAAGGTTGTTCTGTGAAAGGAAGTCAGAGACCTGTTTGGAGACTGCTCGTTCAATGCCTTTGGATAAGAAAGGCAGGAGTGAGACAGGGCGGTAGTTCTCGACTTGAGCAGGGTTGAGAGAAGCTTTCTTAAGTAACGGTGTTACCCGGGCCGTTTTGAACGCTGTTGGAAATGTGCCGGAGGTTAGCGAGGCATTGATCACGTGTGTGATAGCTGGTGCGATGGTCGGGCTGATGGACTGAAGTAGGCTCGTAGGTATAGGGTCCAGCGAGCATGTGGTAGGACGGCTGCATGTCAGGAGTCTAGATACTTCATTCTCGGAGAGAGGCGTGAATGCTGAAAAAGATGATCTAGCAGTCCCTAGAGGTTGTAGGAGTCCGGTATCTGAGTCCGATGCGTTGAGTGGGCATGTAGAGAATTGACTGCTGATTGCCGCCACTTTGTTTGTAAAAAATGAGGCGAGGGTATCTGCAGTAAGGCTGGATGGAGGAGGAGGCATCGGAGGGTTGAGTAGCGATTTGAAGGTTGAAAAAAGTTTTCGAGTGTCTGTAGCACTGTTGATTTTGTCATTGTAGAAAGCCGTCTTAGCAGCAGTGATGCTGGCTGAGAAGGAGGCCAGGAGTGTCTGGTAGTTTTTGAGGTCATTAGTTAGTTTGGATTTGTGCCATTTCCTCTCCGCGGCTCTGAGTCTGGTGCGCTGCGATCGGAGGGTATCATTTAGCCATGGATGAGAGTGTTTGGATCGAGCTGGCCTTGTGGTAAGAGGGCACAGCTCGTCTAGACACGAGCTCAGTGTGGAGCAGAGCGAGTCTGTGGCCTCATTAACCTCCAGAGAGGAGAAGGTGTTGAGTGGAGGTAGACCGGAGGCAACCACAGAGGAAAAGTGCGTTGGAGACAGGTTCCGGATGTTGCGGCGGAACGTGACCATCGGCTGAGGAGCCGGAGGCTGACATACGGTTCCTTTAAGCTTTGATTTACAATATAGTAGGCTCTCTATTGATTTTAATGAGTAGGCCTAGGCCTTAAAGTTACAGTATTTCTATCACAATTTACCAGACTTTGACCTTTTGTCGGTTTTTAACAAAATTCTGACTATGATTGTTCCTTGTATTGCATTATGAGCACTGCGCCTATTGCACTCTACTGCCTTAAAGGAGAATTCCGGTGTGATATTGACCTAAAGTGTGTTGAAACATGATACCGAGTGTGAACGTATGTCTCATAGCCTATCTCGGCTTGTCCCCTGCACTCCAAAATCTGAATTTAGTCACGATAAGTCGAGTGACGAGTAAGAATGAACAGGTATGATAAGGGATCAGATTCCAAAAATAATTCCGTGGAAATGCATGGATTCCAGTTGCTGCTACTGGAAGAAACTGGAATCCATGCATTTCCACAGAATTATTTTTGAAATCTGATCCCTTATCATACCTGTTCATTCTTACTCGTCGCTCTACTTATCGTGACTAAATTCAAGATGGCTGCAAACGCTAAACTTCGTGAAGATACTGTCTGTATAAATCGTCTTGTAAGTAAACTACCAGTGCTTTTTAAAAGTTCTCAATGTCTCGTTTTAAATGTCAGGGCCTTCGGTAGTCTACCAATGAAGTGTGGAGATACATTGAGCCTCGTAAATGGTGTAAAACAGTGATTTATTTGCATGGCTAGCCCGATGCCGAAGCACCACAATTGAAAAAGCTGTTGGTAGCATCGGCTAACTAGCGCCAGATTTTGGAGTGCAGGGGACAAGCCGAGATGGGCTATGAGACATACGTTCACACTCGGTATCATGTTTCAACACACTTTAGGTCAATATCACACCGGAATTCTCCTTTAAGCCTAGCTCAGTCATTATGCTATACCACATCTCCCTCCATTGGAAGAGCAAGCTGCATTGAGCGTAATAAACTGCATTTAGAATGGCAAATCCATATTTCTAGATATTTTGGTGAAAGTAACTTAAAAGTAATGCAATAGTAGTGTAATGCCTTACAATTCAGAGACAGTAATATTATAATGTAACAAATTACTTTGAAATGACAGTAATAAGTAATGCATAGTACATTACGTTTTTGAAGTAACTTGCCCAACACTGCTCACACGCCACACCCCCGATTTCTCACGCTGAAGTGTCAACCCGGTCGGTCAGATGCCTGAAAAATGAGTTTAGCCTATCTATATAGATCTACCTGTTGAGCCACGGTTATTCTTTCAGAGACGGTGAGAAGGTTCAAGAGCACCCCCTGTCTGTGGAATTTTCTCAATTTTTCTCACATTTGCGATGCTACTTCAGAAGCCATCCCAGGTAGCCTAGAAATCTAGACGCACCCTCGCCCGCATTGAACTGGTAGGTCAAATACCTGGCAGATGAGGTTAAACTAAACTAAACCTATACATATGATATCACACATCATATGAACGTGCGGAATCTAGGCTTTCCAATGATATTAGCGCCAAGTTGCTGTGATAAATGGTTCGCGAGAAAATTAACATTGAACTGACGTGCAATTTAGGCTAATCATATTTGCATTTTGCACACAGTGCACACCCATTACTCTTGGTGTAATATTTCACTAACCCTTCACACAACACGTGGCAAACCCAATATCACAATACACGGCAAACCATACGAATACGAGGATATAAAGCATGCCTCTGTGCAATAAGTGGTTCCTGAGTAATCCGGTTTTGAAATTGCAACACATTTCTACATAGCCTCATTGGGGCGAAATTATAATGTATTCTAATGTAAACTATTTGTCAGTAGGCCTACATACATTTTTGTAAATTGCTCAGCCATAGATTATCCCACTATCATGGTTCTTATATTGTCAGGTTCCAGCCAATCCCATTACAGATAAATGAATATATTTATATTGGCATGCTTCCTAGTGACATTAATGCAAAAATATGAAGAAAATCAAATAACGAGACACAAATATTGATATAAAGCCTGACATAAGCCATATGCAAACATTCACATCATGCAGATCCTGAAAAAGGAATAGCATGTAGGCTATGGCCATTACAATGACCATTACAACTAGCTGAATAACACAGGTGACCACTTCTGCATAATTTCATGGAGTGCTGAAATGTACACACATTTTTGAACATTTCTGAACTGTGAAATGTAGCATATGTTTTTGTGGTTGTGAACTTATTGCAATATTATATCACCATAACTATTCCACCTGTGTGTGCATGGTTATAATTCTGAAGTGCAAAATAGCTTAGGCTACAGCACAAATATTTCCATAAAAATAAGCAAGTCTGACCTCTGAATTTATTTTGAAAGTGCACCTGATTGATGCATTTAAAAGTTAAAATATACAAACTTTTTAAAATTGTTAGTTTGGACCCCCCCACTTTTGCCGTGCGAAATACCAGTGCTGTTTTCAGCATCTGTTTAGTGCTTCATTGTCATTTTCATTGGATTCTCCCATTTGCGCGTAAATCGCTCATAAACTTTTTTTTTTATTACACGCATTCTCCCATTCTGCTTCTGTCACACACACGGTGACAAGCGCCAAATCCCCCGCAGTGTTGAAGAGATCAGTCGTCCCCCTCACTTTTGATAAGGTAAAAAGCCTTATAGGTACGCCAAATAAATAATAACTTATAGGTTTACGCTAGGCTAGGTAAAACTCCCCATTAACAGCATCACGTCACTAACCACAGCTAAGACTGCACAATCTCTATTCACTCTGTTGGATATCTGAAGCCAGTTTGTCTACTTAGATACTATAAATCCTCAAATTATGGCCGGGGTCTTAAGACAAAGTACAGGCCTTTAGGGGCAGGATTGTATTCGAGATAGCCCTTTATTTCTTATGCGAGTTTTATTTTGAGACATGCGTTTCTTGGAGCGGCATACTGGTAGGCCTTCAAAAGCATGACATTTTCGGTTTAGTTTGATATTTAATTTACTTTTGGACTGTTTGATTATATTGTTAAATGTTGGGACTGATGGGCACTGAAATCTGGGGAGGTATTTGATGATCACTATTACGTTCCATGTAGTTGAAAGAGTGTCGGGATTTCAAACAAACCATCCGCTTTCATGCGTTCATTGAACGTCCGCGGTGCTGTTATGGAAACCTTATTGAATAGCCAAGTAGCCTATATATTGAGTTATTTTTAAATTATGCATGATTTACTTTTTATTAATTTCGTAGGCTGGCTTTATTTTGTTATATAGAAGTATCTAAATAACCTGTTAAAATGTGCCAGAATTCAGGAAATTGCATCTAGTCCAAAAAAATATTTCTGGGGGAGGACCCCCATACCCCCCCCTGATATGTCCCACCCACTTTCAGAATGCCTCCAACGCCCATAGTCCTAGTAGTAGGCTAGATCCCTTTGATACCAATGTTCATTAAACTCTGGGACCCTGGTCCCAGGGATGGATTACTGCATGGGCCTTCCGGGCCCAGGCCCAGAGGCACAAGGTGTCAGGGGGCCCTGAAGCCCAAGCCTTTGCATGGAATCATTGCCTCAATATCAACACATCAGGATGTAGGCTATGAATCTGATTGAATTTAGTATTGCCCATCCCCAAAATGCACCAGAATACAGGAAATCACATTAAACAAATTAAAAAAATTCTGGGGGAGTACACCCAAACCCCCCTTCCACATATGCGACAATTAGTGGGGAGCCCTTACTGTAATACATCTGGGCCCAGGGGCCCGAAAGTTCATAATCCGTCCATGCCTGGTCCCTACACCTGAGAACCACTGATGTACGGTTTTTTTACTGTACGGTATAATGCTGAATGAGCCAAACAAAAATTTCCGCAGCAAAATTTTGGTTGGCCCCACCAAATCTCACTCCAAGGTTTTTTGAAAAGTTGGCAGCCCTGCTAATCACATTTGTTGACATTTAGCAACTGGGGCTTTGGTTCAGTCCTGAGCAGGGGAAGCCTGTGAGGGCAGTTCTTGGTCAGGCCTCTCTGAAGGCTGGCTGACCAAATCATGAAGAGAGGAAGGAAGTAGCAGCCCCATTTATTTCAATGGCCAATGCTAGGCTAGCTACTTCAGCCCCATTCATTTAAATGGCCAATGCTAGGCTAGCTACTTCAGCCCCATTCATTTAAATGGCCAATGCTAGGCTAGCTACTTCAGCCCCATTCATTTCAATGGCCAATGCTAGGCTAGCTACTTCAGCCCCATTCATTTAAATGGCCAATGCTAGGCTAGCTACTTCAGCCTAGGCTACCAGCCCCATTCATTTCAATGGCCAATGCTAGGCTAGCTACTTCAGCCTAGGCTATAAGCCCCATTCATTTCAATGGCCAATGCTAGGCTAGCTACTTCAGCCAATGCTACCAGCCCCATTCATTTCAATGGCCAATGCTAGGCTAGCTACTTCAGCCAATGCTACCAGCCCCATTCATTTCAATGGGCAATGCTGGGCTAGCTACTTCAGCCAATACTATCTTTAGAATTAATTGAGGGATTCGACTTGATGTAGCCGCCTGCAACCATCTTAAACTGACATGCATAACATGATTATTTCTGAGATTCTGATACGTTTTCAAACCGGAATTGTGCATGCGTCATGGTTAAAAACGTATCAGAATCTCAGAAATAATCATGTTATGCGGTCACATGAATCTAATATCTGACAGGTGGTCACTTCCGGCCACATTTTCACAAACAAGCCAATTAGGTGGCTCATTACTGCTGGACACAACAGTGTGTTATCTGTGGATTGGTGGATGAGCTGGCAGTTTGCATGCTGGGAGGATCAGCCAATCCACATAGATCGATGACATTATTTGTGGCCATCAGTAACGAGGCTCCTAATTGGCTTGATTGTGAAAATGTGGCCAGAAGTGAACACCTGCCAGGATGTTGGCGGCCATCTTAGATGCTAACTGGCTGAAGCTAACCTTAGATGCTAACTGGCTGAAGCTAACCTTAGATGCTAACTGGCTGAAGCTAACCTTCCTCATCCTGTGCCTCTGCTCCCGACCCTGATGTGAAGCAGTGGAGTCAGACAGCAGGTCTGTAGTCTGTCCTAAACTAGCAGTGGAGTCAGACAGCAGGTCTGTAGTCTGTCCTAAACTAGCAGTGGAGTCGGACAGCAGGTCTGTCCTAAACTATGAGCTCCATTTGTGTACTAAGGTGTGATGTCAGTGATTTCAGTTTGTAGGAGTTGTGGAAGGGCCGTTAATGTCCCTGAGTTCAGTTTGTCAGTTATGAATGGTGTTCTTGTCAGTTAGTTTTAATTTTATATGGTCTTCTTGTCAGTGAGTTTGAATTTTATATGGTGTTGTTGTCAGTGAGTTTGATAAGGTATGAATTGTATATGGTGTTTTTGTCAGTGAGTTTGATTCCTAGGGTATGAATTTTATATTGTGTTCTTGTCAGTGAGTTTGATTCCTAAGGTATGAATTTTATATGGTGTTCTTGTCAGTGAGTTTGATTCCTAAGGTATGAATTGTATATCTCACATAAGTTGTATGTGCTCTCAGTGAGTCAGTCAGTAAGATCATGCTATGAGCTGAGAGGTGTGTGTGTGTGTGTGTGTGTGTGTGTTGGGGGTGGGGGGGTTATAGATAGGAGAAAGTGCATAAGGTGATTCATAGGATAGGAGAAAGTGCATAAGTGCATTCTTCCTCTAGGCTTAGTGTAGGTGTGTACAGTATGCCCATACACTGAGAAGGTGTGAGTAAGTGTGTTCCTCTCTAGGTGTGTGTGTGTGTGCAAGAGAGAGAGAGAGAGAGAGTGTGTTCCTCTCTAGATGTGTGTGTGTGTGAGAGAGAGAGAGAGAGTGTGTTCCTCTCTAGGTGTGTGTGTGTGTGTGAGAGAGAGAGAGAGAGAGAGTGTGTTCCTCTCTAGATGTGTGTGTGTGTGAGAGAGAGAGAGAGTGTGTTCCTCTCTAGGTGTGTGTGTGTGTGATAGAGAGAGAGAGAGAGAGTGAGTGTATTCCTCTGTATGTGTGAGGGAGAGAGGGAGGGAGTTCCTCGCTAGATGTGTGTGTGTACTGTATGTATGTGTGTGTGTGCATGTGTTCCTCTCTAGGTGTGTGCGTGTGTGTATGTATGTGTGTGTGATTGTGTTCCTTTTTAGGTAATCATTCTTCTCAGAGACAATCCCATAAACGCTGGTGTTGGCTCAAATATGAACTCCTCAGGAGTGAACTTTGACTGTGTGTGTGTGTGTGTGTGTGTGTGTGTGTGTGTGTGTGTGAGAGAGAGAGGGAGAGAGAGATCAATACTGGGCCAGGCGCAGACAGCGACAAGTGGGTGATTATTAGAAGATGTTTGTTTTTCTCAGAGCATTCACGGATGGGACTGTCACTAAGACCTCACCTGTGTGTGTGTGTTGTGATGTTGTGTTGTCTAAGACCTCACCTTCACTTACCTATTGTGTGATTTCTCGTCCACACCTAGAGAACCTGCTCTGCTCGTTGTTCAGCTCTGCTCGTTGTTATTGTTTTCTTTTCAGTATCCTCTCCATCCACTCCCAAAGCAGCCCTTTGGGCGGGCGCTCGTTTGTGTTTTTATTGTGATATCAGACAAACCAAACAAACAATTATCACAGACTCTTTGGGCAACTAGCGATGCGATCAGGACGTCAGTGAGTGCAGATTCTACTGAAACGCTGAAGGCAGATCTGAGCTTCTAGCTGAAGGTAGGCCTCCTGTCTGAGCTTCTAGCTGAAGGTAGGCCTCCAGCTAACTCTGTGTAAACATCTGAGCAGGTTTTGGGTGAGATGGTTTAAGGGCTCTCCTGATGGAGCTTTTGATGATGCCGGTGCTTTTGCTTCTGTGAAATAGAAACTGCTGGAGGGCCTGAGACTCTGTTTTATTGCCTCAGCTTGTTCAGACGGGGGACAAATCGATTGCATTAAATTATTATTTACTGAGATTAATGGAATTGAGGTCCATTCATCTCTCCAATTTCTTTTCAGCAGATTTGTTTGCCACTTGTAAAACGGCAGCCTGCTGATCAACATAAACCAGGTCAGGAATTGTTGAGCTTATCGGAACATTGCTGGTCCTAAGGGCTAATTTTATGTTGTATAATGAATGAATCTCATGATCAAGTCCCTGATAATTCAGCCGTATCTGTTTCTCAGGCTGTTTCCAGTTTGTGGATTAGATTAGTCTGGAATTTCCCCGTGGGGATCAATAAAGTATCTATCTATCTATCTATCTAGTCTGGGAATAAATGTTTTTCCCACCGGATGGTTTAGTCTTAATCCATGCACAAGAAACCAGCTATCCACACTAGCAGAACTAAGAATCAGTCTAGTAAAAGAAGTTCTGCTCATAGAACTTTAGAACCGCTCTATTTGAGGAGCGGTTTGTTCCTGACACGCTGAATCCTAGACTCTCATGGGTGTGTTGGGCAGCAGGAGCTGTTGCTTTCAACGTCACGTTTCTTCAACTCTGAGCTCATCTTCAAACTGCCCGCAGGCCCCCTGAAGTGTCAGCTGCGTCTCATAGGCTAGTCCCAGCCAGACCTGGCCAATGGGGTCGACCCATGACACCTCTTCCAGGAAGTGCTGCCCCAGTTGCCTTATCAGGGGGACACAGTCCACTCTGCCACACATGGTTGCTCTCTGACAGGGAGACCGAGGGAGGTGACCTCCCTTAGACGAGCTCAGCCCGCGCAGGAGAACACACACACACACACTTATCGTCCTCTCTGTGGCAGGAGAACACACACACACACACACTTATCGTCCTCTCTGTGGCAGGAGAACACACACACACACTTATCGTCCTCTCTGTCTGACAGAAGCTACTCTGTCTGACAGAAGCTACTAGCGGACGCTCCCGTTATCAGCCGGTGGTTATTTTTACAAACAAAACCAAGTGCTTGTGGAGCCCCGTGGTGGTGGTCTGTGTGTGTGTGTGTGTTGGTGTGTGTAACTCCGACGTCTCGTCCAGACAGGTGAGTGTGAGCATCTAACGTTTTTAGTGTGGAACAGTGGAACAGTGTACACTGTTATCTGAGTCCATGTTTTGGAGAGAGAGAGACACACACACAGAGTAAAGCAGTACAGCCAGGTGTGTTGGACACTTCTGGTTGTCGCTGATCAGGTTAAATTGTGGTTGTGTAGGTCAACAGGTAGGGAAGGTCATTGGTACATTTCCAGGAAGAATACATTCTGGTGAAAATATTCATTTGTACAATGGTGATGCTTTAGACAAATACCCAGGATCCGCTAAATGTAAACATGGGAGCGTAAACGACCAAGCTGGAAGCAGTGACACAGACAGCACAGTATATCAGTGGAAGGCAGATGTGGACAGTCGATGAGTATTGTCCTTATGTTTTGCCTGTACGTTAGTTAACATAGTTTGGTCACGATCACCATCAATATCAGTGACAACGTAAAAAGAATCACCATGCTCTGCCAAACTGCTGTTAGTAAGGGTATATTTTCCCTCCTGTGCTAAGAACATAGACTTCTTGCCCGTTTTGGGAATGTTTTGGGGGTGTTTTTGAGGATACCTCTCAGCCTTTGCCGTATTCAAATTCAGCTGTTTATTTGCTGTTTATTTCCTTATGGATCCGTAATCTGTCTAATGATAATGATAATATGCCATAAAAGACAGTCGTTGGCCAGGTGCAACAAAAAGGCAACTTTGCACATCATCATCATGATTACATCCGCCCTGGTGTATGGTGGATGTGGGGTTCTGTTGATTGACATCTGCCCTGGTGTATGGTGGATGTGGGGTTCTGTTGATTGACATCTGCCCTGGTGTATGGTGGATGTGGGGTTCTGTTGATTGACATCTGCACTGGTGTACGGTGGATGTGGGGTTCTGTTAATTGAAGTGTTTGTGTTGCACGCTTATCAGAGATGTTTGTGTTGTCTCTGTCCTAACTTACACGGCCATTCAGTGGATGCCATTGGTAATCGCACTGCTATGCTATGATACAAATCAATGATTGGTACTGATTATAAAGGAGGCTATGAGAGGTTATAAAGTAGCCTCATAGCCTACAGAGTTATAAAGTAGCCTCATAGCCTACAGAGGTTATAACGTAGCCTCATAGCCTACAGATGTTCTAAAGTAGCCTCATAGCCTGTTATAAAGTAGCCTCATAGCCTACAGATGTTATAAAGTAGCTTCATAGCCTACAGATGTTATAAAGTAGCTTAATAGCCTACAGATGTTATAAAGTACAGATGTTATAAAGTAGCCTCATAGCCTACAGAGTTATAAAGTAGCCTCATAGCCTACAGAGGTTATAACGTAGCCTCATAGCCTACAGATGTTCTAAAGTAGCCTCATAGCCTGTTATAAAGTAGCCTCATAGCCTACAGATGTTATAAAGTAGCTTCATAGCCTACAGATGTTATAAAGTAGCTTAATAGCCTACAGATGTTATAAAGTACAGATGTTATATAGTAGCCTCATAGCCTGTTATAAAGTAGCCTCATAGCCTACATAGGTTATAAAGTAGCTCTTATGCAGCTCAGTCATCATGTGAACATGTAGCTATGGCTGTGGTCATATGGACATATATGAGCATAATAATGATGTCATAGCCTGTAATAATGTGTGACCTGTTTCATAAACAGTATCTATAAGTCATATTTCATAAACAGCTTGCCCTTTGGTGTATCCCCAGAAAGGTTGAGAATGTCTGGTTTAGTGTATTTCTAAAATATTCAGACATATTTCATATGAGATCGCCTGATGGGAGTATTTCTGGTTTAGTGTATTTCTAAAATATTCAGACACATTTCATATGAGATCACCTGATGGGAGTATTTCCCTCTTAGTTGCCATATAAAGCCTCCTTCTGGAAAATCATAAACTCTCTGAAGCCATTGTGCCAATTTATTCCCCTTGGCATGGCCACAAGTATTTTTATTGCAGATGACTTGGCATCTGGCTCACAGGTGACCAAGCGCTAGGCAGGTATAACCTGCTCAGGTGAAACAATTCTCCAGGTGGACTGTTATCTGTGAAGGAGGACTTTAAGACAAAGGTTCATTGTTAATCGCGCAGTATAAATCCACAGACAGAGTCATGTCCACACCTTCTTGCCCTTACAGGAGGGAGGGGCGCAACACGCTTTGTGGGACAAACGTCCTTTCTGCAGGTGTGCAGGGCCGTAGAGCTCCAGCACTAGGCCCCTGTCTGGGTTATAACCTGGCTGGGTCATAACGTGGCTCCCTTGGGTTATATATAACGTGGCTGGGTTATATGGGCTCCCTTGGGTTATAACGTGGCTGGGTTATATGGGCTCACTTGGGTTATAATGTGGCTGGGTCATATGTGTCTAGGTTATATGGGCTCACTTGGGTTATAATGTGGCTGGGTTATAACGTGGCTGGGTCATATGGGCTCACTTGGGTTATAACGTATTCGCTGCCTGGTGCTCTGTATTTTAATATGCCATATTCTCTTCTGTTCTTCCTGGTTCTTCCAGAGGCAGTTGACCTTTGCCCCCTCACGGGATGCGCTGGGTCCTGCTCCGCACTCTCCACTGATCCGGTCATACCCCTTTCCATCTCCGCGCCCACCCCCGCCTCCTCCTGCCCCCCCCCCACACCCACACCTGCCCCTGCACACCCCCACTGCCCCCTGTCGCCCCCCGGAGGCCGAGGCCATGGAGCCTGTGATGTCCACCCCCAGCAAGCCGCGCAAATGGGAGCTGAAGCCGCTGTCTCCACGTCTGGAGCTGTCGGAGCTGCGCAGCATGGTCAGCCCCACCACCGCAGAGGCCTTCCCCTTCCCGCCGGACCGCAGGTGGGACGGTCAGTCTCAGGAGAGCCTGGGCTTCGAGGGCATCTCCGTCACCCGCACGCAGTCCTCCATCTCCGTGTCCGCCGTGCCGGGCGAGGACCTGGACGACGTGGTGGTGGTGTCGCGCCAGGTGGCCGTGGCCGAGACGTCGGGGGACGGGGAGGCCTGGTCAGCGGGCAGCGGCGACAGCAGCAACCCCAGCACCACGCCGGGCACCCCGACCAGCAGCGTGGGCTCGCACGCGGGCTTCTACTCGTTCGTGGACGACCCCACCAGCCCGGAGGCCGAGAAGAACGAGGAGTGGATGGTCTCGGCCGAGCGGCAGGCCAAGCTGGCCACTCTGAAGCTGGACAGCAGCTACAAGCTCCAGACGTACGCGGCCGGCCACAAACCCGAGAAGCTGTTCGAGGAGAGCAACGGCGACGCCCGTTACCGCGTGGAGAACACGGTCGTGTCCAGAGCGGCGGTGGAGGAGAGGGAAGTGGTCAAGGTGGACAGGAAGGAGATCATCCGCGAGCAGGCGCCCAGGAAGAGCCACGGCTTTAAGGAGCAGTGGAGCGCGCTGGACAGCCTGGACCTCAACAGCGCCCCCCAGAGGCTAGTGGACGGCTTCAGCATCTGCTACAGCACAGCCACCCCCGCAGCTGAACCCACACCAGCGGAGCCCGGCACCATCGACGAGCAGCAAATCGACTTCAACTCGGCCCGCAAGCAGTTCCTCATGATGGAGCAGTCCAGAGGCAGTCCTGTCGTACGGAGAGCCACAGACGCCGCCCACTCTCCTGCCCCGAAGACGTACACCCCCCACACCTCGCTGCAGCCACACGAGACCCAGGTGCCCGCTGAGCTGCGCAGGTACATGTTTGCTGAGGGCAGTGACGCCGCACTGGACGACATCTCCAAGGAGAGCAGGACGACTGACCACACGGGCCGCACGAGCCAATCGCTGTCCAGTCAGCTCAGAAGCGAAGACGTCTTCGTCAGCAACGCGGTGACGGTGAAGGTCAGCGAAGACCAAGACGCCGTGAAGCGGAGCGGCGTGACCGAGTTGGACTCCGGCCTGGGGGATCAGATCGGAGAGGACGCCAGCGACGCCAGCAGCTGCCCAACGCCGGACTCCTCTCCGGAGACGGCCGCTGAGTGCGAGGCGGGCGTCGCCCGGGAGACGCCCATCGAGCGGGAGATCCGCATGGCTCAGGAGCGGGAGGAGAGTCTTCGCCGCGCGCGAGGGATCCGCCACAGCAGCTCTGTGGAGATGGTGGAGATTAAGACCAAGCCGCTGCTCTCGCTGCCCACGCCGCCCACGCCGCCCGGTCCCGTCCGGCCGGTCAAGGCCAAGGAGAGCAGCCGCGTCAGCTTCCTCATCCAGCGCGAGATCGAGCGCGAGATGGAGCGCGAGGAGGCCGCCACTGGCCAGAGCGTAGCCGCCAAGGCCCGCGCTGTCATCTACGACGTGGACGAGAGGCGGAGGCTGTTCGAGCAGGTGCCTCAGAAGCCCTCGCCCGCTCCATCGGCCTCGTTGCCGTCGGCAGCCAAACAGCTGGACATCTCGCAGAGTTCGTCCGGCGCCAGAGACGACAGCTGGCCCGTGTTTGTGGAGACGTCCGAGCCGTCGGGGGCGGAGGAGGAGGAGGAGGGCCTGTCGCCGTGCTGCCCACACCGCCACCCCGAGCCTACCGAGCTGCCCGTGAGCCGAGCGATCGAGCTACCGAGCTACCGCACGCGCCAATCTGCCATCAGCGCCATCGAGCTACCGAGCTACCGCACGCGCCAATCTGCCGTGGCCCCCCAGGTCCGCTGGGGCAGCAGCAGCAGCGCTGACCACCAGAGGGCGGCCTCACCCTCCTCACCCTCGAGCGTCCTGCCGAGGCCATCGGGCCTTTTCAGAGCAGAGCCCAGCTCCCGGTCATCTATGGGGGCCTTCTCTTCCGCCAGCCTGTCCTCCCTCACCGGCGTGGGGCAGGAGAAGGAGAGCCGGCCCCCGCCTCCGTGGAAGAGGCACCTGGAGCAGACGCACCTGGAGCAGACGCACCTGCAGCAGCGCCTGCAGAACGCTCCGGACCTCATCCGCCAGGACATCGAGCGGGACCTGCAGCGAGAGCAGGAGTACCTGGAGCTGCGGGAGTCTCGCGGCCGGTCCGTCTCCCTGGACACAGGCCTGGATGATGTGGACGACTCGGAACAGGTGGTCACCACAACGACACCAACACACGCAACAGAACCGCCTGGCCTCAAGCAGAGCTGTGAGGAGAACACCACAACATGGCAGCCAAGTGTCGCCGAGACGGCAGAACCTCCTAAACAACAGGTTCTGCCTGAGGAACCCTTACAGCCTGTGAGTTCTAGGTCATCGTACTCCTGGAGCGTGGACACCTACCACACCAGGAGAATGGCCTCATCAGGTAAGGTAACCATGGTAACCGTGCCACTCTCATGATTGACACTTGTCACTCACACTTGACACGCTTGACACTTTTCACAACTCACACGGCTCTCAGAGACTCCCAGATTAGTGTTGTGCGTACACAGTGCTGAGGTGACTCTTTTTTTATGGGCAAGATGGTCAAAACATGACTCACTGAGTTAATGTCCCTGTTGTACTTTGGTCCAATCACATGTGCAGGAACAGCACTGAAACTCCGAGTTAGAGTCTTCCTCTACATGTTACATATTAACGCATGCGAGAACTGGCACCTGGCCACCAACCAATGAAGTGCCAAAATCTGAATTCTGAATTCTTAAGACCTTTCAAGATTTTTTGCAATATAGTTGACACCTTTCTTATTATGAAAGCCTGCCACCCGCAGTTCAAAATGTGGTACTGAATGTTTATATGACTAAAGTTTTATATTTGTAAAGACATTCAAAAAAAAAAAAAAAAAAACCTTGATGACAGGAAATACCTTTAACAATGTAAATGGCTAATTTACTAAATATTTTTGTAATGATTATGTTGTAAACCGCGTTATTGTGGCGTGCTGTAGAAGATCTTGGGTGTTCCCATCTGATATGGCCCCATGTCAGGTCAGGCTGAGAATGTGAACAGCCTCATCATAAAATGACATCACTCTAAGCTGGGACGACTCTCACGACACTTCTCCGCGTTCCCATGACGACTCTCACGACACTTCTCCGTGTTCCCATGACGACTCTCACGACACTTCTCCGTGTTCCCATGACGAATCTCACGACACTTCTCCGCGTTCCCATGACGACTCTCACGACACTTCTCCGTGTTCCCATGACGACTCTCACGACACTTCTCCGCGTTCCCATGACAACTCTCACAACACTTCTCCGTGTTCCCATGACGAATCTCACGACACTTCTCCGCGTTCCCATGACGACTCTCACGACACTTCTCCGCGTTCCCATGACAACTCTCACGACACTTCTCCGCGTTCCCATGACTACTCTCACGACACTTCTCCGCGTTCCCATGACGACTCTCACGACACTTCTCCGCGTTCCCATGACAACTCTCACGACACTTCTCCGTGTTCCCATGACAACTCTCACGACACTTCTCTGCGTTCCCATGACGACTCTCACGACACTTCTCCCTGTCCGAGTCACTCACGGTGGCCCGTGTCTTGCTGCTGTGTTCTCTGTGCAGATAAGCCCCTCCACACGCCTGCTCCGCGCACGTACTCCCGCCTCCCCTCCGTCTCCATAGTGACGGCCCAGCCGTGGGGGAACCAGAGGCTGAGCTCGGCGGTGCCGGCCCGGGGGCGTCTGGAGTGGGGAAGGAGCGTGGACATGCTGGGGGGTCCCCACACCCCCACCTCCCCCCGAGGCCTGACGGAGACGCTACTGGAGGGCTTTGAGGAGCACCGGGCCAAACTCAAGCTGGAGGAGAACGCCGTGAGTTCAACACACAGTGAACATGCCTTTCACATGGCCTACACTTACAAACATTTACCTTCATATACATTACACATGGCCTACACTTACAAACATTTACCTTCATATACATTACACATGGCCTACACTTACAAACATTTACCTTCATATACATTACACATACCCTACACTTATAAACATTTACCTTCATATACATTACACATAGCCTACACTTACAAACATTTACCTCCCATATACATTACACATACATTTACCTTCATATACATTACACATAGCCTACACTTACAAACATTTACCTTCATATACATTACACATAGCCTACACTTACAAACATTTACCTCCCATATACATTACACATACATTTACCTTCATATACATTACACATGGCCTACACTTATAAACATTTACCTTCATATACATTACACATAGCCTACACTTACAAACATTTACCTCCCATATACATTACACATACATTTACCTTCATATAATATACATTACACAAACATTTACCTTCATATACATTACACATACATTTGCCTCCCATATATATTACACATCTGCATAGTCTGTCTGCCTCTTCACCCCCTCCATGTTTGGATACTGTCTGTCCACTAGCCACTTTTACCACTGTCTTTATGCCTCACTGTTTGCGTGCTATATTAGCACATTAGCACATATGCATAACCCCCCCTACATGCCACAGCCGAACTGTGGCCACACTTATACATTTTCTTTAAATAGTTAAATATATAGATATATAGACTTTACTTTATTTCTGCATTGTTGCACTGTTGGACTTACTCATTTGCACTATCACCATGACCACTACCACTATCACCATTGCACTACCACCATGACACTCATTCACACAGAGCACCTTAGAGCACCTTACCATACCTTACTATGCACAGAGAATCACAGGCTCAGTCCCTGCCTCAGTCATTGCAAGCGCCTCTGATTGATTAATCACCACTATGTGGATACTGTTTTTAGAATTGATTTAGATTAAGTGTTAGTATAATTTGTATTTTTGTAATTTGTATTTTAGTATATTTTTATATGTTGTATTAAGTGTTGGTATAATTTGTATTTTAGTATATTTAGCATGTTCTTTATCTTCTACTGTCCTTATTGCTTAGTTGTGTTTTTATATTATATACTTTAATTACTCTTTCTGCTGTTAAAGAATGTGTTTGTGTTGTCTGTATGCTGCTGAGACCTTGAATTTCCCCTGGGGATCAATAAAGTATCTATCTATCTATCTATCTATCTACCTATCTACATATCTATCTATCTATCTATCTATCTATCTATCTATCTATACATTTACCTTCATATAATATACATTTGCATTAGCTTTACATATACTTTACATTAAAATGTACACTCAGTAAGCAGATGCTTCATCTATACTGACTTGCAGTGCAGAGGTGATACAACACAGGTTCTCCCTAATGACCACTGTGAACCCAAAATGTTGGTGCTTTTAGTTCCTCCCTGGAGCAGCTGAGCGGCCCACAGACAGACGCTCTGAGCAGCCCACAGACAGACAGACAGACACTCTGAGCAGCCCACAGACAGACAGACAGACGCTCTGAGCAGCCCACAGACAGACAGACGCTCTGGTTTCTACTTGCAGTCAGTTACACAAGAATAAATCCCTGTGTGTGTGTGTGTGTGTGTGTGTGTGTGTGTGTGTGTGTGTGTGTGTGTTGGCCGGAAGACGCTTGACTAGCTGAGCTCTGTGTGTGTGTGTGTGTGTCTGTGTGTGTGTGTGTGTGTGTGTGTGTGTGTGTGTGTGTGTGTGTTGGCCGGACGCTTGACTAGCTGAGCTCTCGTATCACCTCTCTAATGTAACACTCAGGAAAACTTGTGTCATTGTCAAAGGAAGTGATGTAATATCCTGATGATGTAATATCCTGACCCTTTCCTCTCCGTCTCCCACAGTATGCTGGGATCCAGCCCTCTGACGACGTAAATCACGAGGTGAGATGTGTGAGATATTATGTGTGTCTCACGAGGTGAGATGTTATGTGTGTCTCCCAACTACTTCTCCCTACCTCATATCTGTGTCATGGTGGTCCAACCCAACTGAGTTTCTCTACCTCATATCTGTGTCATGGTGGTCCAAACCCAACTAATGTTCTCTACCTCATATCTGTGTCATGGTGGTCCAAACCCAACTGATGTTCCCTACCTCATATCTGTGTCATGGTGGTCCAAACCCAACTGATGTTCCCTACCTGTTCCATATCTGTGTTGTAGGTACTGGAGGCGACCCGTGTCACACGGCACAAGAACAGGATGGCACTGCGCTGGGAGGCGGGCGTGTATGCCAACGAGGATGACAAATGAGGATGCCAGCTCTGCCCCTCTGGCCTGCTGACCACTCAGAGCTCTCACAGGACGGAGTCTCCCAAACCGTCTCATGCCAACTTACACAGCTCGCCTCTCCTCAACAAAGACGGCCAATCCCAGCCAATGTAAACCCTTAAATGCAACATACCTCTCCTGCAGCCTGGGAATAAATCAGCACTCTGCAAGATAGGACTGCCCCCCCCTTCCCTCCAATACCCCTCCGCCCCCAGAATAAGACCTTTCAGTCTTTGAAGAGGGTGTTTATAGTTCAGAGAGCCTAATGGGTACCAAACAAGCCAAAACGTTTTAAATTCCCTTGCGGTGTGGTTCTGATATCCAGCCTGACCTGTGCAGAGGCATGTCTGTTAAGGGCGCCCCCTACAGGTCTGACCTGTGCAGAGGCATGTCCCTCTAGAGGTGCCCAGAGCTGCGTGACTCTAGACCCTCTGAGTGGCCAGTTAGAGCATCATTAGAGTATCATAGCAACAGCAGCAACAGCAGCAGCAGCAGCAGGGTGGCATCGGTCAGTCTCTGTCAGAGTGGACACACACTTCTCTGCGTTCCCATGACGACTCTCATGACACTTCTCCGAGTGGACTGCTGAAAGACTGTGTAGCCCAGGAGATCCACTGAGATCACTTCGGATCACATGTATTAATATTAATAACAAACATTATCTGTCCAGAAGGAAGCGAAAGTGTTATCTGTCCAGAGAAAAGATCACCCTCTCCAAAAACGAAATCTCTTCCATCTTACACGAGATCAACCAGCCTTCATGATCATAACCAAGAGTTTGTATGATAGATTATACACATGACTAGAGAATCTCATCAATGCTTCGTCCTAACCTGGGGCCTTCCTATTGATCCCATATGAATGTGTGTGTGTGTGTATACATTCCCAAGGGCTGCATCGGGGGCTGAATCAGGGCTTTTCCTCCCACAGTCTGAGTGCTTCCTTTTTCCACATCTAAAGCTGATTCACGCCATGCCCATGTCCTTTTGCTTAAAGCAGCTTCTCTCTCTGCAGCTGAAGGTCCCATTGAATTCTAATTTAATATTGTAAAAAACTTGAACATCTTGAAAATGTATTTAATTATGTTTTACAGCGTATTTAGAAAAAGCTGGAAATTAGACTGAAATAAATAAACTAATAACATTGAATTCTAATGTAATATTGTAAACTATAATAAATAAATAAATAAACTAATAACATAATTGAAAACTATAATAAATAAATAAATAAATAAATAAACTAATAACAGAATTGAAAATGCTTCCTGTGTGTAATCTTTTCATGTTCACTAGAATTAGTTCAAAATCCACATTAATACGGTACACACACACACACAAATAATTGTCTCTACATACCCACACACAAAGAACTGTTTATACAGTATACCCACACACAAAGAACTGTTTATACAGTATACCCACACACAAAGAACTGTTTATACAGTATACCCACACACAAAGAACTGTTTATACAGTATACCTACAGTATACCCACACACAAAGAACTGTTTACAGCAGACAGACGCACAAAGAACTGTTTCTACAGTATATATCCACACACAAAGAACTGTTTCTACAGTATATACCCACACACAAAGAACTGTTTCTACAGCAGACAGACACACAACGAACTGTTTCTACAGTACCCACACACAAAGAACTGTTTCTTTAGTGTCACATGGACACATTTGTTAAATGTTTAATATGAATCAAAGTAACCATAAATGGAGTTGTGCTTAACTCAAGATATAAAGAATATATACACTGTTGGTTTCCAAAGGTTTTGCATGACGTTCAAACAATCTTTTTGTCAGCAGTGATGAAAAGGCAGAGAATATTCTAGTGATGACCACTTGATGTCCTCACGCTAAGGATGCCTCATTATCCTCATGGATGAGCCCGAGTCAAGGCAGCCCTATTTTAGGATGATGACCATGGCGTCTATATTCCCTTAGGCCTCCTGTACCCTAACTTCCCCATATTACAACCTGCTTCTCATTTCCTGGAGAGATTACACCTAACAATCTCACAACACCATCATAAACACAGACACCTAACAATCTCAACACCATAATAAACACATTACAATCTAACAACACCATCATAAACACAGACGCGTAATAATCTCAAAACACCATCATAAACACAGACATGTAATAATCTCACAACACCCATCATAAACACAGACACCTAACAATCTCAACACCATCATAAACACCTTACAATCTCTCAACACCATCATAAACACTGACATGTAATAATCTCACAACACCATCATAAACACATAATCTCACAACACCATCATAAACACTGACATGTAATAATCTCACAACACCATCATAAACACATAATATCACAACACCATCATAAACACATAATCTCACAACACCATCATAAACACTGACATGTAATAATCTCACAACACCATCATAAACACATAATCTCACAACACCATCATAAACACAGACACTTAATAATCTCACACCATCATAAACACAGACATGTAATAATATCACAACACCATCATAAACCCAGACATGTAACAATCTCACAACACCCATCATAAACACATAATATCACAACACCATCATAAACACAGACATGTAATAATCTCACAACACCATCATAAACACATTACAATCTCACAACACCATCATAAACACAGACACTGCTGCACTAACTTGTCTTTATCATACTCTGCCTTGACACATACACACACACACACACACACACACAAACACACTCACTGCTGCACTAACTTGTCTTTATCATACTCTACCTTACACACACACACACACACACATACATTAATTATTTATTTAAATCCACAAATCATATTACAACAGACAGGATTCAAATATTTCAAGAGATAAGATAGTGCTTTGGTATTCAGGGGTACAAAAAACATCTCCTGCACCATACTGCAAGGCTGCCTATAACACACACACGCACACACACACACGCATACACACACAGACACTCACTGCTGCACTAACTTGTCTCTATCATACTCTACCTTGACACACACACACACACACACAAACACACAGACACATACACACACACACTCACTGCTGCACTAACTTGTCCTTACCGTACTGTATCTTGATTGTTTCCCTTGTTGGGAGTCGCTCTGGGTTAGAAGGCGTGGGCATGTGTCACTGTACGTGCTGACGCCGCCGCCGCCTAAGACTCATGTGTGTGTGTGGGCGCTCTACGCCAGCTCTGCCACGCCTGGGACTCATGTGTGTGTGTGTGCTCTACGCCAGCTCTGCCACGCCTGGGACTCATGTGTGTGTGTGTGCTCTACGCCAGCTCTGCCACGCCTGGGACTCATGTGTGTGTGTGTGCTCTACGCCAGCTCTGCCACGCCTGGGACTCATGTGTGTGTGTGTGCTCTACGCCAGCTCTGCCACCGCCTGGGACTCATGTGTGTGTGTGTGCTCTACGCCAGCTCTGCCACGCCTGGGACTCATGTGTGTGTGTGTGCTCTACGCCAGCTCTGCCACCACTCGGACTCGTGTGTGTGTGGGCGCTCTACACCAGCTCTGCCACACAGGCCATGTACCTCAGCAGCTTCCTGGGCGTGCTGGCGCTATTCTCACCCCGGCTGGACGGCACGTGCAGCTCACCCTGCTGGGCATCGTGTCCAACTGCATGGCCATCATGGCATTCGCCACCCATAGCTGGATCTACTTCATGGGTGAGGTTATCCTTTAGTAGTTACTAGTTAAAATGTAAATAAGTGACTATATAAAGTACAGCCATTACCCAGCAGAGGCTTAAAAGTTAATAGAAGATTGTAGGTTGAAGCAAAAATAAATACTGACTGAGTGGGCAGAGCAACAAGTCACCGAAATCACTGTGTGGAGTGTGTTGTCCAAGAGTTGGTCCAATATGGTACACCTGCACTGCTTCAATACACACACTAGATACACCTGCACACACACTAGATACACCTGCACTGCCTACACACACACACTAGATACACCTGCACTGCTTCCATACACACACTAGATACACCTGCACTGCTTACACACACACACTAGATACACCTGCACTGCCTACACACACACACTAGATACACCTGCACTGCTTCCATACACACACTAGATACACCTGCACTGCTTCAATACACACACTAGATACACCTGCACTGCTTCAATACACATACACCTGCACACACACTAGATACACCTGCACTGCCTACACACACACACTAGATACACCTGCACTGCTTCCATACACACACTAGATACACCTGCACTGCTTCCATACACACACTAGATACACCTGCACTGCTTCAATACACACACTAGATACACCTGCACACACACTAGGTACACCTGCACTGCTTCCATACACACACTAGATACACCTGCACTGCTCACACACACACACTAGATACACCTGCACACACACTACAGTAGATACACCTGCACACACACTAGGTACACCTGCACTGCTTCCATACACACACTAGATACACCTGCACTGCTCACACACACACACTAGATACACCTGCACACACACTACAGTAGATACACCTGCACACACACTAGGTCAGGGGTGGGCAAACTTTTTGGCTCAAGGGCCACATTGGGTTTTGAAAATTGGCCAGCCCCCCCCCCAACGGCACACGCATAAAAAAAAATAAAAAAATTATAGCCTATAATTTAGTATGAAAAGTATTTGTTTTAAAATATGAATTGCTTAAAAATACTGCTAATTTTATGCTGTTCAACAAATGTATAAATTGTGCACTGTCGCTTTAAGACAGTCGCTTTAATTCACGTTTATTTCTCAATGATCTTCTGCCTGCTCCACTATGGCTAGTGCTGTACCTACGGCTGGGCCCTCTCACAGTTTTTAAATGGTCAGTAGTGGGAACTACTGTTGCCTTCATGATTTCCTTTTAAAACTTTCTTATAAGAAGGAGATATCAATTATCAACAATCACAGCTGGAACCTGCGGCTCTCTCTCCCTCTCGTGGGTGCAGACGCGTTCCCAATTAGCCTAAATGGATTGCATGTTCACGTTAGATCTGCTGCAAAGGAGATAACTAAGAGTTAACTTAGTTTAACATGATGTTATCTCTATTTAACATGATGTTTTGACATTGACATTGTAAACGTTATCTAAGGAGAGTGAAAAGCAGTTTGCAGTAAAGCTAACCAACGTCGTCTCTATCGCAGGAAAAAAATAGCGAGCAGCCTGATAACTAAATGAAATGCTCGGCGGGCCGGATGAAAGAGTTTGGCGGGCCGCGGGCCGCAGTTTGCCCATCCCTGCACTAGGTACACCTGCACTGCTTCCATACACACACGCAGGACTGTTTCAACAGGACCTGCTGGGAAATATTCGAACCCCCAGACCTGGAGGTGTTTGCACACAGGGTTTTATGTTATATTAAATTCTGCATAGACACTGTCACGGTGGAGACGAGGTGGAGCGTTTGGTGGGGTGGTGTGAGGCCAACAACTTGCTCCTTAATACAGCTAAGACCAAGGAGCTCATTGCGGATTACAGGAAGAAAAAGACAGACATCCAGCCACTGGTGATAAAGGGGGACTGTGTGGAGAGGGTCACAGACTTCTGCTTCTTGGGAGTCAACATCATGGAGGACCTGACCTGGGGCATCAACAACACCACTGGGCTAGTGTAGGCCCAGCAGAGACTTTACTTCCTGAGAGTTCTCAGAAAGGACAAAATCCCTCAAAAGCTGCTGGTGTCATTCTATCGCTGCTCAATTGAGAGTATTTTGACATATTGCCTCTGTGTTTGGTTCACAAGCTGCACTGAGGCAGAGGGATGAACTGCACCGTTCCCGCTGCCTCAAAAAGGCCAATTCCATCCTGAAAGACTCATCACACCCCGGTCACAAACTGTTTGAACTACTGCCATCAGGCAGGAGATACAGATCCATAAAAACCAGGACAAATAGGCTAAGGAACAGTTTCTACCCAACTGCCATAATTTCACTGAACGGTGCTACCATAGCATAGCTTTATGTTTTACATTTTATGAATGTGGATGTGTATGGGTGGGATATGTGTGGGGTGTAAAGTTTTTATGCACTTTTTTATGTCCTTTTATGTCCATAGTGACTTTTTTACTTATGTATTGCTACTTTTGCACTGAACAAGGAATGCACTTAATTTCGTTGTACCTGTGACAATGACAAATAAAGATATTCTATATTCTATACACTAGAGGGCGACAGGCTCTGCTCAGCAGAACAAGCTGGTAGACATCTGCGACACATCTGCTGTTTCATAAGTCATCTAAGACTTATTGCCACCCGAGAAAGTGCAAGAGCCTGTATACATCCTGTAAGCAATATTTATATAAGCAGAAGGGAATAATAACAAGAATGAGAAACACATTTTGTTTGTAAGTCTCACGCATAATGTTCCAGAGGTTGCGTTTAGTTCTTGTGTACTGTCCCCCTGGTCAGGTCGTGTTTAGTTCTTGTTTATGTTAGTTCCTGTGTACTGTCCCCCTGGTCAGGTCGTGTTTTGTTCTTGTTTACGTTAGTTCCTGTGTACTGTCCCCTGGTCAGGTCATGTTTAGTTCTTGTTTTATTATGTTAGTTCCTGTGTACTGTCCCCTGGTCAGGTCGTGTTTAGTTCTTGTTTATGTTAGTTCCTGTGTACTGTCCCCCTGGTCAGGTCATGTGTTTGGATGGCTACAGCTGTCTGTGTGTGAGGAACGTTGTGTCCATAGCACTCTTCAGCCTCATCTACCCTCCCCTGGAACAGCGGACTCTCCTTCCTCCTCTCCTCCTCATCAGCTACTGCAGCATCATACCTGTCCTGTGAGTCCATCACACACACACACACACACACACAACTACACAACGTGTAGTGTTGCAGTCCTACCTGTACTGTGAGTCCATCACACACACACACATACACACACAACTACACAACGTGTAGTGTTGCAGTCCTACCTGTACTGAGTCCATCACACACACACACACACAACTACACAATGTGTAGTGTTGCAGTACCTGTCCTGTGAGTCCATCACACACACACACACACATACACACACAACTACACAACGTGTAGTGTTGCAGTCCTACCTGTACTGTGAGTCCATCACACACACATACACACACAACTACACAACGTGTAGTGTTGCAGTCCTACCTGTACTGTGAGTCCATCACACACACACACACATACACACACAACTACACAACGTGTGGTGTTGCAGTCCTACCTGTCCTGTGAGTCCATCACACACACACACACACACACACACACACACACACGTGTAGTGTTGCAGTACCTGTCCTGTGAGTCCATCACACACACACACACACGTGTAGTGTTGCAGTCCTACCTGTCCTGTGAGTCCATCACACACACACACACACACACACACAACGTGTAGTGTTGCAGTACCTGTCCTGTGAGTCCATCACACACACACACACACACACACACACACACAACGTGTAGTGTTGCAGTCCTACCTGTCCTGTGAGTCCATCACACACACACACACAATCACATTTGTAGACTTCTGATTCCTCCTGTTCTGTGGAGTCCTGTGCCACTTTCCTGCAGTGTCATACCATTCCAGTGAATTCATCACGCACACACACAAACACACACACACACACCTCCCAGCTGTTTAACCCAACGGACTTCACATCTATCTAACCTCTCACACACATCTGTGCAGACTTCAAATCTGTTTATCCCTGTACACACACACACAAACACACACATCTGTTAGGCAAGTGTGCGATTCCAACTGGTCCCTTTCCTCTTGTCTTGTGTTCCATCTCAACTGTAGAAGCAGCAGGCGTCCATATGTGTCCACCTCACAGTAACTAAACTGACATCACTAAACACTGGGCCTCGCTTTTAAAGACCTAAACAAAAATAGTTCTAAGAAATGACCATCATTCCAAGGCAGAAAACAGTAAACAAACCAGAACATGTCAGCAGTTTAACTCATCTTTAATTATAAACATATTATGTAATTCCTAAACAATCCCTTGGCATATGCTTCTTTTTTCTTGTATTATATAACTATATGTATTATTGTCATAATATCATAAGGTATCCTATTCCACTGCGTCCAACATAATGACACACTAAAACGGTTGGCCCAGACCGCAGTTAGAGACGGTTGCCATGGCTCCTCGCATGGTGCGCACGGTCTCGATCCTCTGGACCAGCCCGCTGAGGACCTTGTCCATGCGGAGCTTGCTCATGGGCGTGCGGATGTACCACTCGCTGCTCTGCAGGTCCACTCTGCTGCGCGTGTTGGAGTAGACGGTGTCGTGATGGCTGAGGAAGCCGCTGGTGTGCTTGGTGGCGTACAGGCGGAAGTCCTCCAGGGGGCAGCGCAGAGGGTCGTCGGGCGAGGCCAGCATGCGCAGCGGCAGCTGCTCGGGGTCGGCCGGGTCCACCCACTCCAGGCAGTCCAGCACGGGCCGGGCGCCGACCTCCGCGGGCGCCACGCGCATGAAGCGGAACTTCCCCGCGGGCACGGGCCACATGCGGTACAGGTGCACGGGGCCGAAGGTGCGGATGTTGTTGTAGAGCACCAGGTGCAGCAGGGCCTCAGGTGAGCCGCGGCCGAGCACTCCCAGACGCCTCAGCTCCTCCTCCTCGGTCGCGCTCACGCTGCAGATGACCGCCCCGTGCCGGTCCGTCTCGCGCTCACGCAGCGCCTGACAGTACTCCTCCAACAGCTGATGCGTCACGGGCAGCTCAGGAGACCGCCGCATGCTGAGGAAGCAACCCTGCGCCTGAAACACACGCAGCCAGTTACCACCCCATAATACACCCAGTTACCACCCCATAATACACCAGACTACCCAGTTACCACCCCATAATACACCCAGTTACCACCCCATAATACACCAGACTACCCAGTTACCACCCCATAATACACCAGACTACCCAGTTACCACCCCATAATACACCCAGTTACCACCCCATAATACACCAGACTACCCAGTTACCACCCAATAATACACCAGACTACCCAGTTACCACCCCATAATACACCAGACTACCCAGTTACCACCAGACTACCCAGTTACCACCCCATAATACACCAGACTACCCAGTTACCACCCCATAATACACCAGACTACCCAGTTACCACCCCATACACTCCAATACACCAACCATCAGTCATACACAGGCATTCTGGCATGCAGTAGATTATCATACCATTTTAACAATAGAGTTCACCAAATATTCATGCTATTGGCCAAATCATATTCCATGAAATATCACCTCAGTATAAGTATATACCAAAGATTCTAGAACAGAGCTTTGGTATATACTCTTTTGATCCCATGAGGGAAATTTGAGCAGTACATACAGTATAACCGTATATTTTGTCTATATTTACAGTAAATGAGCACATATAACACAATGATTTAAGATATATGCTTTCAACAGCATAAACAAACATGGGCGTTGTCAAGGCATTTCTGGTAGCACAGAAATAGGGCCCTATGAAATCCGTTTTATTATTTTCCAAATTCCGTTTTATTTTTTCTTAAATTCCGTTTTTTCGGATTTAATTTTAGTTGTTTCGGATTTTTCTTTTTTTTACATTTAACTTGAGCAGCATCCACCTATAAAAAAACCCTCAATGACAGACACAATTCAGCTTTTTAAATATTCAGCAAAGCCAATCATTCAAAGTTCTTCAACATTTACCCAAATATTCAACAAATCTCTGCTCAAAAACAACAGTTAGGCCTGCATAACTTCAACTACATGGCCATAACTAGGCTGCAAGTTTAGATCTCAATAAAAGGGCACTTTGCGACTCAAAATTTTCCACTACATAAAAGTAGCCTACTTTTTTGTAAATTCATGTTTCATTTTAAATATGTGTTGTTTTCTAGAGTTTTCTAGAGTATTTAGCCTAGCATCGTTAGCACACATCTCCACTGAAGTGGCTACATGATGGTAAGGGGCTTGCTGTTTCACTCTCTCGTCAGTGAGAATCTATTGCAGCACTTTTTTGAATGGTGGGTCTGCGCGTCTGCTTGAGGCTGCTGACATTCGCGTCTGGGAGTGGCACTGCTTGACATAGCGGTATGTCAGCTTCTCCACACATTTAAACAATCTTCCACAAACTCACATCATCTACTGATTTTGTCATTGTCTTGAATGGAGGGATTTGCCCGCAGTGGATTTAGCTTTGTTCTTAAATTGCCCTCTAGGCTGAGAGAAGTGTTTAGAGTCACACCCACCTTGAGGTGTCGGTCAATGCAGCGTGCCTGGAGGACCATCAAGGCGTGTGTGAGATGCCGGTTGCCCCCCTCCCACAGGTAGCGCAGATAGGACCCCAGCAGGACGTCCAGCTCCACTAGCGCCAGTCTGCCCAGCAAGCGCGAGTCGTTCGGATGCGTCGACGTGCGCCACGACGGGAAGGACATCAGGCTGCACATGCTTCCCAGAATTAACCTGGATTTTCCTGCAGGCAGAAAGACGAGACAAAAGAGGGATGTAGAGCTGAACAGACGGCAGGTGATCCTCAGGAGACCAGACCAGAGGAAAAGTCATTTACAAACACATTTCAGGATTTGTTTTTACAAACAAAAAAATAAATGCAATTTATGTCATTCATATATAGGCCTAGTTTACACAGACACTGAAATCACATCATCGGCCCCCTCCCTTGGGTCCAGCACGTACTTCTGGTCACTGCTGCCTTCCTGCCGCTCTTGGGCCCAGCGGAGCAGGGGGCGGAGCAGGGGGCGGTGGAGGGCCCGGGGAGGGGGGACCCGGGGAGGGGGGACCCGGGGGAGAGATGCCCCTCAGACTGTGCCCTCCGCTGGCTGCACGATGGCGTGGTGGAGGCAGCGTCCCCACCTCCGCTCTGAGATCTGTTCATGAGCTCGTCCTCTTTGGCACTGTCTGTGTCCGAGCCGAGGTCCTCCAGGTGCATGCTGTTCAGGGAGTCGTCGAGGACAGATCCGCTGGCGGCGAAATCATCTTTAAAGAGCTCAATATGATGGAGGGCAGTTTCGGCCAGTCTGAGGATCTGGGGCAGACTGGGGGAAGCGCTGTTCTCTGCGGCGGACACGGCGGAGGCTGAGGCCTGATCTTGGGCCGCCCCAGTGCTGACACACAGAGGCTTCTTCTTCTTTGGAGTTTTCGCTTTGGGCAAGTCTGGGGTTGGGACCTCTCTCTGCTCACTGCTGACATCAAACCCATGTTCCCCTGACACGTGAGTGACAAGGCTGCTTCGGCTGTTGTCCAATTCAGCTGGACCTTCCTCCTGAGCAACACTAAGGTCCGCTGGCTCCTCTGCAAACTCTAACTCCTCTTCTTCTGCTTGAAGAGAGACTCTCTTCCTCTTCTTCGTCTCACTCAGGACCTTCTTTGCCTCCCTAACCTTGTCTGAGAGTGACATCATGGGCCAGTTGTACGCATGGCCAGCAGAACAGTTCCATGGAAGCACAACAGTATTCACCTCCTCCAACCTGTATCCTTCCTCTGGAAAAGGGATGTGTGGACATATGGTGGAGTGAGAATGAGTCCAAGTCACCAAATTTTTGAAGTCTTCAACCATAACATGCAGCAAGGCCCCACTGTAGAGGTCTTCCATGAGCTGAAGGTGAAAATAAAGCAGAGAGTCAGTGCTTTAACCTTAACTGCATTTGGTTTATTTCACGGAATTCTGAATAACCATTTGTCCATCTAACTAGTAAAAGTTTATCCTATGTACTGTAACGTTAGTGGTAAACAGTAAGCAGTAGCCTACGCGGTTTCCCTCACGGGATCAATTATACACTTGAAGTCTATTGGCTAGCTATCTACGCTCTTCATATCAGAGCAGGGCAGCCGTGGCCTACTGGTTAGCACTTCGGACCTGTAACTGGAGGGTTGCCGGTTCGAACCCCGACCAGTAGGCATGGCTGAAGTGCCCTTGAGCAAGGCACCTAACCCCTCCCTGCTCCCCGATGCAGGCAGCTCACTGCACCGGGATTAGTGTGTGCTTCACCTCACTGTGTGTACACTGTGTCCGTTTCACTAATTCAAGGATTGGGTTAAATGCAGAGACCAAATTTCCTTATTATTCCTTATACTTATAGCTAACGTTAGAGTGCTAACCCAAACAAATTAAGCCAATGTTAGCTCTGAATGTAAAATGTAGACAAAAGTAATATGTTATATAATATGTTATAGTAATAATGTTAGGCTAAATGGGATAAGTTCACTCTTTGGCCATTGAACATTAAAATTATATTTGTAAAATAATTAAATCCGGTTTTTGCGAAATGAACAGCTGTTAAGATAATTGTTATCACTAAAGTGAACTAACACTTCCGGATAGAATGGCGTTAGGTTAATGTTAACGTTAGTGATAGCTTGCTAACATTAGTCACATTTAACTGTTACATTATGAAATCTATCGCTAACATCAAGGCTTAATTTAATCAATGTTAACCTTAACTTACCCCAGAAAACATATCCACGTCCCTTCCAGCGACTGATTCTTCCATTTAGACAATACAGGTTTTTACTTTGTTATACTATTAAATGACAAATATCTCAGAAGAGAGATGTATGCCTGCTCATGCGGTCACTGAACGGACTGCTATTAGAAAACGAAATTGTGAGTTTTTGAAACAATGTGTTGACAAGGTGAAGTTGATACGATGGAACACTGTTGTGAAAACAATTCCGTTTAAACATAACTGTGATATTCTGACGTCTCATGTTGTTTAGATTCAGAACAGACAACATAGCCTAAGATTCTGAGCGGAGCTCTGTTCTAAAATCTTTGCTAGAAGCTACTTTTCAATGTTGGAATCCAAAATCACAGGCAATGATTCAAAGGCGCATTGGGCGTTTCGCTCTAAAATCTCTGATCACAGGTGTCCTGTCTGAGTCTGCAGCATAGACAGTAAAATAAAGTTTGCCGTCACCCAGTCCAAGAGCCTGACCACCGGGTGTCGCACACATTCCGTCCACTTCAATGATTTACAGTTTTTCTCGATTGGACTGATACACTTAATGAAACTTGGATCCACTTGATCTTCACTTTCTTAGCAGAGCAGTCATCTATTGCGAAAGATTTAACACATTTTCATTGGTTTAAGTCATTTTTCAAATCATTTAACACATTTTTCATTTAAAGACACCATTGGATTAATTCTGTGAAACAAATCATAGGCTATAGCCTAGGCCTATGCAGCTATATTGCTTGCAAACGAATGAACTCCTAGGCCTAATGTCAATGTGTGAATCAGCTTTGCACAATTCTTCAATTAGCAATCATTCATTATCCAAGAGATACCATGTGTTCTTTGTTGCTATTTCATCATCAACCGTTTTTTTATTCAGGGAGAAAATTGACAACAAAACATACAACAACAATAATCAAAATAACAAAACAAGAACAATAAAAAGATACAAAAGGCAAATAATAATAATAAATAATTTAAACAAAATAATAATAAAATAATAATAATAAATAATAGGTTAAGAAAAGAAAGGGAATATGTAGGCCTATATGTATAAATACTACTACTACTACTACTGCTACTAATAATAATAATAATAATAATATTGTACAACAACAACAACATTTATTACATGCAAAAAATGTAAAAGCTAATTTAACAAATTCAGATGTAATTTGAGGAGTTTGAATAATCCCTGTGAACGTGTGTTGTGGCAGATTGATTTCATGTTCAGAAGAGAAGTTAGGTAAAAAGGTAATTTCCCAGTAATGCCTTATAAACAAAAAGGGGGGTGTGCCTTTCCCTCCTATCATAGAGGGAAGACCATCCTACATTTTGGTATAGTTACAGTGATGAGTTCTAATCCCATCCCCATTTATGAAACGTAGTGAACTGTGATAAACTGCATCAAGTGATGAAGGGGCTGCATGCATACACACAATGTCACCATAGTAGGACTAGTTGCTTGAATAATGATCATTCTGTTTTCTAAATAGAAGCAAGACCTAATCCTGTAAAGGATTTCTGCACACAATCAAATGCACATTGAAGATATGACACTGCTTGCTCTACAGATGGTATAGGCATAAAGGATTAGCGTCCACTATAATCATTCGAAGTAGCTACACAGACGTGATAACAAATGTTATATATATATATATATGTTATATATATATATATATATATGTTTTATTTGAAAGGTCTACTTTATTTATTGTTATTTTTGTTTATTTTAATTAATTGATTTTACACAAATTTGTTATTCTACCACCTTTAATTACCTAATTTACTTTCTGTGTTTTCCATTCTAATTTGATTCTGATTCTTCTCTTAGTTCTGTTGTAGGCCTACTATAGGACTAGGGGAGGTGCATATATAAATAAAAGCGTACTTACTTACTTACTATTGCAAATAGTCTGTTTAATTTGTGTAACTCTTTGTATTATAGACAAAATGACGTGACTGCAGAGCTGTTGAGCTCATAGTGTCCCTGACGCCCTGGCGTATATCTTGCCAGATAATTCTGCCGTCTCTTGTCACCAGAGGGGCATCAACTATTTATTTTCAAGCAGGTGTGTCACCTCACACCCACCTGCCAAGGGTAATTTCCTGAAAAGGGAACAATACAGTAATTAATGATCCTCTTGTCATGTGATACAGATAGAGTCTTCAGGTTGAAACCAAAATAATACAATTACTTTTTTGTGTATTCCTGCCACAGGCTAATATAATAGGGTAAGCCAGTGTTTTTCAACCACTGTGCCGATCATCAGGTGTGCCGCAGAAAATTACCCAAATATCACTCACTGGTCCAGAAAAGCAACTGTTGCATCAAAGAATTTATAACCACATGCTCTCATTGATTGTATGATTGCACTATTTGTGGTATGCAGGCATTGTACAACGGGGGCCCCATATCCAGTATTCACAGAATCATCACATATCCAGTTCATAACAACAATTAAATTAGATATAGTCACCTACAAATGAAACAGAGGGTGCTTGTTTTATTGAGCAGGTCTTGCATAGAAGCCATAATAAGGCCATATCTGTGTATTATTTGAAATTTTAGGCTATGGTATGTTTGTTTTTTCTTCACACAGGATGTTAGTGTGCCGTGGGACATTTTAAGTGTCAAATGTGTGCCATGGCACAAAAAAGGTTAAAAAACACTGGGGTAAGCTATGACTGAAAGAAGCCGTCATCTGAGCCGATTTGGAGGCCTTTTTATTATTTCATGACATGACATAGAAGCAGAGCAAAACAGTAGTGGGGCTGGTAGCTGATGTCATGTGGGGAAGTCTACACCCAATTTCCATGCCTGACTAGCCTGTTTCATCGGACATATACCATGGGGATCTAAATCTGACATATACCACATCTGACATATACCATATCTACATCTGACATATACATGGGGATCTACATCTGACACCATCTACATCACATAGCCTCAGGCATTTACAGTCTAGTGGCAGCTAAAGTTGGTGAACTGAAACCTCTGCACCAGGTGCTTACAAGTGGCCCTGTCTCACCGGCTTGCATAGCCTACTTCAAAGATGTCCTGGAGCCTTTGATGGCAGGCAGCGCTGAAATCTGACCGACAGCCATCCCAAAAGATAAAGGTTTGATCAGGAGACTGTGTCTACTGTGACCATACAGGCACCTATGTGCCAAGAAACCAATGTAGTCCAAAAGAGGTTAGAATATCTTTCCATCATTATGCTGACACACACCATGTTCCACACAAGGATGTAAGGAGTGCTGGCCATCCATGCGAAAGGCTGATGACAAAAGGGGTTTGTGTGTGTGTGTTGGTTGACCCATACAAAATGTCCTTTCAGTCATAGCCCAAAGACAGGATGAAAGTAACCTAGATGATGAAATCGAAACTTCTTACACTTGAAATATTTATTAGGCAAACTGCAATAGGCTATCAGATATCCTGATAGGCCTAGGCCTAACCTAGTTGCGCTTTCTTTCTTTAAATCATGCAAGGGAAAATAACATTTAACGTGAAGGGCATAAATCATGATATCAGTTTTATATGTTGTTGTAGCCTATGGATTTGTTCTCTCGGTTTTTCTCATGATAGTTAATATAGTTAAGTCACGTCATCCTCATTAGTAGAGTATTAACCTACACACAAAGAAAATAAAAGAAACATGCGCCAACACAAAAAAACATGGCATGCTAATAAAAAGTTGCGTCTGCAGACTAAAAACATACACTGATAACAAAATAGTCACATCCTATCAGAAGTTACCTGTGGATTGCAACGCCCACTATTTCGCGAGGTTCCCCAATCAGTGCGCTCATCGAAGACCGCCTCGGTGCACTCTGGCCTCCGCCATTTTGTCAAGCTAACGTTATAAGAAAACTCAGCCAAGCAGCGTATTCTCTGATCTTACTTGTAGCTGGCTAGTTCCTCTTTGTGCAATGGACGGGTGAGTTCTGAAACATATTTTTTCTGTCTTGTTTTAACTAATGAACCTGCAAGCAGCGCTGTCGCATTGGTGTTACATATTGGCAAAGTTTTCCAAATTATTATCTTTATTGTAAAGAGTTAACTTTGATTAATTAGGGTTAGCCAATGTTATTTCACCAAACGTGTCAGTAACGTTAGGTTGCGATGGAAACATAACTTAGACTAACAAATGAGTCTAGCTTTTGATCCACGTTGTGATATTTTTGTTCATGAAACGGCTTGTTGTGTTGAGATATAAATAACGTTACTACGGTATAAGAAGACTTCCTTTCAGCACATGTAACTAACATTACATGTTTGAACTGAAGCGTTTTTTTTCTGTTGATAACTAACGTAACCAGTTGCCAGTCCAAGAATATTTCTTTCCTCAACCAACCTAACGTTAACGTTCACGTTACCGCAAAACGCGTTGACGATCCTTCTAGCGATGGCGATGACTGACCACCTGTGGCTATTGTGGCACATTCGTTTGAACTAGACCTGGTTGCAGTGTCCTTAGCCACCATTGTAGCCAAATCACTCTTGTGGGCGATGGAAAGTTTTTGTTTGTTTTGCAATGTGTCCGGTAGTGAGGCGCTAATTTGGCTAGCAAGTTAGATGTAGCCTCAGTCGCACGGTTCCCGACCCTGCTTGAGCATCGCTCTGCGTAGAAGTGTGAATGCAGTGGTAAGGTGATGCTCTCTCGGTTCTGCCCTGCATATTCTATCTCGGCCAAATAAACTTGGCCATGCAGTTACTTGATTCAGCTTACGTGCTTGCTGGCTGTGGATTTTAAACCAATGTGTTGTTAATGTGACGTTAACCTATTCGTCTGTCTGGTAAGGTTACTCATTCCCATTTTTCTCAACAGCCGCCTAGAGACTGACTTGTATCCTATGGGATCCACTTACGCAGAATTAGAGTAAGTGTACTCCTTGTGCATTAACACCAGTTACATAGTGCCAGGCAGGGTCAGTTATGTACATTATGTTAGTTTGCATTTCATATTATTTACTTTAATCAGTTTGCTAATTGTTTTGTAAGCTTTCAGTTTCGCTCGTGAACACAACGTTCAGTAAGCTGTTGTGTCAATAAGCATCGAGTCAATAAGAGGAAGTAGGCCTAACTTATGTCTTCGTGAAGTTAACAAACTCGCTGAACTGAAGCGTTTTTTCTTTTGTGTGGTGTAACCTTATTGTATGTTCTTAAATATTTTAGTGGTTAGTTGCCGTTGTTCATTGTGTGGGTGTCTATCTTCAGGGGCCCAGTGGAGCTTAAGTTACCTGTAACCTGAGTGGGGGAACGAGTTTGGCTGTTAAATGACTGTCTTGTTTCTTGCGTTACCTCCTGGGGGGTTGAGTGGGTGTACTGTCTACTGTGGGGTCGTGCGGCTGCCTGAAGTTCCATCCTCCTGCATTGCCAACTTTGGCTGAGGTAGAGACGCTTGGCTGTTGGGCAGCACGGCTCCTCCACTTTTATCCTCCTGGGTTCATTAGTGTTATGTCGAGGTGGACGTTTCTTTTTGTGCACTGACGTGTAGAGTAGACTAGAATAGTTTAATGTACGTTACTCAACACTTTTCTATACTATGAAGTACACATCTGAGTATCTGTCTGTAGACTAGTATGCAGTCTTCCATCTGATCTGCCCCAGTTGAGCTGGGAGGGGGGTTTGCGCACCGTGGGACACGGTATGCACATATTTTATGTTTGGGATCCACTGTGGGAAGGACGAGATGACCCTGCTGAGTAGCCTCCAAATGAGTAGAGGGAAAAAGAGAAAACATCAGAAAAATGCTCCTGTTTCATTCCATGTTTTGGAAATTGTGTGTGTAGAGCAGCTCTGTGGTGTTAATGTTCAGCTCGGGCTGGAAAGATATGCACCGTTTTTATTCAATAAGAATGTCTGGATGCCATTTTAGTCGCGTAAACACACTAGCCTAATTACTTCCTGATGGTGCAGATTTCCATGGCCTCATTGTGTGTAAACCCCCACCCAGAAGACACAGAAGCGTAGACTGGGGCCTGCGCATTAATTTGCCCTTTAAAGTCTGTTTCATCTCCCTGTTTGTCTCTGCTTGCGTAGTAGTTTTTGCCATGGTATTTTATCATGGTTACACCATGCAGTGTATATTTATGATCACATTTAGGCTTTCCGTTTAATCTAACTTTAGGCTTTCTCTTTAATCTAACTTTAGGCTTTCTGTTCAATCTAACTTTAGGCTTTCTGTTTAACCTAACTTAACATTTTTTCTGTTTCTCTTCACAGCGTTGTCCACGACATTACAGTTGGTACAAAGGTAAGCATCGCTCTCCTCCGTCTCTCCCCCATAGCGTCTGTACTACTGCGTCTTGGTAGGAGGCTGGTTGGCTACCGCCCTGAGAGGGGGCGTCTGTACTACTGCGTCTGGGTAGGAGGCTTGTTGGCTACCGCCCTGAGAGGGGGCATCTGTACTACTGCGTCTGGGTAGGAGGCTGGTTGGCTACCGCCCTGAGAGGGGAATGTGCGAATATCTGCCCTGGAGACATCTCTGCTGCTCTGCCCCTCCCCCCCCCAATGTTTAAATGATCGCTTCTCAGTGTTCTGTGGCGGTGCTGGGGGTTGTTTGGGCAGGTTGTAACTGTTAGCAAGACGTGCTGCGGCATGTTGGTCATTGTTGCCAGAGAGGAAGGGCTGTTAGCCGCCGTTTAACACTGTAAAACCTCACTAACCTGTTCAGCGCGCTCGCTCTCTGGACAATGACTGGAAATGACCGCTTTATTTGCCAAGGCCATTGCTTGTGTGAGCCAGCCTCTGCTCGGCAGGGTCCCATTTGTTTAACAATGGTCATGGCAACCAGTGACGTGGATTCACAGGCTATGGGTGTGTTCAGCGGCCTCTGTAGCTGAAATGGTTCCTGTGTGTGTGTGTGTGTGTTGTCTTAAGCAGTGTTTGCACTTCATGTTAAGACTGGTAATAGTCCAGCTTGAAATTACCTTTATTGAATATAGATTTTTTTCTCTCTCTCTCGATTAAACCAAACAATTTTTTTAGTTGTTTCTTTCAGGAAAATATATTTTGGTACAGATTCGGTGATGGGTTAGCCCCTAGTGTGGACCAGAGACCGCGCTGCAAGTTTATTGGCCATCGACATGTTCATTAGCTGTTGTGGGAACAGAGCCGTTTCCGGGGCGACGTATGGTAATTATGGGTGGTGCGCGTGGTTGCCTGGTAGCTTAATACCGTGGGTGCATTCCTGTGTCCCGCCTCCTCCCTGCTTCCTCCTCCTAGTCCTCCCTCTCCGCCTCACAAGCCGTCTCACACGTGACTCCAATTTTCCAGATTACACACACACACACACACACACACACACACACACACACACACGTACACACACACACACACACACACACACGTACACGCTAAACAAGCTTTAGTTGGAGTGATGGTATTGCATGATCAGGGGTTCTCCAGGGCAACTAATGGATCCTGCCTCTCCCCCTGGTCTCATCCTGTACCTCTGGCCGTAGTTCTGCCCTCTCAGCTCACCCCAGAGCCAGGCAACATTCCTCAGCAGACGTTTCGCACAGATAATCGTCTGTGGTATGCAACTTGCTGGGGGGGTGCACACAGAACAAAGGCCATTTCTTCTGTGTGTGTGTGTAGGTCCTTGGAGTAGCTGGTTTCACACCGTGTGTGTGTGTGTGTGTGTGTGTGTGTGTAGGTCCTTGGAGTAGCTGGTTTCTTTATTATTCCTCTTGCAAAGGCTGAGGCAGCAGTGTTTTATCTGCACAGGAAGGTGTGTGTGTCATGGCTGTAATTGTCCTCAGTGTTTCCTGTGTCCCTTGCTGGGCTGCTCATTCCCAACAGCGCACCTCAAAGAGCCGTCCTTTAAAGCGCAGCCCCAACAGGAAGTGGCTCACCTCAAAGAGCCGTCCTTTAAAGCGCAGCCCCAACAGGAAGTGGCTCCATTGTAAAACAGCCCAGATTTCCCCTCGCTGCTGTTGGCTGAGCTCACGGATGACACCAGTGATGGTTTTTATCGCTAGCAGGCAGCCATGCCCTCAAGGTGAGGTGTGTGTGTGTGTGTGTGTGTGTGTGTGTGTTTGTGTGTGTGTGTGGGTGGGTGAAGCAGCAGTAAAGAAACTGGATCTGAAAGCATGAGCTCCATGCTGTTTGAGCTGTGCTTGGTTTCGCTGCTCATTCCCAACAGCGCACCGTGTGTGTGTCTGTGTGTGTGTGTCTGTGTCTGTGTCTGTGTGTGTGTGTGTGTGTGTGGTTTCGCTGTGAGGCTTTAACCCCTTTGTGCCCGGCAGAGGGGAGATCACTGGGGTGTTAATTGCGGCTCTTGTGGCCGAGCGGGCCGATGCATATGAGGGTGGACGACGACTCTTTTATGCTCCAACAGCTGGTTGTTTACCTTTAACGGCGATCGATGGCAGCCTCGTTTTCAAAGCCCTGATGAAACGGTGGGAGAGCAGAGGGAGGTGAATGGATTCCTTTCAGAGTATGCAAATATGTTTAGCCCCCTTCCCCTGCTCACTTACACACATGAGTACCCCAAACATTAACACACACACACACTCTGTCTGCCTCACTGATTAGATAACACTACACAACAGGCGGTGAGGGCCTGCCAAGTGCTATGGACCATTAGCAGCAGATTCCTACTCCGTCTTTACCTGGAGACTAGATTCCTACTCAGTCTTTACCTGGAGACTAGATTCCTACTCAGTCTTTACCTGGGGAGTAGATTAGAGTCCAGCAAAGCTGCAGTAGCCGCACTCTGATGAAGAGGTCTGATTGAGGTCTGATTGTCAGGTAGCCGCACTCTGATGAGATCTGATGGATGTCTGATTGTCAGATAGCCGCACTCTGATGAGATCTGATGTCTGAGGTCTAATTGTCCAAAATGGCCGTTTATCCATAAACCGGAATGTAAACACGTAAACATGATCTAGTAGTGTGTGTGTGTGTGTGTGTGTGTGGGTGGTTCAGCGATCCAGTGCTCCTGTACACACTAGGTGTGTGTGTGTGATCTGTGGTTCAGTGAGTTTCCAGTGCTCCTGTAGACTCTGTGAAGATGCCCCCCCCCCCCCCCACACACACACACACACACACACACACACACGCTTGCTCATGCTCATCGTGGGTCATGCAGGGTGGAGAGAGGCGCACCTGGCCCAGGAGACAATCCTCTTTGTGTGCTCAGACGCCCCGCCCCACTCACCTGCCGTCGCCACCACACCGTCGCCATGGTGAGCCAGAGGCATTCGCTGCTGCCATGGAAACGGCCCCATTCATTGTGTAAATAGTTTCGGGCTTCCCCCGCTCTTGTGTCCATCTCCAGTTTCTCCCCCACGCCTGGAATCTCTCTAACCTGCTGTAGTCGTTACACACACACACACCCCCTCCCCTGGACATTGATGGCCCTCTTCCTTGAACATCAACCTCTTTTTCCCTCTTCACTTTATATAGTCTTTTAGTGTGTGTGTGTGTGTGTGTGCGCGCTCTAAGGAGACAGGTCAGGGTAAGGGTCTCTATGAACAGCTGTGTGTGTGTGTGTGTGTGTGTGCGCTGCGGTACTATAAGTGCAGGAACAAAAGCGTCAGGGCTTAAAATTAATTTTTCTAAATGGGGGGGAATTCCCCCCTTAGGTTATTAATGTAGGGGGGATTTACACAATTTGGAGGGGGGGGGGTCGATTCTGATACCAAGTCAAGAATTGCGATTTCGATACTTCTTCGACACTTTTTTAAAAAAGTGTTTGATTTTGGGGCCCCCACCACCCTGACGTCATCAGTAATATATACTGTAGTGGGATCATTCACAACAGTGGACATCCTAGATTCTGCTTGACTCTCCACACACACACACACAAACACACACTGAAAATGATTGCTTATGTGATATGTTTCTATTTCATATATTTTTTTAATTCATATAGAGTGTATTTAGTTAATAATGTATTTTTTAATGTATAGCATTTTACTAGTAATTACTAGTAGCTAAACATATTTAGTAATTTGAATGCTTCATATTGACGTTTAACCTATAACACTTATCTTTAATGTGGTGTGCAGGTCTAATTGAGTGCACATTGGTGATGAGTAGGTGTAATTGAGTGCCTGTCACTTTAAGAAAATACGTGAGTAATTAGCCTCCCTTCAGCCTGACTGTTTTAATTTAGGCTAGTCGCTAGTGAATAAAAGTTGTGCATATGTGGATGCAAATCATTATGTTTTCTATGTCATTAGATGCAATAAATGTTCAAAAAACTAACAAGTCGAAGACAATCTTTCTGGGATCAAGTGTTGACGTGACCTGAGCTAGCAGGATAGTTACCAAGGAGCTCTTTCCAGATGTAAAAGTTTGGCATGGTTGCGTAGCCTATTTGCTATTGGCTAGAGTTGCGGGACTTGAACAAATTATGCGCAATCCCGCAGTGAAATTTAAACCCTGAGCGTGCTGTATTCCGTGGCCTGCAGTGTGTATCGGCTCTCAGGCCTGCGGAGCTCACCCCCCCCCCCCAGGCAGGCAGTAACGTGCCCCCCCCCCTACCCCCCAGGGTGGAGAGGAGCGGGCGCCCCACCCACAGCCTACAGTACATGTGGTTCTCATTCAGCCCAGAGCTGAGGAATCCTCTGGGGGGGGGGGGGGGGGGGGTCTGCAAGGCTCCAGCAAGCTGCTAAACCCTCTGTGTGTGTGTGTGTGTGTGTGTGTGTGTGTGTGTGTGTGTGTGTGTGTGTTGCTCTGATTGTCACATGGAAGTACTTGGCCTTGTGGCTGACATTTACCCCAGACTTGCATGCACAGAGACGCCATGTTTGCTTGGGTTTGTACAGCTGTTGACACGGGGGGTGTGTGTGTGTGAGAGAGATATTTTGCATGTTTCAGTTCAAGCGGTTGTTCTTCCTGCTTGCCCACTCATTCCTGCAGCCTGAACAAGCCAGAAACCAGTTCCTGACTGTTTCCACTCCCTCCCCCAAACCCTGTCCGTCAGGCCTGGAGGTTTGGGAGGGGCGCGGAGCTGTGTGGGTGGGTGGTTGGGTGACCCCACCTTTCCCCAGGCCAGGCCGCAGGCATGTGCAGCTTCAAACAGGAAGTCTCAACCCTCACCAAGGGAGGATGCCTGGCTGCCTCCAACGTGCTCTGCTCTCTCTCTCACGCACACACACACACACACATACTTTCTCTTCCTACCCCTCTGACGCTCTCTCACACACACACACACACACACACTCTCTTCTCCCTCCTCCTCTGTGGTTGTCCCCCCTGCTCTTGTTGGTATGTGTCCTGATCCAGAATAAACAACCCAAAGCATTAAGCATGGCCTTATTGGGACTTTTCTAAAGGCCAGCATCCTGCTCAAGACCCCCCCCCCCCCCCCCCCCCCCCCCCCACACACACACACACACACACACACACACACACACCCTTCCTGTTGGGGACACTGTCCGTCACATGACCAGTCCCTCTGTCCCGAGAGACATGCAGTATGGTATACTCCACTGAGATTGATTAGTCACGTCTGATGGTCTACTCCACCTCTTGATTGAAGGGAAACTTGGCAGGATTTGCTATATTTCCCCCTCTGCTGGAGAAGTTGTGCATTATGCTATTTCAAACTGTGGAAAAAAGTAACGATAAAGCACATGGATTTGTTTACGAGCTAGCGAAACGGTTAGCATAAGTTCAGCAGAACTATGTGGATGTTACAAGGTAAGAAACACGATTTAAAACGACTTTCTTGTTTCTCACTTCTCTTAACGGGACGGTAGTCTCAATGTTGCAAGGTTGGTTTTCCGCCTGGGGACGCTAGGGGCAGCGGGGAAAGTCAGCATTTTCACCGGAACAGGTCATTTAACCATCCAAATGATTTTTAAACGGGTTTATTACGTTGAAATAGTTGCCAAGTTCCCCTTTAAGGAAATGGATTTAGATTTTTTTTTAGTTGCGAGAGTTGCTAAGAGGTCAGGTCACTTGTTCAAGCAGATAGGATGGACTCATAGAAACTAAGAGGTCACTTGTCTTGAGGGCGTCCATTTCATGCTATAGCCATGTGATGAGCATGCGTTGGGTGTCGGGAGAATGATCTGGAAAGCTGAGCCAGCCTCCTGCCCTGTTGTGTGTGTGTGTGTGTGTGTGTGTGTGTGTTTATTTTTCCTATGTGTGAGTGAGAGACCCTTCTGAAGTGACCGGGTGTGTGTGTGTGTTGCAGAGAGGATCCGACGAGCTGTTCTCCTGCGTGTCCAACGGGCCGTACATCATGAGCGCAGCAGCAGGTTTGTATGGTAATGCCGCCTCCTCTAATCCGCGTGCCGGTCCATCCCTCCTGCTCCCCCACTGTGACCCCGTCGCCCTGACAACAGTCTCCTGTCCTCTGCCTCCTCCAGCCAACGGCAACGACAGCAAGAAGTTCAAAGGTGACGTGCGCAGTCCAGGCGTCCCGTCCCGCGTCATCCACGTACGCAAGCTTCCCAGCGACATCAACGAGGCCGAAGTCATCTCTCTAGGCCTGCCCTTCGGCAAGGTCACCAACCTGCTCATGCTGAAAGCAAAGAACCAGGTACACACACACACACACACACACACACACACACCAATTTAGAGGTCTACCCACACACACACACCAATTTAGAGGTCTACTTACAGTCTGAACATAAGCACAGAGTAGTGTATGCCAGAGTGTGTGTGTGTAGGTAGACCTCTAAATTGGTGTGTGTGTGTGTGTGTAGGTGTGGGATAATTGAATGTTTAGTATACCTTATATACATGTAGGGTTGGGTATCGTTTCAATTTAAACGATTCAGATTCCAATTCCGATTTCTTATTTCGATTACGGTTCTTAACGATTCTTGATTTCGTTTTTTTTTAAAGGCAGGGTCAAAAAAAGTTTAGGATATTTTAAATGAGCTAGCTAACCAACGGTCTTTCTCAGGGTATCTGCACATTTTCCAAGTGCAAATTTAAAGACTTTTTAAGACCTTTTCAAGACATCTAAATGAAAATTAAGACTATACCACAACAAAAATGACTGTTTATGAAATAGTTTTTTTTCCCTACTAATTTTAACCCCCACCCCATTTTGGATGTCTACAGAAGTTACCAAATATATTTTGGCGAAAGAAAAATAATTGTGTGTGAATTACCTTCACAGCTATAAATGCCCAACTTTAGGGTCTGGGCTGCTTGCTTTTGAAGCTGGCTGTACATATCTGGTTTTGCTTACTGCTGAGGCTGACTGTTCTTCACCTGTGTCTGTAGTAGCCTAGGCTACTTGCCAAAGACATGTGCACTGGACTGGATTCCCTTCAATATTTCTTTTCAAAGTTAGACTAAGCTATTTACATATTTAATAAGCCTACTTTATATAATTTACTATGTGTAGGGTTGGGCGAATGAGGCTTTGGAAGGTTCTTCCTGATTGTATCGCAAGTGTTTCGAAGTGTCAAAAGCATCGAATACAAAACAGTGACATCTGGTGGTTAGCAGACATAACGGCGGCGCTCATTAGCGATTAAAAAGTGTTTTTCAACCTTTTTTGTGCCACGGCACACTTTTGACACTTAAAATGTCCCACGGCACACTAACATCCTGTGTGAAGAAATAAGAAACATACCATAGCCTAAAATTTCAAATAATAGCTACACAGATATGGCCTTATTATGGCTTCTATGCAAGACCTGCTCAATAAAACAAGCGCCCTCTGTTTCATTTGTAGGTGACTATCTAATTTAATTGTTGTTATGAACTGGATATGTGATGATTCTGTGAATACTGGATATGGGGCCCCTTTGTACAATGCCTGCATACCACAAATAGTGCAATTATACAATCAATGAGAGCATGTTATAAATTCTTTGATGCAAAGGTTGCTTTTCTGGACCAGTGAGTGACATTTGGGTAATTTTCTGCGGCACACCTGATGATCGGCACAGTGGTTGAAAAACACTGGATTAAACAATTACAGACGAAGCCACATGCCGACCAAATGGCCCTTCTCTGACACTGTTAAAACAGCGGAGAGACAACGTGTTCTGTTCCCTTTTGAGTAAAAACTATTAGGCCTACAGTCATTGGAATAAACATTATAGTTTTGATATGCTTTTAATAATTCAAATTGAAAATGTAATGTGCTTGGTTTTAAATAATGCTATGTTTCCGTGAAAATCTTAAAATGGCCTTTGGAGGGTGGTAGCGTGTTCGTATAGCGCGCGCGCGACCGCGGTTCAAATCCCGCCATGTTCATAATTGCCATGAGTTAGCATTATTTGATATTGCATGCTTCTCTATAGTGTTTGTGTTTAAGACTTCATTTGATGTTTTGCAAAAACGAAGGGCAAAATAACGTAGGCTAATTGCTGCAGATGACCACAGTAGTGTCAGATAACAGAAAACATATAAAGGGCATTGTGAAAACATGGGGCATTGTGTACAGTGGGGATTGTGAAGTGCTTGTGTAGGGCTACAATTTTAGAAGGGTGCTTGTGCAACAAAACATGTGTTGGACTTTAAAGGTTTATCGAACCCGTAACGCTTTAGGGGTTTGATACAAGCACCAGTGCCCCTGTGTCAAAGGTCCCATTTAAACTTTTCAGTGACGTCCGAAGCTTCGACCTTACAACTTTGATACACGCTCCGATACATTGTGCGGAAGTGATACGAGCTTCGGTGCCTCAGTGTCAGACTTCCCATCCCTAACTATGTGCATCTATTGTCCAACATGCAGCACAGCAAATTAAAGTTAATCCACTACTTTACATTTTGCATACCAGTTGTATCTAAACCAACCAAATCTTGACTGAAACATTGTAAAACCATTGACTTGTTTTAAATTAAGAGACAGGTCCTCAAGCACGCACGTATTATGAACGCACGTGTTTTTTTTTTTTTTTATGTAGCAGTCGCCGACATTAAAAAAATGTGCGGTTATATTTCACAACTTGCGAAGTAGGCCTAGCCTACTGGAAAACGCTGGCAAGCAAGCTGCTGGCAGATATTACAGGTAGGCTATTATAACTTGTACAGTATGTACGGTATTTCCTCCTGATTGCGAAGCACTGCACATAATTTGACCAGCAGTCTTCGCGTTCATAGTTTGTGAAACGATGCTGCGTCCGAGCAAAGACTTTAGATGCCAAGCCCAACTCCAAAAAGGAGAACAAATGAGCGTCTGGCTTCAGGCTGCGCCTGAATATAATATTATAAGCATTTTATTTCGTACATAGGCCTACTGTATTATTACCGTTTTCACACCTTTAACCAAACCCGTGAAAAACATCTTCACTCTGCAACCACTACACTTCCTCCCGTAGCCTAATAGCCTAGTCACTTATACAATTGCGTTTTAAATACACGAAACTGGATGGAGATATCACTCGCTCTCTTGCACTCGCTGGCGGTCCCAAACGCACATTTAATACCTCTCTTTTGAAGATTCAGTTGTATTTAAGACTTTTTAAGGATCCACGGGAACCCTGCTTTTGAATGAAATAGTCTGACCTTCTCCATGAATTTTAATTCTATGAACTATGCGCTTCTTCGTTGGTGTTCAGCCGTTTCTTCTTCCGGTCGGCGGACTGGGAACTTTTGAACGATTCCGGGAAAATCGCAAAGATAGTCACGGTTCCAACCAATACTCTACATTCGATACCCAAGCCTATATACATGTAGTGAAATCTAATTGTCATCTCCCTACTCTGACCCTTGTGTTTTCTGAAACTCCTATTTTGCAATGTTTAGTTAAATTAACCCCTGTGTAACCGAACTGTGGGTAACCCTCAGGACGGGGGGTCGTAAACATTTCTTATCTCTGTTAAAATACCAGATGGTTAAGTGACCACTGGAGGGTGACAACTTGTGATTTTCCATGGGTGTGGGGTAGGGGTATAAGAGTTGGCTTCACCCACAGATGTGTGGGCTTGTTATTTGACATTTCATGTGGGTAACATGCTCCCGGCGTCGTGAATAAAGCTGCACTCTCACACCAGTTGTCTTGATTAATTTTGACCACACAGGCCTTCATTGAGATGAACTCTGAGGAGGCGGCCCAGACCATGGTCAGCTACTACTCGTCCGTGACGCCCGTCATCAGGAACCACCCTGTGTACATGCAGTACTCCAACCACAAGGAGCTCAAAACAGACAACTCGCCCAACCAAGTGGTACGACACACACACACACACACACACTCAGACGTCAAGCTTTTGGCCTTCCTGCTCAGTCTCCAACAGGCCGTGGGAATCTAGAGATGGGACGAGTGAGCGCTTGTACTGGGGGGGGCATGAGGCAGTCCTGATGTGAGGGGAGGGGCATGAAGGCAGTCCTGATGTGAGGGGAGGGGCATGAAGGCAGTCCTGATGTGAGGGGAGGGGCATGAGGCAGTCCTGATGTGAGGGGAGGGGCATGAGGCAGTCCTGATGTGAGCAGCAGGCGTCTCTGGTTTGCTTGGCCAGCATTTCCTGAAGGCTCTTGGTTCTGCTGACTCATTTGGAAATATTTAGCTTCAGCAGTTAAACATGTATCTCATGGCATTCCAGCAAATGCACTGTGTGTGTGTGTGTGTGTGTGTGTGTGTGTGTGTGTGTGTGCTTCCCCCTCCCACTCGCTTGTGTGAAGTGGTTTAGTGTTTGCTCTGAGTCTGTGTACAATAACAAATTTATTGGCCAGCACTTCTTGTGAGGAGTGAGTGTGTGTTTAGTTCCCTCCCACTCACTTGGCCTGTGTGTGTGTGTGTGTGTGTGTGTGTGTGCGCGCGCGCCAGTTCCTCCCACTTTCTAAACAGTTTCTGGGGAGACGTCCTGATGCTCGTGACCGGTGCATTCCACAGCTGTGTCTCACACACACACACACACACTGATGTTTGCGCTTCTCTGTAGCTTTGTTTACCTTCCCTTTGAGTGGCCACCGCACAGGTGTGAGGAGGAGAAAGAAGACGGGGGAGGGGGGGGTAGGTAGGGGAGGGGGGGAGGGGGGGAGGGGGACGTCATGCGGAGTTCTCCTCTCTCCATCTTGCCCTGGGTGGAGAGGACAGGATGGGGGAGGAGATTGAGTCGTGGAATTCTCCTGTTTTCTCCGTCTCGTCGTCTCTGATGAAGACGTGTTTAGTTTACGCCTGACCGCTCACTGGAATGCTATCATGTGTACACACACACACACACACACACACAGCACCTCATGAGCCTGAGAGGATGGGGGTGAAGGAAGCTTGTCTGTTTGTGTTGGTGGGGGTGGAAGGGATTGGGATGCATATCTGAGGTCCCTTTGGGTTGGTGTTGGTACTTGTAGGAACACACACACTCAAATGTTGGTTGGTTGGTTGGGGAGGTAATTGTCGCTCCTCCTCCTCTCTCTGTTAGAGAGCCCAAGCTGCGCTGCAGGCGGTGAACGCCGTCCAGACCGGCGGCATGGTAACGGGCGGCATGGTAACGGGCGGCATGGTGATGGCTGGAGTGGACGGCGCCGGCCCAGGCGGCCCAAGCCCCGTCCTCCGGGTCATCGTGGAGAACCTCTTCTACCCAGTAACCCTGGATGTGTTGCATCAGGTACGCACCACACACACACACACACACACACACACACACACACACACACACATAAACCTCTTCTACCCAGTAACCCTGGATGTGTTGCATCAGGTACACACACACACACACACACACACACACACACACACACACACACACACACACATAAACCTCTTCTACCCAGTAACCCTGGATGTGTTGCATCAGGTACGCACCACACACACACACACACACACACACACACATAAACCTCTTCTACCCAGTAACCCTGGATGTGTTGCATCAGGTACGCACCACACACACACACACACACACACACACACACACACACACACACACACACACACATAAACCTCTTCTACCCAGTAACCCTGGATGTGTTGCATCAGGTACGCACCACACACACACACACACACACACACACAAACCTCTTCTACCCAGTAACCCTGGATGTGTTGCATCAGGTACGCACCACACACACACACACACACACATAAACCTCTTCTACCCAGTAACCCTGGATGTGTTGCATCAGGTACGCACCACACACACACACACACACACACAAACCTCTTCTACCCAGTAACCCTGGATGTGTTGCATCAGGTACGCACCACACACACACACACACACACACATAAACCTCTTCTACCCAGTAACCCTGGATGTGTTGCATCAGGTACGCACCACACACACACACACACACACACACACACACACAAACCTCTTCTACCCAGTAACCCTGGATGTGTTGCATCAGGTACGCACCACACACACACACACACACATAAACCTCTTCTACCCAGTAACCCTGGATGTGTTGCATCAGGTACGCACCACACACACACACACACACACACACACACACACACACACACACACACAAACCTCTTCTACCCAGTAACCCTGGATGTGTTGCATCAGGTACGCACCACACACAGGCATAAACAAACACGCGCACACATAAACACACGCGTGCAAAAAACACACACGCATAAGCAAACACACACGCGCACACAAACATAAACAAGCACACACACACACACACACACACACACACACACACACACACACACACACACCTAGTTTATTCAGTGCTGTGTGACAAACACCCTGTCACACACACACACTTTCAACACACCACAGGGCTGTTGATTTTCATTAGCTGTTTATACACACACACACACACACACACCCCTAGTGTGATGTTCATTAGCTGTGTATTCAGTTGAGCTTCCTTTTCTCCTCAGATCTTCTCCAAGTTTGGCACGGTGCTGAAGGTCATCACGTTCACCAAGAACAACCAGTTCCAGGCCCTCCTGCAGTATCCCGACGCCCTGACCGCTCAGCACTCCAAACTGGTACGAGACGCCATCTCGCCTCATTTGCTCCGTTGTGCACGAGTCTGGTAGAGCCAGTGCCCTTGATTCTCCTGGGACTGACTGTTGCAGTATAAGCTCCACCAACGTAGCACTTCAGTTAACGAGCCTTTCACGTAACAAGTTTTCAGTTCTCGTTGCTCTGGTCTCACTTCCCTGTGTGTGTGTGTGTCTGTGTGTCTGTCTCAGGCCCTGGATGGGCAGAACATCTACAACGCCTGCTGCACGCTGCGGATCAGCTACTCCAAGCTGACCAGCCTGAACGTCAAGTACAACAACGACAAGAGCCGCGACTACACGAGGCCAGACCTGCCCACCGGCGACAGCCAGCCGCCCCTCGAGCACCAGGCCATGGCGGCCGCCTTCGGTGAGCAAGCGCCCACACGCCCATGCGGCTCATCCACGCGTCGGAGGAGCGGCCTGTTTGCAAACCGTTTAGTTTCACGCGTGACTAGCACATTAGCATATTGGTGAGGGCAAATATGGGTGTTATCAGGGCAGCTTCCTCCCACGTGTGACTAGCACATTAGCATATTGGTGAGGGCAAATATGGGTGTTATCAGGGCAGCTTCCTCCCACAGTATGGTGTTGCTGGGGGTCAAATATGACTCTCTTACCACATTAGGTTCTTATTCGCTATACCAACATGATGCTGAGGGGAAAGTGCAGCTGTCACTTCCTGTTAGCGTAGCAAGTCTGTTAGCGTAGCAAGTTTTTCTTGCCCTCTCTTACTGCACATCTGTCCTGGTCTCTCTCTCTCTCTCTCTCTTTCTTTCTTTGTTTCTTTCTTTCTTTCTTTCTCTCACTCTCACACACACACACACATCTGTCCTGGTCTCTCTCTCTCTCTCCCCCCTCTCCCCCCCCCCCCCCCACCCCACATCTGTCCTGGTCTCTCTCTCTCTCCCCCCCCCCCCCCCCCCCCCCCCCCACATCTGTCCGGGCCAGTGCTGGTGTGTGCGTCTCACTCTCCTCTCTTCTCTACTGGCCCACAGCGGCACCAGGAATCATCTCCGGTCCGTTCGCTGGAGCCCACGGGTTCCCCCCGGCCTTCGCCATCCAGCAGGCGGGTGAGTGTGAGTCTGGAGTGCAGCTCCTTCTCCCTGTGTGTGTCTGTGTGTGTTATAGGTGCAGAATCTGTGTGTGTGATCTGGGTTCAGCCCACTTAAGCTGTGCGCACTATTCCATAGGACCCGTGATGACCACAACAAAAAAACACACTGCATTCCTGTAAAGTACTATGTAGAGACCGCACCAGTGTGTGCGTATGACTAAAATGGTTCAGTGCTATAAAGAGAAGTTGACCACAGAAATGCCCAGCTGCCTTCCAGATTGAATAACTTTTCCTTTTTTCCCTCCCTCTCCCTCCCTCCCTCTCTCCCTCCTTCCGTTCGTTCCTCAGGGTTGGCGATGCCGGGTATGCACGGTGCGCTGGCGTCGCTGGCCATCCCTGGAGCTGCGGCAGCAGGCAGGCTGGCGTTCCCCCCTCTCTCTGGCGGCCACTGTGTGATGCTGGTCAGCAACCTGAACCCTGAGGTTAGTTCCGCAACACATATATACACACACACACACCTACACCTGACCTGAGGGCTCACCTTAGCCTAGCTGCGGAGGAGGGACACAGTCTTATAACTGCATAACTCTGGAATGTTCACACACTTGTATGATATTGGAATGGACCTATAGGAGTTTGTAAGATTAGCCACATTCTTACATTAGCATATCGCTATTAGAAGGCTATACTTACTTATGTTACATTAGCATAGCGCTATTGGAAGGCCATATTTATATGTTGCATTAACATAGCGCTATTGGAAGGCCATATTTATATGTTGCATTAACATAGCGCTATTGGAAGGCTATACTTATCTGTTACATTAGCATAGCGCTATTGGAAGGCCATACTTATGTTACATTAGCATAGCGCTATTGGAAGGCCATACTTGTATGTTGCATTAGAATAGCAATATTTGAAGGCCATACTTACTTATCTGTTACATTAGCATAGCGCTATTGGAAGGCCACACTTATATGTTGCATTAGCATAGCGCTATTGGAAGGCCATACTTCTGTTACATTAGCATAGCGCTATTGGAAGGCCACACTTATATGTTGCATTAGCATAGCGCTATTAGAAGGCCATACGTATATGTTGGTTACATTAGCATAGCGCTATTAGAAGGCCATACGTATATGTTGGTTACATTAGCATAGCGCTATTGGAATGCCACACTTATATGTTGCATTAGCATAGCGCTATTAGAAGGCCATACGTATATGTTGGTTACATTAGCATAGCGCTATTGGAAGGCCACACTTATATGTTGCATTAGCATAGCGCTATTAGAAGGCCATACTTCTGTTACATTAGCATAGCGCTATTGGAAGGCCACACTTATATGTTGCATTAGCATAGCGCTATTAGAAGGCCATACGTATATGTTGGTTACATTAGCATAGCGCTATTGGAAGGCCATACGTATATGTATATGTCGTTTTCTCAGGCTGTGTCCTATTGCCAGTAATCACACTTTAATCCTTTTCTTCTCATGGTGGTAGCATTTTGGACCCTGCCCATGTAGTTTCTTTGATGGTCCTTTTTAATCTTAATCTTAATCTCAATCTTAATTTTAATCTCCATTAACCTGAGCCTCCCCTGTACTTCCTGTTTCTCCTGTTCTGCATGGCTGTGGCCGGGCCGGTCGGCCAGGCAGTAATGTGAGCTTTAACGGACTAGACATCACAATAGCCTAGATCTCTGCAGAACCCGTAGAGGCAAAGCCCCCTGAATAATCCGTTCGTTTCTGTTGCATCTTATGTTTCCTCAGACAGTTTTATGTTTCGCTCTGTTTCTAATGAACTCTGACTCTGCTGTTTAGATTTCATATTTCTTTGTGTATACTGACCTTGTTTTTTTTACCTCCTCTTCTCCTGTGTTTCTCTCTCCCATTCCCCCTCTCCTCTCTCTCTCTCTCTCTCTCTCTCTCTCTCTCTCTCTCTCTCTCTCTCTCTCTCTCTCTCTCTCTCACAATCTCTCCATTTTATTATTTTTCCTTCACCCCTCCATCCATAATATCTGGATTAATTACCCCCCTCCTGCCCCACATCACCGTTCTGCCCGTTTCTCGCCGCTCCCTGTGGATCTGATCTGGCCGCTGTGCTGCGCTGTGGACCCTTCCGCTCCACTTTACCTGTCCACTCTTCTCCACTCTGCTCCACTGCCCTGCCCTGCCCTGTCTCTCTGGCGCCCTCTAAAGAGAGTTACGCCCCAATGCCTCTTTATTCTTTTCGGTATGTTGCCCTTTATAGCTCCTTATTTAAGTACTCATGGTTTTCTTTTCTCCTAGCTTTATTTGTTTTGGCTTTGTTTACTTGTGTTAATCATGTTTGTTTGTTTGTTTGCCTTTTGTATTTAATTGATATCATTTTATAATATTAAGAGTGCCCTTTTGGTTTGCATTTGAGTGCGTAGTTATTTCTGTGGGTCAAAAGGCAGCAGGTCTCTTACACTACCAATAAGGCACCATTTGAACTTTCAACATTATATTGCATTTCATTAGATTCTTCACTATTTGGATACTGATTCTCATCTTCGAACTCTTTCATTCTACTGCGTTCATGTGAATGAGACTGCAGCATTTTGCCTCTTAAGTCCGTTGCGGGACCTCTGCCTGTAAATATGTCTGAACGGACAGGTAGGACTGGATGGATGATTTCAGTCTCAGTGGCTCTGATCGAATCTCAACGATCATGTGCAGTCACCCTCGAGCTATTTTTAGATGACGAGTCTACATTTCCATTTGGGACCAAAACAACGACAAAAATGGTGCAATTTTGAGTGAGACGGGAATATACATTTACGATGAATTGGCATAATCATGGTCTTTAGAGCCAACGTCAAAGCTGCATCAAAGTAAATCAGTCTTTTAAGCCGTTAACCTCAACGCTCAAATAATGCAGGTCTTATGTCACCATGGACAGGGTCTCGACAGACAAGCTGAAGTATTTTACCTTAAGTGTGAAGAAAGGGTGTAAAAATCCAGTTTGTGTAGTCGGTGCATTATCTGACTATTATTCCGGTCGTTTCCACCATCTTGTGAGAGTCTGTAGAAGTCGATGTACAGAACTCATCTATGGGGTCTGTTGACGGTAGCTTGTGCTGCATTGGATCATTCGCTTGTACAGACTTTCTCCACACAAGATGGCGGCGTCTGGAAGAAAGGCAAGTTAATGCACTGATTGCACAAACAGTCCCTTTCTTTACACACGGCAAGATAAAATAATACGTCAGTTTGTCTACAGAGACCCTCTCCATAGCATAGGCATGAAAGGATGTTAAGCTATTAACTAGGCTCAAAACAATATTGTTCAAAAGTACTTTACTTTGACATTGCAACCCTGGCCCCAGAGGCTAAACTATATGCTATTTTGTCACTTTGGTCCCAAACAGAAATGTAGAATTATACTCTAAAAAAAAACAAAAAACTTCTCCTTTTAAAATGGAGCAAAGACTGAAGAGTAACAAACTGCTCCTTTAAGTGTCTCCTCCTCCAGCTCCGCCCTCTGTCTGCAGTCGTGTGTGTGTGTGTTTGCATCAGGGGGTGTGTGTGTGTGTGTGTGTGTGTGCGCGCATCAGGGTCCAGACACCATGCACTGGAGATGGGTTCCATGCTATTTGTGTTGGGAATCAGCATGGCTATGTACACTTCATGGTCTGATATGAAGTCATTGTTTGCCTGTGTTTTGAATGCTGTATCAGTTGCTTATTAAGTCAAGACACCTGTGATCATACATTTTGCTAGATTTACACCCCTCCTTCAATAGAAGCCATGATCCTTGAGCGTTATTATCCTTGAGCATTATTTGGGCCAAATAGAAGCCATTGTCCTTGAGCGTTATTATCCTTGAGCGTTATTATCCTTGAGCGTTATTATCCTTGAGCGTTATTGTCCTTGAGCGTTATTGTCCTTGAGCGTTATTGTCCTTGAGCGTTATTATCCTTGAGCGTTATTATCCTTGAGCGTTATTATCCTTGAGCGTTATTATCCTTGAGCGTTATTATCCTTGAGCGTTATTATTCTTGAGCGTTATTTGGGCCAAATAAGTAGAGCAGAGGACGTGCTCCATCTTCTCCAAAACTAACCCCACCTTCCCGCTCCTGTACTTCACCAGACTTGGATAGAGGCCAGACGTACTCCGTCTTCTCTAAAACTAACCTCTAGTGTTCTTGTACGATTGCTGTGCTGTTGCTGTCCTGTTTCCATTAGAGTGGACGAGACTCAGACTCTCCCATCCCTGGGTGATCTCCTGGGCAAGCTGGGGATCTTTAGCAGAGATGTGTCCATGTTTATCCTCAGTCACTATAGATGCTACACTTCAGAACTTGGTCTGGTCCTGTGCAGTGTAGCCCATCATTTAGGCCGAAGTACCTTTTTTTTTTTTTTTTTTTTTTTTTTAAAGTATATTTTTTTGGGCTTTATGCTTTTAATGATAGGACAGTGGAAAGTGACAGGAAGCGAATGGGAGAGAGAGCAGGGGTGGGATCCGGAAAGGACCACGGGGCGGGAATCGAACCCGGGTCGCCGGCATACGGTGCAGGTGCCCCAGCCAGTTGCGCCACAGCTGGGGCCAAGGCCGAAGTACCTTTTATGGGGATAGATGTCCAGTTAGTGTTAAATTGAGGGGTGTTGGTGTTTTTTGATGACCGTGTGAGGTGGCTTCCCTGAGACTCTGCTGAGACTGGCTGATTGGCTGACTGGCCGTTTTCCGATGGCGCTGACCGCTGTGGTCTCCTACACCCCCCTCTCTCTAGGTGTATATGGGGATGTGATGCGGGTGAAGATCCTGTTCAATAAGAAGGAGAACGCCCTGATTCAGATGGCCGACGGGACACAAGCACAACTAGGTAACTCCTCAGACGCGCACGCGCGCACGCACCCACCGCCCTCACAACACTGAGATGCACAGATGACTGAAGGCTAAGTAAGGGATAATGTATAGAACGCCGGTCATTATTGGGAAAATAAGTCGCGACAGGGCGAACCGGTCTTGTTCCGCCCTGAAGGGACTTAGTTTCCCAGTAATGACCGGCGTTCTATACATTATCCCGCTTATTACACGGCTACTTGCCAAACCGAAACAATAAACTCTCCACGATGTGACTCTCTAGCCTACATAGCCTAGGCTATAGCCTATTTGTTACCGTTTCATCGTGGCTTTTGCAGATAAACAAATAGTTTGACAACAGCACACGCTGAACTTGAATCAAACATTCTTTAGAACACAGCTGATCAACCGTCTGCTTTCACTTTTGAATGAAGTTCCAGTCCTTGTGTACTGATATTAAAGATGTCAAATAGAAGCACAAAGCCCATTTTCCTTGACAGCGGTCTGTTATACTTAGCAACGGTCTGTTATTGAGAATTAGCAGACCGCCGAACGTTGGGAAGGCCCATTTAAGTGAATTGAGCATTCTTCAGCATTATGAAGAGCCTTGTAATAAAACAGAATAAATGGGAGATGTGTCACTGGGGCCTCTAGGTGGCACCAAACAACATAAATGGGAGATGTGTCACTGAGGCCTCTAGGTGGTGCCAGGTCTCTAGATATCTCCGTAATGCTGCATTGTAGCATTTGAAAACCAAAACAGACTTGGGAGCTCTCTGAGGCACTCCGTGGTGTAGCTATCTTAAATCCTGTCACGGGAAATGGTTTCTGCTGTTTCTCATAGACCAGCCTCACAACCATATCGGCATGTGTTCTGTATCGCTGTTTCTGTTGCAGTGACTTTAGCAGAACATGTTTAGATGCAGCCAGGCAACACTATTTACCATGACTTTAGCAGAACATGTTTAGATGCAGCCAGGCAACACTATTTACCATGACTTTAGCAGAACATGTTTAGATGCAGCCAGGCAACACTATTTACCATGACTTTAGCAGAACATGTTTAGATGCAGCCAGGCAACACTATTTACCATGACTTTAGCAGAACATGTTTAAATGCAGCCAGGCAACACTATTTACATGGGTAATGACAGCCAGGCAACAGTATTTACAGGCTTGATATGAGTTAATCACAGGCTTTTTTTTTTTTCTTTAGTTTCCCATTTTTTCCTTTTATGGTTTTAGACATAAAAACGACAAGGTGACTTTTTATAAAACAACACTGTGCATTGCGCCTTCTTTGAAATCCAAAAATAAAACCCAAAAGCGCAGCTATGCAGATGGACCTGTTTTGACTCCCCTTTGTTCTCCTCACCTGTGTTGATCTCCTCACCTGTGCTGCTCTCACCTGTGCTGCTCTCACCTGTGCTGCTCTCACCTGTGTTCTCCTCACCTGTGCTGCTCTCACCTGTGTTCTCCTCACCTGCAGCCATGAGCCACCTGAACGGTCAGAAGCTCCAGGGGCGAGCGATGCGCGTGACTCTGTCCAAGCACACGGCCGTGCAGCTGCCCCGTGAGGGCCATGAGGACCAGGGCTTGACCAAAGACTACAGCAGCTCCCCGCTGCACCGCTTCAAGAAGCCCGGCTCCAAGAACTACTCCAACATCTTCCCTCCGTCCTCCACCCTCCACCTATCCAACATCCCGTCAGTCCTCTACATCTTTACATCTTTACATCTTCACATGTAGTCATTACTCCACCCTCCTCTACATCTTCCCATGTAGTCATTACTCCACCCTCCTCTACATCTTCCCATGTAGTCATTACTCCACCCTCCTCTACATCTTCCCATGTAGTCATTACTCCACCCTCCTCTACATCTTCCCATGTAGTCATTACTCCACCCTCCTCTACATCTTCCCATGTAGTCATTACTCCACCCTCCTCTACATCTTCCCATGTAGTCATTACCAATGCAGTAACATGGAGCATCATAGTGCATATAATGAGTAGTGTTGTGCTACACGTGTGTGTGCGTGTGCGTGTGTGTGCGTGTGCGCCTCTTGTAGTGACCCCCTCTCTTCTTTCTGACGCGCCCCCCCAGGCCTGCCGTGGTTGAGGAGGACCTGAAGATGCTCTTCTCCAGCACCGGGGCCCTGGTCAAGGGCTTCAAGTTCTTCCAGTAAGTTACACTTACACACACACACACTCGTCTGGCTTTGGTTTAGTGAGTAACCTGATGAGTTAGCTCCGTGGTAAACCCCCTAGACCTCTTCTATTAGGTTTCCCACATACGGAGCTAACTGGCTTCGGACAGCAACAACAACAATCACTAAACCATGTAGTTGGAACATCCCATTTGGCTTGTTTGTGTGTGAGTGAGAAAGACATTAAGTGTCAGACACACACACAGACCACAGACACACACACACACACACACACACACACACACAAGCCCTTCCTGCTGATCGTGAGTGATAGTCTGTGGAGTTTTTGTGGTGCCAGTTTCACTTGTGGGTGGGTGGGTGTTCTACTTTTACCGGTCCCCTTCCTGCCCTGTGGCTTCTACAGAAAACACAAACCATTTCCCTACTTGCAATGTCTCGAGTGGAATGGTAAAGTGTTTCTGTAGTAGGCTGGAAAGACACCACAAAGCAGTTAATACATGTGTTGACGTCCTCACACATGTTGGCTTTAGCACGGCTGGCTCCAGAAGGCGTTTTTGCTAGCCATGCTGAGGCTGTCTGACCTGACCTGACCTGGAAAAGCTACTGACTCACTGCCTCCTAGTGACTGGTTCACAGCAGATTCTGTTTGTCGCTACACCTGAAGATGTGGCCTCGTCAAATAGGTGACACTTCCTCCGCTACCGAATAAGGGCCCGTCTACACAACGCTGTTTTTTTTAAACCAGTGAATATCTTATTGTCTAGGCCTTGCGTCTACACAACCCCGGCATTTTAGGAGGCCCTAACTGATAGTTTTTGTAACCGGGTTCCGCAGTGGTATTTTTTGAAACTGTCGGTTAACTTTTGCCGTGTAGATGGCCGGCTATTTTATGACCACAGCCCCTCCCCTCAACTCAGCCACCGCTCTCGACCTGACACACTGCTTGTCAGAACAAACCAAACCATTTGTTTATCATATTAAAAAAAATGATTTCCCCTGTCATGATTTATGTGCACAAAGTATCAGCCTTTTGTGACTAAGTTAGAAGCACACCGTTAGCTTAACTTAGTCATAGGTTGTAGTAAGCTAATATTTAACTAACGCATGTTAGCCTAACTTAGTTAAATATTAGCTTACTACAACCTATGACTAACGCATGTTAGCTTAACTTAGTTAAATATTAGCTTACTACAACCTATGACTAACGCATGTTAGCTTAACTTAGTTAAATATTAGCTTACTACAACCTCTGACTAACGCATGTTCGTGTGTTCTCCAGTGTAACGTCCTGATGCAAAACGTAAAAGCATTCAAATTCCACATAGCAGTCACATACCTTGAAAATTAACTTTATTAGCTTAACAGTTGAATTGAAAACCGAATTGTTTGTAGTCTCCTTATTTCATGCGACTGCGTTAACAAACTGCAATAACAATAGTGTTTTGTCTTCTACATGAATTAAATGTGAAGCTTCTGCACGGCCGTCACGGCGCCACCCACTGGTCTGGCATGTGCACTACAGCACCTTTAGGCGCTTTCACCTCTGTGTGTGCGCCACCCACTGGTCTGGCATGTGCACTACAGCCGCTTTCTTCCTGTGTGTGCACTCAGGTTTTTTCTTCACCGCTATCGTTAAAGGTGTAAAAGCGGTAAGAAAAAAATACACCTGTTGGTTTCGTGTAGACGTGGCCTAAGTCCGCTACAGCCTTAACCATGGGTGTGAGAAGCGCCTTTAAACCACATGGTGTGTTGATGGTAGTTTCTATAGGAGTACTTCTATATAGGACTGAGCATGTCCTTAAACAGCATTGTGCGATGGTAGCTTCTATAGGAGTAGTTCTATAGGACTGAGCATGTCCTTAAACGGCATTGTGCGATGGTAGTTTCTATAGGAGTAGTTGTATTTAGGAGTGTGCCTAACGTGTAGAAGAGACCGGCTGAAGCTGATAACATGGCATGATTATTGTGATTCTACGGAAGGGTATAGCTGATAACATGGCATGATTATTGTGATTCTACGGAAGGGTATAGCTGATAACATGGCATGATTATTGTGATTCTACGGAAGGGTATAGCTGATAACATGGCATGATTATTGTGATTCTACGGAAGGGTATAGCTGATAACATGGCATGATTATTGTGATTCTACGGAAGGGTATAGCTGATAACTCGGCATGGTGAAGGGTGGTTCGAGGGTATAGCTGATAATGAATGTGCACAATTTGCCCATGCTATGGGTTCCGTGGCACAACAAATGTTTTTTTCTTCTGAAATGTCAATCTAAAGGTGAACAAGTTAAAACAATTTTGAAGTAATCCAAAAATTGTGGTGATGTTCAAGACCTTTTTATGTAATTCATTTCATTTCATTATGAGTGTGTGACTTTACCAGCAAAGTGCAACTCCGTGAGTGTGTGTGTGTGTGTGTGTGTGTGCGCCTATGAAGAGTGTGTGTGTGTGTGTGTGCGCCTATGAAGAGTGTGTGTGTGTGTGTGCGCGCCTATGAAGAGTGTGTGTGTGTGTGTGTGTGTGTGTGTGCGCCTATGAAGAGTGTGTGTGTGTGTGTGCGCGCCTATGAAGAGTGTGTGTGTGTGTGTGTGTGCGCCTATGAAGAGTGTGTGTGTGTGTGTGTGTGCGCCTATGAAGAGTGTGTGTGTGTGTGTGCGCGCCTATGAAGAGTGTGTGTGTGTGTGTGTGTGCGCCTATGAAGAGTGTGTGTGTGTGTGTGTGTGTGCGCCTATGAAGAGTGTGTGTGTGTGTGTGTGCGCATGAAGAGTGTGTGCACTACGTATCTATGAACAGTGCGGTATTCTAATGACATGCTGCATTTACAGGAAGGACCACAAGATGGCGCTGATTCAGATGGGCTCAGTGGAGGAGGCCATTCAGTGCCTAATCGAGTTCCACAACCACGACCTCGGCGAGAACCACCACCTGCGAGTGTCTTTCTCCAAATCCACCATCTGAGCGCGCTGGGCGGAGCCCAGGAAAACAGGACTGTCACTTTAGACCTCAACTGTGTCAGCTGGTGGAAGACTCCACTTTCCCACGAGGCCTTGACCACAAAGCTCACTTCAGTCATTCCTTTTGGTGTATTTGGCATATTTATGATGCGAACGTCATTTCTATATGATGGGTATACATGATGGGTTATTTATAATCTTGCCTTAGTCAGATGGAGAAGAGAATGCACGTTGGATTTTACTTAATTTGTGTTTTATTTTTGTTTTGTTTTTTTAAATTTGATTTTAAGTTGACCAGTTAGCATGAGCGGAGACTCCTTCCATTCCCTGCCTTGGGGTTCCAGTATCTGGGATCCAAACACCGAGTCGGGAGTGCCTCCAGTTGAGCTTCATGTAGCATTAGCATTAGCATATGGCGTCGGCGCTCGGCCTGGACTGGCCTCCGCTGCCCTCCAGCAGGTGCCCGACTCCCAACATTCCCAACATTCCCCGTCACTCAATCACATCGGAACTATCACTTCTCTGTGTGTGTGTGTGTCATGGCCTTCCCTACATTTAAACTGAAGTTTACAACCTGTACACCATGTACTTGTGAGGTTTCTTCTAATCTCTGAGCGTTATTGGGCATTTTTAAGGCAAGTCCCACTAGTGTCCCCACAGGGCTGTGCTGACGGGCGTTCTCCTCACTGACCCATGAAATAGTCTGCCTGCCCTGACCATCGTTTTAGTCAATCATATATACTGTATGTCTAGATATAAGATGTTTACATTCCATTGTCTTTTGAACTTATGCAATCATTTTTTTAAGAAAAAAACAACATGTATGTTTTTCAAATATAAGTGTAAATGTTCGATATTATTCCAACCAGTACTGTTCATCATTGCATAGAGGCCCTTTCGTAAGGCTGCTGATAATGCTTGTGTTTTAAAAATGGAAAAAAGAAAACTTGGTCAAATCTTCTTGACGTTGATGAGAAGTATGTTTCCATTGTGTGCTGTTTGAGTTGTTGTGTTTATTACGTATATGCATGTACACTATGGCTCAAAACCAAAGTTCCACAACCTTCCTCCAACACCCCAGCTCTACTGAGTGTGATGCTCTCCTCTGCCTTGCATTCTCACACACACACTCACACTCTGTTTCTCTCTCTCCCACTCACACACACAAACACAGTCAAAGTAATATATGCTGGAAATCCTTTATCTCGCCCCCCTGGATATTAGCTGTTTCTTGATTGGATGTTGCCCTAGCCATGACTGGCTGTGTGGTGGCACACATTCCTCTCTTGGCTACACGGTGGCTGGACTGCAGAAGTAGCTAGTTCAGTTTGTGCCTTTTGCAAAATGTCACCAAGGCCTTGATCTCTTGTGCAGGTGCCTTTCAACACAACGTGTCTTAGTTTTCCCTACCTGCTGTTATGCGTGTGTTCCGTGCACTCCCACAGCCGCCCTGTGGCACCAGGATGGGAACGCTTTGCGTGTGTTCCGTGCACTCCCACAGCCGCCCTGTGGCACCAGGATGGGAACGCTTTGACGGGGCTGTCGCAGAGCAATAGGGCGACGGTGGAGTTGTACCGTGTGCAGCACAATGATCGTTCTTCTGTGTTCACGCTCCTACACTTGGCACAATGTGTCTCTCTAGTTGATTTGTTTGTGTTTGACACGTTAGGGCTGATGTGTGAGGGACCAACCCTTTTACATGGGTTTTGTGCACCAATATGCTCTTTGACCAAGGTTTATTTTCAAAAATAATACATTACTCAAGATTTGTCTGCGTGTGCAGAGTTTATATGAAACTGAAAAGAAAGGTGTTTTTGAAGATTGTTTGTAATGTGTTTAACCTTCACAAGATCAGTAAGTGAAACGCATACTTGCACAAATTTCTCCTCAGTATATTCTCATTTCGTACATTGGACACAGACTGGTTGTGTATACTATTTTTGTACCAGAAGACATTAAAGCAGCTTTGGGTTTTATATCGGAAGTCTCTTGCTTGTAGATTTTCACTCGAGTAGAACAGAGATTTGCATCGGAAGAGAAGTTGGTGAAGCAAAGCAAAGATGATCCATCCTGAGTGGAATCTGATGTATTTTTGTAGATACTGCTGCAATAAAACTGTTGAACTCCCAAATGTCTCATTTGTGTGTTTTTTTTTTCTTTCTCTTACACCTAGTCGAGTACTCTGTCCCATTTTGTCTAAGGTGTGTGAAAGTTGACCAAATAGGTCACACATTCACAGGAAACGCAATTACTTCATTTCTACTCCCTCCACAACACTTCTAATTATGGCCTCAATTAACCCATGTTCGTCAGTGAATCATAGCTGATACATTTTATTTTAAGTTAGCTTGTCAAAGTGTTTCAACACTTTTGGACATTCCAAAATGGGAGCTAAAGTAAAGTGTTTCTCTACGGCCAGTATTGAGGGTAGCACGGTGTGACGTCTGCAAAAGCCACAACAACCAGGAACAGGAATCCAAACTTTGTAAACGAGTGAATCTCAGGAAGCACAGACGTGTCGATGTCGAGTGGGAGTACAACAAGCCAGTATTTCGTGGAAAGTACCGTAGGAATTTGTCTTGAGAAGAAAAAGATTTTCATTCGATTCTGTCCACCTCCTGTGTTCAGAAGCGAGTTAAAATGACGTTTCGTGTAGTTTTCGTGCTGGTGCCCCTCTTCTTGGCTCTCGCTATTACAGACGCCGCCAACAACTTCACAACTGCGACCGACAAACTGACCGTCAACCCACCAACGATTAACAACAGTGTGGTCGCCCCCAACGGGTCGCACAAAGACGAGGGCACCAACACCACGTCCCATATCGTCAAAGTAGAACACGGCATTTCGCATTTTGACACGGACAGCTCCATGATCCAAAGAGCTCTCTATGTACTTATCGGAATCACCATCATTGGAGTTCTGTATTTCCTCGTCAGAGCTGTTCGGTGAGTAAAATCAGGCCGTCCATATAATATGGATATTCATCCCATTTCAGGGAAGTTGGAGTCACAAATCAGTTTGAAATCAACAATGGTGTCGAATTCATGAAAGACATGTTCCAACTTCTGTCATGCCATACTGTAGCCTAAGGCCTTTGTGTACCATGTCCGCATTTTTCGCATGCAGAATAAATGTTCATCATAGTGTAAATAATCAGTCTACCTGACCCATGATCTGTCTTTCTCTTAGGCTGAAAAAAACTAGTGTTTCACAACGGAAGAAGAAATATGGGCTCCTGGCGAATCATGACGACGATGATGAAGATGATGAGGATGACATTGTGTACGAGTCCAGATCTTTGAGGAGGTAGGCAGCCCTTGATAAAAAAAAAAAAAAAAGTGTCCCAACAGCCTTGTCTTGTAGATAACCTTAGAAATGAGGCTCTTTGTTGTAGGCCATGTAATCATTTCTTTGGACTAAGTGGTCACTCCATGCTGCCGTTCACCTGGTTATTGTACAAGCTTCATGCGATTGTCCAACTGATCTCCCTCTCTGTGTTAGATGAAACTGCCATGTGAAGATAAGGAACAAGACTGCGGAACATCTGAAGAAGTTCGTGTTGATGTGGTTTGTCCTTCTGGTGGGATAATTGTAACCTTAGTGAAATGAACTGAAATTTGTTGACCAAATTGTACACTTTCTGTGAGAACCACGGTTATAAATGAGATATTCAGATGACCAATCTTGAGTTTGTTCTCGGTGCCAAAGTTGCAATCTTAATGTTAACCGCCTAGACCCAGGCGGTATTCCAAGAACATGGCTAAGTAACAAGCGATTCATGGAGTATGTGGTAAACCTCTTTAAACAAGAGCCCCATGACTTCATTATCCCTGCAAAACAAAACCATAGGCTGCCTCTATTAGGCGGTCTATGGCTTACTCAGAGTTAATTTAGCCGATCTTTACAGGTTCTTCAAACTCCACCCTAGTTCAGTCTGATCTCTTTTCCTCTTTTCTGTTATTAAAGATAGTACATGGCGTGTGGTGTTTGAACAGTCATGCATTATTCTGTTAAGATTCTGTTTTGACATTTATATATTTTTGTTTTATTATTATTATTATTATTATTACTATTATTCTATGTTGAGGTTGAGTGTTTCATGTTGTTATTTCTTTTTTAGCCAAATGTAAGTGCCTTTCCGAGGTCCATGCCAATCACAGGGTACCGTGTAGGATCCTCTCTAATGTTGCAGTGCTCTTCAGAGCTCCATATCGCGATCACACGCTGTGAGGGTTGGTCTCTGAAGCCAGATGGGGCCTCCTGCTCCCTTTATACCATAAGGCCTCTTTTTAATCTTGTTGTTGACAGAGGTCGTGCTGGCCGCCACAGTATATTGCCTAAGTATGTGGTGTTAATCATTTATCAGCAGCCATCTTCCTTTGCTTTGAGTCAGTGTTCGCCTGACGGGCCCGGCGTAGTTTCACCTATTCTGGGCTTATTTCCTAACGTTGCATATCTGATGGCTTTCACCATGCGATGCGTTTAAACCTGCTGGAGAGGGAAAGGTGGAAGGAGAGCAGAGGTCTGATTGGTGACGCTGTGGACATATTAGAAGACCATCCATTTTGGTTGACCCTTCAAGATTGTTATGCATTGACATAACCAAAGATATTTATAAAGTTGTTATACATCATGTGTAATATTTGGCTTTGCTGTGAACTGCTGACATCAGCCCTTGTAGTTAGCCGTTTGTATCTCTCCCCGACGCTATCTCCCTGTTATTCTTCTGGTGAGGAAAGTGCATAAGGAGACCAAGTCAGGTTGCCACCACACTTCACGCCTGAACACTTTAGCGTAATTGTAATCAAGAGTGCCTCCACCGCATCTGAGGGAGACGTTGGCCCAATAGTGCCTCCATGACGTTAGCTTTATGACTTGAGCGGGCGCTTTTCCTAGGACGGAGGCGCTAGTAGGGTGGGGCAGGCTCGATGGGGGCGCTAGTAGGGTGGGGCAGGCTCGATGGGGGCATATTGCCCCCGCACTGCACAGCCTTAATGCTATCAGTTTATTGAGCCAGACAGAGTGGAGAGTTCTCACACTCTTCAGAGCTCATTTGAGACCAAAGCAGGCAGTTTAGCAGCCAGGCCCAGCTAAGCTAACAAATAACCCAGTCCGCATCCCCTCACTCAAGGGCCTAGCACACACTGGCAGTGCTCACACGTTTGCCAGGACGTTTATTCCGTTTTTTCCCCACTTCCTCATAGGAATTGTTTTTTTGTTTAATTCTGTTGATCTGCTTACATTCCTGCTGCTGACTCGTGATTGCTGCTTTGGGCCATGCAAGCCTCTAGGACATGTTTTCACTCGCGATTGCTGCTTTGGGCCATGCAAGCCTCTAGGACATGTTTTCACTCGTGATTGCCTTTATTTTCATTTCTTTGCACATTCCTCAGAGTGTGTGAGACAATATTGTTCTTGTTAAGTTGACGTTAACGTTTTCCTCTCTCCTTCTCAGTTAATGCATCCCCTTCCACTGTATTTTATATTTGCTATTATGCCTTTATGTTTGTGCATGTGTGGCGTAGCGTGAGCACCATGCGTGTGTGTGGCATAGCGTAGCGTGAGCACCGTGTGTGTGTGTGGCGTAGCGTAGCGTGAGCACCGTGCGTGTGTGTGTGTGTGTGTGTAGCGTAGCGTGAGCACCGTGTGTGTGTGTGTGTGTGTGGCGTAGCGTAGCGTGAGCACCGTGCGTGTGTGTCTGTGTGGCGTAGCGTGAGCACCGTGCGTGTGTGTGTGTGTGGCGTAGCGTGTTTCATGGGGCCAAATACTATGTGGTTATGTGTGGTGGGTGGGGGCTGGTTTGGGTCTGTGACCTGTAGAGTTTGTGCTGTTAAAGGCCATGGGCAGGTTTGTATTCATCTCCTCTTTACATAAGCAGCTCTCAGTTGATATCTGACAATCTGCACCTTGGGCCGCTGTTGTGTGTGTTTGTGTGTGTTGTGTTGTGGCGTTATGCGTGACCTGGGTGATCAGACTGCTCCACAGGCAGACACAGGATTCTGTGACGTCATTACTGCATATGTTAAGGGGTTTCAAAGTTCACTTGTTTATCTTTTAAAAGATTTTTGTTTTCGAGGGGAGGGCTGGTAGAAACTGTTCTAAGTCTGTTGTTCACAACTCTGTGTGTGAGTGCGTGCGTGTGTGAGTGTGAGTACAGCTGCGTGCGTTGAGACAGACCTAGTTTGTAAATCTGCTGAAATGCAATAAAGGATGTGTGGATTTGTCAAAAATATGAGACTGGTCTTTCATTAAATGTGAGATGAAGTAACACTGCCTGTATAACATGTTGCCCCTTGAGTTTTGGAAATGAAATGTCCCATTCCTGCCCGATATTGGATGTCAGTTGCTCAACTATGGGGTATTCTTAATCATGTTTTTCATCTCATGATGCACCTAATTTGACAGGTCTGGACTGCAGACAGGCCATTTTGGCACCTGGGGAAATATGGAGAAATACTGTTTAAATATGTACAGAATTATTTGCCATTGTGTTCCTGAAATATTCCAGGTCCTCCCTGGGTTTTGAAGTGAGCACTATAACGAGTGGGATTAGTTGGACAGGCCCTCTCCTCTTTAGCTCAGCGGAGTCCATGATTTCCCCCAAAAAATGCAAATGTTGATTGATCTCATCACTGGACCTTTATCTCAGTTCATTTTAAACGAGCTCAGGCCCAGATAAGACGGTGGTATTTCTGTATCACCTCTAAACACAATTACTTCATTTGCATAATTAGGTTTACACTAGCATTTGTGAATTGAGTATCAAACTGTGCTCATAGACAATGGTTATCAGAGGTTTACCTGAGCCCATACAATATGATTTTCATTACAAATCTGTTTTTTATGCAGTGCCATCTGAGGTCCTAAAGACCACGGCCATCCAATACTGTTTTTCAGCTATTTCCCTTGTTGCAAAGATTTCTCTGGATTCTCTGAGTATTTTAGTGGTGTTATAGCCTACTGCAGATGGTCAACTCTCCAATGGACGATTCTAAGGGCCCAGTATTAGCCTACTGGGGGACCCAAATGTTCTAGCAGCAACCCTGCATCCACGGCAGTCATAATAAATGCATGTAAATCCAAAGACCTCTAGCCTACATTTGACAATAATCAGGTGATGATGGTGATGGTGCAGAGTTAAAGTAGGCCTGCAAACAGAGGGATGAGAGAGAGACAAGCGGCATTCGGATACACATCTCTTGAGCAAAATGCTAACATTAGGCCCTAGCCAATGGAATATAGCCACCTACTATTACATTGCCTTACACTTTCTTGGTTGTTTAGTGAACACCAATCTATACCAATAATAAGCAATGTAGCTATAAATGACTCGCAATAACGTTACCCTGCAGTCGTGGTGACGTCCTGGAAGACATGGCATAAAATAGAGGTCAGTTGGCAACTAAAAACAAACAGCAATATAGGCAGCGGCAAATAAAAACAAAAAGCAATATAGGCAGTGCCAAATAAAAATAAAAAGCAATGACAAATAAAAAACAAAAAAGTAAGCCACCACAAGTAGCCTATGGCGCCACCTCTCAACATCAATAGCCTAGGCCTACTATAGGCTACTCGCCAATAACAAGCAGGACAGAAAATAAATGATCACTTGGAGTGGTAAGCAACACAGCAAGTTTATTGCCAGTAAAAACCAAAACAAATCAAATCAGCTACATGCCAAATAATTCCAGTTAATAGGCTATTTTGTTTCTAAATTAATCTGTAAAATTATTAGCCTCTCGCCGTCGCAACAGCGTGGTCGGAGACGACAGCAGGTTTCCAGGAGCAAAACTCGTCACTGTTGAAAGGATCTCATCCGCTCCCGATATTCACCCTGCGCACCCACACTAACGTGGGCAACGAGAATAAATAGCCTAACTGTATTTGTGAATCATGTTTTGATATCCACCACATCAAACAGAAGAACATGATAGAGTGAAATATGCCATTTGGGCTCTTTTCCATTACGGACCAGGGGCTTTCCCCTGGCCTTAAACACCGGTGGCTTCGTGTTTGATGTGTTTCCATCGTCTGTTTCCATAAGGAGCTGTAGGCATAACATCGGGGACATTAACTAACAATGCTAGACGCGCTACGCTCTAGAATCTTTGGCCATGCCCTACGGGGCCGACCTGTCTGGACCGCGGCCCGGTCCGGCCTCAATCATGGAAATATAAAAAGTCTGAGTAACCCCAGAGACCGGGGTTTTACCCCATAGAGGAAAAGCGCCAGTCTTGCCTAAGCTGAGCGCATTTTTTGAAAATTCACTTTCTTTCACACAGAGCACACATTTCTTCCGTAGTGGTTTTTTATTTGGTTTCATCAACGCCTGCTGGTGCTCAGACACTGCCATCTGGGGGACAGAAAACTATCTACTTTTATTTGGACAACATTCGCTTATCATAATCAGAGGTGGACAAAGTAGGCCTACATAATTCATCTACTTAAGTGAAAGTATAGATACACCATGTCAAATATTAGGCTACTCCAATACAAGTGAAAGTTTCTAAGTCAGATTTTTACTTAAGTTGAAGTAGGCTAAGTAGGCTACATGCTTTTAAAAACACAGAAGTACAAGTATTTTTCTTTTTTAATGTATTGTAATATAATGTTTATTTGGTCATTATAGGGTAGGCTATAGCCTATCCTTTGGTCGGTCATAGCAGCGGTCCCCAACCACCGGGCCAGACATTCCTAACCGGCCCGTAGCCTACGACAAGAGTTAAAAAAAAAAAATGCATGCAAACTAAATAAACTCAATTTAATTCGCAATAAAGTCACATTCGCAATAATACCCACTGATGATGCTGAGCCAGATACCTCAAAGAAAAAGAAGGGGTCATTCAATACGAAATATGACGAGTCATATTTAAAATATGGTTTCGCAGATACCGGTGACTCGCATGCACCAAGTCCTTTATGTGTGGTATTTGGCGATAAGTTGTCAAACGAAGCAATGAAAACATCAAAGCTAATTCGACATCTAGAGTCCAAGCACACTTAAAGACAACCCCCTTGAGTTGTTTTAGCGTAAGAAACGCGAGCAAGAAGGACAAAAAAAAAAGTGCGTAAAGCAACCACATCGGTGAACGTGGCTGCGCTAAAAGCCTCATAGTGGCTAGTCGGATTGCTAAATCTAAGAAGCCCTTTACTATTGGGGAAGAGTTAATTCTGCCTGCTGGTAAAGGCATGTGCAATGAACTCCTTGGGGAGGCTGCAGCTAAAAAATAGCTCAGGTACCGCTTTCTGCAAGCACTGTCCATAGGCGAATTGATGATATGTCAGAGAATATTGAGGCACAGTTGTTAGAGAGGGTGAATGGGTCACCGTGGTACGCTATCCAAGTTGGTTGGTTGCAGGTCACTGGCCAGAGTGCTTGAGTTGCGAGAGCCGCTACAGAGATTTCTTACAGAAAAAAAGTCACCGTTAGCTGCATATTTTAGTGATGAGGGCTGGGTGTCAAAACTCGCTTACCTGTGTGACATATTCGGGATGCTTAATGACCTCAACCTGTCACTGCAGGGGAGAATGACGACTGTCTTTAAACTGGCAGATAAAGTCGCTGCATTTAAAGCCAAGCTTGATTTGTGGGTACGACGAGTGGATCGGGGTGTATTTGATATGTTCCAAACAGTAGTGGGGGTTTTGGGAGAGACTGAGGCAGTGCCCTTTCTCTCGCAGCTGGTGCGCGATCACCGTGCGCTTTCAAATGAGTTTGAGCGTTACTTCACATCCTCCAAAGATCCACGGCAAACCAATGTGTGGGTCCGCAACCCATTTGTCAATATCCCGAATAGTCCTAACTTGTCAGCGCAGGAGGAAGAGCAGTTGATCGAAATTGCAAATGACGGTGGTCTTAAGAGTGTGTAGGCTATGAGGAAACCACGAAGCTGAAGTTGGCCGCACATTCACAATGCGGCGTAGTCAAGTTTCCATTCCACCTTAAATATTGCAATTTTCTACCGACAGGGGGCAGCGCTGACTGCAAATACGCGATGACACTGGCATTTGCCTAGTAGCAGACGAACATGTAGGCTACTCCTCACAGACGAATAAAAGCCTTTTTTTCTGGTGACTCCATTGTCGACCAATCTTTAAGTAAATGATACAACATGCTTTCTGTCAAATAAATCGGTTCATATTGCACTTGTTTGGGGGGGGGGGGGCAGATTTTGAAGCTTTTCTGTTTGTTCTTTATGAGCTATATTTCATATTTTACAATTTATGCACTAGATTTGATACCCATTGCTCACACATGATTTGCCGTGAGATATTACACCACATCCCGATACTACAGTCTCTGAGCTTTCATTTGCCACCATGCATGGCCAATTCCGTCATGGAAAATCCCCATTTCATTACAATTGAAATTCTATGAGCTATATTTCATGTTTTACGATTTATGCAGATTTGATTCCTATTTGGTGTGACATACAGCACATCCAGATACAACAGACTTTGCACTTCTTAAAAAATCTCACAAATTCTATGTGTGCTCAAGTATAGCATAAATGAGAATTACTCTGCATAGCCTAGGCTAGCTACTTGTAGGTCTCTTATTTGACACTCCTACCGTCAGTCATAACTGTTGAAATCTGACAATGATCACGAGGAGCGTGTAATTACATCCATTGTGCAGTTATTCTTTTTTTCTGAAATATAGCTCATGTAACTTAAATGTAAGAAAAATGGCAATTTTCTACGACGAAATTTGGCATGCAGGGTGTCATATGAACGCTGTGGGACGGTAGTATCGGGACGTGGTGTAATATTTTATGGCAAATGATGTTTGGGCAATAGGCATCAAATCAAGTGCACAAATGGTAAAATATGAAATAAGTAAATCTATAAAATATGGCCATTTTCCACGACGAAAGTTGGCATGCAGGGTGTCATATGAAAGGTCAGAGACTGCAGTATCGGGATGTGGTGTAATATTTCACGGCAAATGATGTATGGGCCATAGGTATCAAATCTAGTGCACAAATTGTGGAATATGAAATATAGCTCATGTAATTTAAATGTAAGAAAAATGGCCATTTTCCACGATGGAATTTGGCATGCTGGGTGTCATATGAAAGCTCAGAGACTGTAGTTTCGGGATGCTTGGTGTAATATTTCACGGCAAATGATGTATGGGCCATAGGTATCAAATCTAGTGCATATACTGTGGAATATGAAATATAGTTCATGTAATTTAAATGTAAGAAAAATGGCCATTTTCCACGACGAAATTTGGCATGCTGGGTGTCATATGAACGCTGTGAGACGGTAGTATCGGGATGTGGTGTAATATTTCACGGCAAATGTTGTGTGGGCAATAGGTATCAAGTCTAGTGCATACATTGTGGAATATGAAAAACAGCTCATGGAATTTTAATTGTAATAAAAGGGTGAATTTTCACGACGAAATTGGCCATACATGGTGTCAAATGAAAGCTCAGAGACTGTAGTATCGGGATGTGGTGTAATATCTCACGGCAAATCATGTGTGAGCAATGGGTATCAAATCTAGTGCATAAATTGTAAAATATGAAATATAGCTCATGTAAAGAAGAAACAGAAAAGCTTCAAAATCTGCCCCCCCCCCCCAAACAAGTGCAATATGAACCGATTTATTTGACAGGAAGCATGTTGTATCATTTACTTAAAGATAAGAAGACAATGGAGTCACCAGAAAAAAAAGGCTTTTATTCGTCTGTGAGGAGTAGCCTACATGTTCGTCTGCTACTAGGCAAATGCCAGTGTCATCCGTATTTGCAGTCAGCGCTGCCCCCTGTCGGTAGAAAATTGCAATATTTAAGGTGGAATGGATACTTGACTACACCGCATTGTGAATGTGCGGCCAACTTCAGCTTCGTGAGGAAACCTCTCTGGCGGTTTTTTGGATGAAAACCAAAGCAGAATATCCCGAGATAGCCGTAAAAGCGCTGAAACATTTGACCTATTTTCATAACTTTGCAACTGTTCAAATGGATGCAATAATACAACCCCAAAACAGAAAAAGTTGGGACATTGTGTAAAATGTGAATAAAAGCAAAATGTAATAATCTGCAAAACTCTTAAACTCATATTTAGTTGCAAAATGGACACAGACAACATATCAAATGTTGAACATGACACATTTGACTATTTCATGGAAAATATATGTTGATTTTGAATTTGATACCAGCAACATGTTTCAAATAAAGTTGGGACAGGGATAACAAAATACTGGAAAAGTGTTGTAATAAAGAAAACAAAAGGAGGAATGTTTCACAACTAGGATAACTGGCAACATGATTGGGTAGGAAAAAGAGCATCCCAGAGAGGAAGGGTCTCTTAGAATAAAAATGTAGGGGTATTCATCACTCTGTGTAAACTTGTGTGCACAAATGATGAAACAATGCCATTTTAATGCTTCTTAACATGAAATTGTGAAGTATTTGGGGAGTTCATCATCTACAGTAGCCTGACGAGCCAGACCCACATTAAAATGTAGGGTCTGGGCACTCACCGTTTGCAGTGCTCAGTCCGAGGGGCGGGATAATCAGTTGTCTTTCAAATTCCCTCTGCACGCAAAAGGACAGCGGCAGCGCTATGAGTCCCATGCGTTTCCCACCAGCGGATCTAGTTGGCTAGTTCAAACGTTTGGCAACTTAATAAAAGCTTAACTCGTGTCACACTGTTCGCCAACAGCAACATCCATCTTATTTGTTTTCAAGTAGCAGGGAATTCAAACCGTTGCAACTCTGCCATCAATCATTATGCTAAGCCCACCTAACGTCTCTATACACGATTTCATTGGCCTGATTAAGTTTCGATTTCTGGAGCTCACAAGCCAACGGAGAGTTGCTAGACTAGGGCGCGTCTAGATTTCTAGGCTACATCTACAGGACAATATTATTGAAACATTCAGAGAACCCAGAGAAATCTTTGCAAACAAGGGAAAGAGCTGAAAAACAAATTGGATGTCCGTGGTCTTTTGGACCTCAGATGGCACTGCATCAACACCAGACCTGTTTCCAGACCTGTCATTGTATGGGCTCAGGAAAACCTCTGATAACCATTTTCTATTTACACAATTTGATACTCAATTAAAAAACTACAGCCAAAATTGTAACAGCCAAAATTGTAATGAGACATGATACAGAAAATACCACCATCTTATCTGGGCCTGAGCTTGTTTAAAATGGACTGAGGTAACATGGAAAAGGTTCTGTGGTTAGACCAATTAAAATTCGCCATTCTTTTTGGAAATCATGGACTCACCTGGGCTAAAGAGGAGAGGGCCTATCCAAGTATTGATAGCAATTATTTTAGGGTTTCAAAACTACTTTTAGTTAGCCATGTGGGCCCTCTTGGCATTAAACAAAGGCACCCTCCCCTCCCCCAATGAAATGCTAATGTACTGGTTCCAAGGGCTATCAGATCCACAAGACAAATTATGTTACTTTGCTATAATGTATCCATGTGTCATGAAATGTAAATATATTCATGTTTGGTATCATTGTAATAGTCTCAGTACAAGGATTGTAATGATTTGATTGTGAGAATGTTTGGAACATTCTATAAGTGATATTTCTGATATATAAGATATCTCTCCTCATGCTATTCAGATAGGTGTGAAGTGGGTGTGAGTAGGTGTGAGTAGGTGTGAGTAGGTGTGAGTAGGTGTGTCTGATGCCAAGTGGAGAACCAATCACGTGGGATTGTTTTGGCGCCCATTCTTTCTTTGTTTAACTCATACAAAAGTGACTAACTTGCATTGTTTATCAGAAGAACTAGAACTAGAAGATGGAGTACTGAAGAAGAAAGAGAGAGTTTGATCCAGCAGAGGCCATGGCCTACATAGACCATAGACCATTTTTTACCCTCTCTGCTTGTAACAGAATAAACCTGATTCCTGAGTGTTCATGAAGTTTACCAGTCTAAGTTAATATTAAGTAATTATTCACCACAATTACTTTCAGTATCCAACCTATCCAACTTGTTTTGTTTGACGATGTGGAGGAGCATTAGTGCCTACAGCATGGGCATCTTGCACATTTGGCAAATAATCAATTCTGAATGATGTATACAGGTTTTGAGCAACATATACTGCCATCCAGGCAATGTCTATTCCAAGGAAGACCTTGCACATTTCAGGGAAACAATGACAAAATTAATTCTGCACATATTTAAATATTTCTCCATAGAGGAAGAGTCCAGGTGCTACAATGGCCTGTCTGCAGTCCAGATTTGTCAAATTAGATGCATAATGGAATGAAAAACATGACTAAGAATACCCCATACTGTTGAGCAGTTGAAATCCTTTGGGGAGTAAGGGGACAACATTTCATTCTCAAAACTCTAGCAACTGGTCTCCTCAGTTCCTAAACATTTACAGGATTATGTTAAATGAAGAGGTGAAGCAGCACAGTGGTAAACATGTTCCCGTCCCAACTTTTTTTTAAACATGTTGCTGGCATCAAATTCAAAATTAACAGATATTTGGGGGCCAAGCAGCGAAGCTGCGAAGGCACCCATTGTGTTTCTACGTTTTCTTATTATTACGCTTCCGCCATTGAAGTCAATGGCAGCCCATAGAACCGTCCGGTGAAAAGTTGTGAAACTGATTGGAAACAGTCCAATGATTCATGTCACCAAGTTTCATGTCGGCACCTCCCGCGCTCTAGCGCCACCAACAGGCCAAAGTTGGACTTGCGTTCACGCACGTAACTTCTGACCTGTTGACCCGATTGTCATAAATGAGGTATCATTGGAATCCTTGGACCAAGCCGAGTTCAACGCACCCTATGACGTCATTTTCCGCCATGATGGATTTTCCGCCATTTTGGATTTCATCAAAATCACTTACAACGTATCAGAGGTCACAAATTTTGTCCGATCGACACCAAACTTCACAGATATCATCTACAGACCATGCCTCATTAATGCATTGCTTTTTGTCTTCGGAAATAAAACCGTTCGCACGTAACAGCCAATCGAAATTTGCGGCGAAGCCGCCAAACAGGAAGTGAGCTCATATCTCAGCAACCCATTCATCTATCATAACCAAACTTAGTCCGTTGACTCACGGCCCAATCAGGGGGACGCTCAAGAAATCTGGTGACCTTTGACCTCTAGGGGGCGCTGTAATTAAGAAACATGCCTTTTGGCCTGTAGCAGCAGTTGTGCTTAGAATTAAAATGCACTAGTGGTGTCTGGTACAATTGTTGAAGGTCCTTAGGCCGACCCAAGCCAACTTGTGATGTTATCGTAATTGATTCGGCCGCCATATTGGATTTAATCAAAAACACGTACAAATTTCCGCAGGTCACAAATTTCATCTGATCTTCACCAACATTGGCACAGACCATCTTCAGACCATAACCTATCAATATATTGCTCTCTGGAACAATTGACAAAAGCATTCGCCCGTAACAGCCAATCGAATTTGGTGGCAAAGCTGCCAAACAGGAAGTGAGCTCATATCTCAGCAACCCTGCCATGTATCATAACCAAACTTACTACATATATTCATGACCCCATTAGGAGGACGCTCAAACAATTTGGTGACCTTTGACCTCTAGGGGGTGCTGTAATTAGCAATATAGCATTTTGATGTGTAGTTGATGTGTTTTATCAATCTTTTATTTTTTGATGTGAAACTGATGACAACATGTTCCATCCAGTTAATTCTAATGCGTGCGTGCAAGAGCAGGGCAGGGCAGGACGGGGTGGGACGGGCTGGGGTGATTAGGTGGGGGGGGCTGGCTAGCGGAGGCGGTGGCAATACTCAGCCCTGTTTCAGCCCTGTTGATCCCGGGTGTCTGCTGAGTTCTATCTTGTCACCGTGGCTACTCTGGCCTATACTGCTTGGCCCCCTCATTGCTGCTTGCAGCTATATTTTTCCATGAAATTGTCCAAATTTTCATTTTCAACATTGATATGTTGTCTATGTCCTTCTTGCTACTATATATGGGTTTACAAGACTTGTATTTTTATCACATTCTGTTTTTATTTGCATTTTACACAATGTCCACACAATGTTTTGGGGTTGTATAATTTAAATCATTATTCTCTGTTCACAAATCTAAAACATTTTCACTGCCGAATACCAAACCAGAAAACTCAATTAGATTATTTATCGTTTAATAATAAAGATCTAGCTATGTGGTGAATGTCAGGTGTCTAATTTCATTCCAGTTTCGCAATGATCATGGATGATAGCCTGGTTACCAGCACTTCTCAAATCTCATTTGCTAACAGGTTGGTCTGGCTTCTCCCTGGCTGCATAGAGGGTGGTACAGCTAATTCAGCCAAGTTCAAATTGAACCATTGAAAAAGTGAACTTCAAGATGGTCTATCGCATTTAAAGAATCAAATGTGGTTAAAAGTAATGAGTAGGCCTACTTCATGCTCATATTTCAAATGTAGTGGAGTCAAAAGTAGGCTACAGTATTTGTCTTTCAAATGCAGTGGAGTAAAAGTCACACGTCTCCAAAAACATGAATATTCAAGTAAAGTACAGATACACAAAAATCATACTTAAATGTAGCCGCATGCTCCAATCAAACCATGTAGCCCTAAACCTGAAGGGGGAGGAGGGAGAGGAGGAGGAGGAGGAGGAATTGAATTGAACTTGAATTGTGGATTCACAAATTAATAGGATCATCGTGGTTATTTTAGGCTATTTAGCCTGATATATACTGTATATATATATATATATATATATATATATATAGAGAGAGAGAGAGAGAGAGAGAGAGAGCCTACACGACACTACAATAGACCTCTGAAGTTCGCCTAAGCTATCTTTGCCCATATAAGGAGATCCAATATCTTGAGATTTTTCCTATGGGATTTTGGAAGCATCACACCTGTTAAACTCTCGCGGGGACGAAGAAATCGGAAATGCAAACGTTTTGCTCTACATACTTTTGTCCTCTGCCTTCGAGTGGATACTGTGATCTCCGGTATGTGAAGGCGGCACACTTTGATTTTTGCAACCCCAGAGCTAATGTGCGATGCAACTTGCCATTAAGTTAGTTAGCCAGTTACCTCTGAGGTAGCAAAAATCTAATTTCAGACTTTTTCATCCCTGCGAGAGATACCCTGGAGTCTTTATGCATGTCATGGCAGGTGTTGGACACTAGATGGCAGGAGTCTACTGTGGTCTACCCTGGAGTCTTTATGCATGTCATGGCAGGTGTTGGACACTAGATGGGAGCGTAAGTCTTTGTAACTTTCTTGTGTGTGTGAGTCACAAGGCTGATTTGCCATCTGTAAAACATGCTTCAGGTTTAAGCACTCTGGTGGTTAGTGTGGATGATTATACGGTAATATTCATTAAATGTATCATATGTGGGTGAAATAGCCATATGTTTTCTGTTCTGAGCTCCCTCTCCCTCTCTCTCTCTCTCTCTCTCCTTCTCTCTCTCTCTCTCTCTCTCTCTCTCCTTCTCTCTCTCTCTGTTGGCCAGCAGGCCCTGATCTGAAGTCATTTTCAGGAGTAATTACTCGTCCTGAAGGACTCTGAGCAGCCTGGAGATCAGTCTGAAATAACAGTAATGTCCATTCCCATAAGGAACAGTATTACCGTAATGTCCATTCCCATAAGAAACAGTATTACAGTAATGTCCATTCCCATAAGAAGTTAGCCACTCGTCAGGCCCGATGTGCCCACGTTTAGGTCAAATGGTCTTTTTCACGTCCTGCGTTCTACACAGATGAGGTCCCGCCCTTCACACTGTGTTTGGAGACTCATGGGCAGAGCTACACACGCACACACGCACGCACACACACACGCACACACACACACACACACACACACACACGCACACGCATGCACGCACGCACGCACGCACACACACGCACACGCACACACACACACAAGCGCACACACGCACACACACACACAAGCGCACACACGCACACACACATGTACTGTTTCATATTAGGAGATGTTCAAAGATGACTTCCAACATGCCAAAGAAGTTAAAATGCATCTCTCTCTCTCTCTCTCTCTCTCTGTGTGTGTGTGTGTGTGTGTGAATAAGTGTTTAGAGAGAAGTAATGTGCTACAGAAAGCCCTTGTATAAAGTCCATGGACAACTGTGTCAAGGCCATCAGCCATCAATCATCTATGCACAGAGTCATGAGCAAGGCTGGTCAGATAATGTACAGAATCTATATGGATGAGGCCATGTGGCCTATACAAGGCTGTTCAGATAATGTACAGAATCTATATGGATGAGGCCATGTGGCCTATACATGCCAGACTGTCCAGCAGGAGCTGTGCTGGTGAGGACACTATATTATGCATCAAAGCACCTAACCAGTTTATACACACACACACATACAGACTCACTACACTGCACACACACACAGACATACACACACACACATACAGGCTTTATATCTAACCAGACACTATAAAGCACCTAACCAGACCAGACCCTACCTACTTTTCCACAGCCTGTGCTGACGCCTGTCTGTTGTGCCTTAACACAAACCCTTCACATCTGTGTGTTGTGTGTGGCTGGTGTTGGTGTGTATGTTGCTGTGTGTGTGTGGTGTGTGTGGCTGGTGTTGGTGTGTATGTCCCCAAGGGTCCATTCTCGGGCCAGTTCTATTTAGTCTGTACATGCTTCCACTGGGAAACATTATCAGGAGACATGGGATTGACTTCCATAGCTATGCTGACGACACACAGCTTTACCTCTCTGTCTCCCCCAACGACACCAGCCCTATTGCCAATCTCATTCAGTGTATTGAACGAATGAATACCTGGATGTCTAATAACTTTGTACAACTAAACAAAGACAAGACAGAAGTTTTAGTCATTGGCCCTAAGCCTCAGAGGGAACTTATCAGTAACAATTTAAACACCCTGGCACAAAACATCAAACCCCTGGCCAAAAGTCTTGGTGTGCTCCTTGACCCAGACCTGAACTTTGAGTCACATATATATCATGTCACCAGTTGTGCTTTCTACCATCTCAGAAATATTTCCAAAATGCGGCCTCTGCTCAGACACAGAAAAGCTGGTACATGCTTTTATTACTAGCAGGCTTGATTATTGTAACGCCCTCTTCACTGGCCTATCAAAAAAGAATATTAACAAGCTGCAGTTAATTCAGAATGCAGCAGCACGTGTGCTGACCAAGACCAAAAAGAGAGCTCACATCACCCCTATTTTAAAATCCCTTCACCGGTTCCCTGTCAGTTTTAGAATTGATTTTAAGGTTTTACTTATGGTTTTTAAAGCCCTAAATGGACTTGCGCCTGTCTATCTGTCTGACTTGCTCTCACCGTACCTTCCATCACGGCCACTCAGATCCTCAGACTCCGGCCTCCTAGTTATCCCCAGGGTGAGGACCAAGACACATGGGGAGGCAGCCTTCGCTCACTATGGTCCTTCCCTGTGGAACAAGGATGGTCCAATCAGTTGAACTTTTTAAGAAACATCTTAAGACATATGTTACGGTCAGGTTGAGGGATAACACACACTGATTAATGGCTGCCTTAGGACCAGCTGACTGCTGGGCGTGGCAGGCGCGATGTTTTAAAAATTGATTACAGGTGGATACCTGGAGAAGCGCGAAAACGCCAGTCTCGCGCAGGAACTTGAAAGTGTGCACGCTACTCGCCAACGCTGACTAGGATTACCTGTCTCTCCGACGTCTCTTCAGACTATTGTGATTTCTGTTTATGCTTATACAACGTTTTCGCCTGGCACCCGGACCTTACTAATCAAAACTTGAACTCCCAAAACCGAACAACCGCAAGAGAGCTGGCCGCTCTCGGGAAAGAGCAAGACCTGTGCTGGCCCGGTACGCACGCTCGCCTGGGAAGTCGGTAAGCTGGTTCCTCTTGCAGTCTTTAGTCTTTACATACCAACATCTTCACCCACACCACTGATATAGACTCCCAACTCAAGTTACCACACACACGCAGGGCAAGTTGCACTGAGGGCTTAATTTAGCTAGCTATTGTTTAACCCCCTAGACTAACGAGCTATCTTGGTAAATTAGGTAGGCTGGCTTTTGGTTTTCGCGTTTGACTTTGGCATTCGCGGAATTTGCGTTTGTGGGTCGCAGGGTGAACCCTCGGGTGTAACACATACCTTTTAAGCCTTGCTTTCTTGCACTGCACTTTCCTGCACCTTGATTTTTATTTTTACACTTATTTTATTGCTTTTATCATTCTTTTGTTTTATCTTATTTCTAAGTGCTGTTGTTAAGCACCATGTATCGCTGTTTGCAAGAAAGGCGCTTTATAAATAAAACTGAACTGAATTTAATTGAATCGTGTGTGTGTGTGTGTGTGTGTGTGTGTGTGTGTGTGTGTGTGTGTGTGTGTGTGTGTTGGTGTGTATGTTGCTGTGTGTGTGTGTTGTGTTTGTGTTGGTGTGTATGTTGCTGTGTGTGTGTGTTGTGTGTGTGTTGGTGTGTATGTTGCTGTGTGTGTGTGTTGTGTGTGTGTTGGTGTGTATGTTGCTGTGTGTGTGTGTTGTGTGTGTGTGTGTGTGTATGTGTGTGTGTGTGTGTGTGTGTGTGTGTGTGTGTGTGTGTTGGTGTGTATGTTGCTGTGTGTGTGTGTTGTGTGTGTGTTGGTGTGTATGTTGCTGTGTGTGTGTTGGTGTGTGTGTTGGTGTGTATGTTGCTGTGTGTGTGTGTTGTGTGTGTGTTGGTGTGTATGTTGCTGTGTGTGTGTGTTGTGTGTGTGTTGGTGTGTATGTTGCTGTGTGTGTGGACATTCAGTGTGAGCTTTTCCAGTTTGTTACGTCTGTAACATCTCACCATGACAATCTAGTGACAGAGAGGCGCTGCCATGGAGGCTAGGTTCTGCATCCCATAATTCCGGTTGACTCGTGTCAGCGGCGATTCATTGCAGTGTGAAGAACGTGGAGAAGCCAAGCCAACAAGGGGAACGAAATGCCATTGAGTTGCCCAGCTGGTGACCAGTACAATCGCCTCCAAGAATGGCACTGGCTCCACAATGACTGGACCCCAGAAATCCCAAATTTAAAAGAAACGGAGAGAGCAAAAGAGAGAGGGAGGGAGAGAGGGGGAGAGGGAGGGAGAGAGAGAGAGAGGGAGGGAGAGAGGGAGGGAGGGAGAGAGAGAGAGGGAGAGAGCAAAAGAGAGAGGGAGGGAGGGAGGGAGAGAGAGAGGGAGGGAGAGAGGGAGAGAGGGAGAGAGAGAGAGAGGGAGGGAGAGAGGTGGAAAGAGAGGGAGAGAAATGGAATGAATTTATTCAAAATTCAACTCTCTGGAAAAATGTGAGCGAGCTGTGTGTGTGTGTGCAATGTGACCGAGCTGTGTGTGTGTGTGTGTGTGTGTGTGTGTGTGTGTGCAGCTTGTGAGTGAAGTGAGAAACGCGCTGAAGCGATGCTGATGACTCTCATACCCCCCCCCCCCCCGCTCTCATTGGCTCAATCCATGCCACCCCAATCAGTTTTCTCAGGCCTGAGAGAGAGAGGAAGAGAGAGAGAGCTTAGTTGGATTTATCATTCAGATGTTCATCCTGAAAAATCATCTTTATATGCTTTTGTATGCTGCATGCTTTCCCTTTTCATAGCATGCGTGTGTTCCTCTCACAGCTGCAGAGGGCATTCCCATATGAGGGCATTCCCATATGAAGGCATTCCCATATGAGGGCATTCCCATATGAGGGCATTCCCATATGAAGACATTCCCATATGAAGGCATTCCCATATGAGGGCATTCCCATATGAGGACTCCCAGACTATTTCCATTGACAGGCAGTAGCTTCACTACTTGGTAGCGTAGCTATTTTCTCAAGCAGATAACTTTTGAAAACCCTGCTGAAAAAAACAGCTAGAAACCAGCTTATGCTGGTAGATGGCTATAGCTGGTCTTTGCTGGTTTTCTTCCAGCTCTTGCTAATCTTTGCTGGTGTAGCTGGTTGGGCCACCAGCTGGACAACTGAGGAAGCTGGTCATGCTGGTGTGACCAGCCTGTCATGTCGGACACAGCTGGTGTAAGTTGGTCATGGTGACCAGCCTGCAAGGGTGTAGGTTTGGTCTGAGCTTTGGTGGGGACACTACCCACTAACCCCCCCCCCCCCCCAAAAAAAACAAAACACTCAACTCTTTCACCAGCCACTATAGATATATAAACTGATTAAAATGTGCTACTGTCCAACTATATCCATGATAATGTGCTACTGTCCAACTTGATCTAACTACACTGTGTAGCCTACATAATCTGATTTTAATATGTAGGCTGCAGATATGTAGGCTATATTTAACATTTATTTTCTATTTGGTCTGTTATGAAATCATGCCCATTTAAGCACAGCTCAGTTTTAAGAAACTTAAATACATGCATGCTTAGCATTTTGTGAAAAGAAATCATCATTAAGGCTACATTGACAAACTCTTAACCGTGAGCTGCCTGTATATTCTTCTAATATTTACAGATATCTAGGCGATGTAAGCACAGCTCAGTTTTAAGAAATGCAGCTGAAAGACCATGTTGAATTTTGTTAAAATTTATTTCAAAACCGGATTACTCTGGAACAGCTAACTATACACAGGAACAACTATACACATATTTGTGTTCGGTAAGGTGTGTTGTGTGAAGAGTGTGTAGATATTCCACCGAGATGAATGGATGTGGAGATGGGCGCAGAGAATAATTATTAAATCTCTTGAAGTTATTTTTCTTGCGAACTGTTTATTACAGCAAACAGTGGCTAGCTAGCACCGTTTAAAATCTGAGAAAAGGCTCTTTCATGTGACACATGTGTGATGAGTAGCCTACTTCTCGAGGAGTTCAACAGAGAAGAATGGGTGAATTTGGACGCACTTCATGCTTGTAGTGAAGTAAAGCTGAAGTGCTGCATGCTGCGCAGGAGACTGCGGCTCACTGGTAGTTATTATAGGTAACTTCAAATCAGCGAGATTTACCCTTATAGGCTACTGCACATTACAAGATCTGAACGAGATGATCGATCCGCAGCACTGAAGTGAGAAATGATTTAACTCTTTGTGTAGCGCATGTGAGCGCTTTTTCCCCCATTTCAACCTGAATATT
>NW_027468576.1:40275448-40290448 GCF_046254945.1 Alosa pseudoharengus | reverse complement strand
CACTGTTTGTAACAGTGACTTTAGCATTGCCCATGGCGGGTTAAATGATTGCAAAAGACATGTTGAGGTGAGTTGAACAAGTGTCAATTCATGTGCATATTATTCAGGCCTATAGCCTACTAGAAAGGCTACATGAAAAGACCAAACTACCAAAATCTACATATTTTATTATCACAATTCCTAACTATAGGCCTCCCTTATTTGGTTTACTGACTAGACATTATTGAAGACACACAATCATCTGTATTTCAGTATCTAATTAGGATTAAGTTTAGGGATACCTCCCTGAAATGACTTTTTGCAGGTCAGGATGTCTGAGCATATGTGTGTGTGTGTGTGTGTGTGTGTGTGTATATGTGTGTGTGTGTGTGTGTCTGTGTGTGTCTGTGTGTGTGTGTGTGTGTCGGTGTCAGTATTAGTAGTTGTGTGAGGGATCACCTGCACTCAGGGGCCATCAGGGATGTTTATTAGCCCATCAGTGCGGCACCAGCCCATAATGATCAAATATGTCCTGCTACCGTGCTACTAATTATTGTCTCTGTCCAAATTAATCTCTGTTTGCTAAATACCAACACCACACACACACACACACACACTGGCATAGTCTCCTGCCTCACACACACACACTGGCATAGTCTCCTGCCTCACACACACACACACACACTGGCATAGTCTCCCGCCTCACACACACACACACACTGGCATAGTCTCCTGCCTCACACACACACACCCACACACACACACACACTGGCATAGTCTCCTGCCTCTCATCTGTCTTTCCGCTGGCAGCGTGCCATCCTGTTAACTCATTAGGCCTCTGCGTGAGAGCGCCTCTGTATGTCTCTCTCTCTCTCTGTCTGTCTCTCTCTCTCTCTCTCTCTGTCTCTCTCTCTGTCTGTCTGTCACATGACTCCAGTGATAGTCTCAAAGAGAGAACCGCATTTCCCATCAGCCCCTGAGGAGGTCCCAAGTCGCAGCCGGTCTCTGCCATAGGGTCTCTGGCCAGCCTCAGTGGCCCGCAGACGGAGTCTCCGCCCCGCTCCAGGGCATCCAGGCCGGGCTGCTCGCCCTCCATCTTCCCCACACCGCAGCTGCCAGAGCACTGGGGCTATGAGGGGGGGGGGGGGAGTAGGAGGTGGAGATGAAGATGGAGGAGAGAGAGAAATGAAGATGGAGGAGGAGATGCCAGATGAGCTGCACTGTCCCTTTTGACTTACGTAAGATAGTGCAGAGGCTACTACAGTGCAGAGGCTACTACAACCAGGGCCGGCCCGAGGCATAAGCGAACTAAGCGGCTGCTTGGGGCCCCCTGGCCACCAGGGGGCCCCCAATCGAGTTTCTTGTTTTTTTTTTTTACATAATAAACAACGTAAACAAGTGACATCAATGAATGAATAAATGAAACAATTAATCATTCAAAACAAGAAAATTCTGATTTCATGATCAATATACCTGCCTACCTCTACTGTGTCTGCCAGCCTTTGAGTCACGCGCATAAACTAGACACCTCGGGTGCATAGACAATCGTGCAGACACTGCATCAAGTTCAAAAATCGGAAGAGACGGTAATGTTAAGACAAGTCACAAAAAAGGACGTATCCCTCTGGTGCCGAAAACAGAACGAAGAAAATGACAGAGGAGGAGAAAAACGAGCAAGATACAGGTATGTTTTGCATGATTATTTACAGTATGTTTTGTGCTTGAGGTAGCTAGCTAGCTGTCATGATCTAATATAAGCCATCACCAGAGCTAAATCCCCGCCATCAACAGAGAAATGTCTCCAATTAATATATATTTATCTAGATGTATTTCAGATGTCAAAGATATTGGGATTGTTTTGGATGTTCAATCAAGCTGTACCATAGCTCTAGGTGGGCTTATGTCGTAAATTAAAGTTAGCTAGCTGACTGAAGTGGACATTAGCACTACAGTAGCTACATGAAAACGTAGCTAAAGGCAAATTTACCACAGAGGGATTGTTTCTGATTTCGCACCTGAAAGTGTTGATAGTTTATTACTGTTCTATAATATGTGACATAGTGGTAAGTCTGATAGCAACAACAGGCTAAGCCCAGGCTCCCAGTCCCAACCCAACCCACTGACTAGCGCGACTCTGGGCATCGGTAACGTTCCAGCTTCATAGGCAAAGATGGAACAGTAGGCTACGTGCGATCTGCTCTAAGATCTTTGGAGAGAGATGGTAGTGTTTGAGAAAATATACCATGTTGGGTGGGGAGACTTCTGTGATGAAAATAGACTTACATGATTAAGATAGTGGCGAGTGACGTAGCGGTGCTACCCTAATATTTAGGCTGCAGTAGATCACCATGTTAAGCATTATGATTATGCCTCATTTGCCAATAGAATATGAATTGTTACATGTGGAATTGCTTGTTGATGAGTGTAAGTAATGATAGCAAAATAAACTCATTCTGCTCGATCAACTATGCACTTATGCAATATTTTTTTTTCAGAGACACTGTTGAAGTACTTTGGAGCACATCTCTACCACTACCTAACTCTACCTCATCAAGTGTCTGCCTCCATGGCTGATGACACAGAAGGTGAGGTTTTCTTGATGGCAAATGGTTACATAGCCTGTTAATATGACAGGACACATTTAACATAGTTTTTGTTTTATTTATTTATGTATTTATTTAATCATTGCAGGTTCGTCCACTGCAGAGTTGCAGATGCCTGAAAACCAGGAACGAAGTAGGAATAATTATCTATTTTTTGGGACATTTTATTTTTGATTATTAATGTTTGTCTATTTTGGTTTTATTTTGTAGTTGAAGATTGCTCATTTAATGCACATTTGCGGATTTGTTCTGCAAATCTGTTGAAAAACAAGTCATTAAACTGATGTACTTGTTTACAACAAATACAAATGCTGTTGTATTTTGTTATTTGTCAATTCAACTTCAGTAAACCACCCTTAGTGCTTCACTTTGAATATGAATGTTTCAAATAAATCTGTGATTTTAGTACCCTCTAAGATTAAAAGGTGACAGGGTTGGTGTAAATAACAACTATATTAATACATTGGTTTACCAAGCACATGGGGCCAGAAGTCTAGATTGGAGCCCCAAAACATTTTTGGCATGTGAGCAAGGATGGATTACTGAATGAGCCTACCGAGCCCAAGAGGTCAAGGGACTCTGAACCCCAAGTAGTTGTGTGAAGTCACTACCTATATAAGTCAAAAAGCAAAAGGCTATGAATCTGAACAAATTTAGGTACTGCCCTTTTCCAGCTGACCATCCCAAAAATGCACCAGAATACAGGAAATCACATCTAACCCCCCCCCCCCCCCCCCCCACACACACACACACACACCCGTTTGTACCCACATTTGCACAAATGGGGTAGGGGGAGAGGGTCCTTATGCATCTGTGTCCAGGGGGACAGTAGTTCATAATCAGTCGCTGTATTAATACATAACCTCACTGTATTCATTTATAATATGACATTATAGTGTGAAGTTGTCCATTATCGCCAAGCACAGGTGACTCTGCGTTGTGGGAGGGGGCCCCCAAATCAAATTCTGCTTAGGGCCCCCAAAAGGCTCGGGCCGGCACTGGCACAGAGGCTACTACAGAGGCTACTACAGCACAGAGGCTACTACAGAGGCTACTACAGCGAAGAGGCTACTACAGAGGCTACTACAGCACAGAGGCTACTACAGCACAGAGGCTACTACAGAGGCTACGACAGTGCAGAGGCTACTACAGGCCTTGTGCTGCGATGACCACAGAGGTGTTGACTTCAGGAGTTGTGTGGCCATGAGGAACGTTTGGTGTGAACTTTCTGACAGCTGATGGCTGCTCTGGTCTGATGGCTCTGAGTGTTTGTGCGCTGCGTCTCGGTAAACACTTTAGAGTAGCCAGACAGTGGCGCCTCCTCAGCCTCCGTGGGCTAATCCAGGCCTGTCTAATTACCAGCATCTCCAGCTCCCACAGGTTACGGCGTCCAAATCACCACAGCCAATTAGGGAGGACGACGGAAAGACAAGTGTGAGGCTGCACACACAACTCTCTCATCTAGAAAACAAACAATGTTTAGTTACAGCAACAGAAATGTGAGGTTGCCCTTAGTAAAAACAAGTTTATGGAAGTGTACTACTTATTTTGAACTAAGTATACATATGTTTTGTATACTGATCAGACATACACTAATTATACTTGGCTTATATTGATAAGTATACATAAAGGTTTATTAATAATAATAATAATAATAATAATAATAATAGCTTTATTGTCCACAAAAGTGGAAATTTGTCTTTGACTCCACAGGTGGGTTTTTAAAACACAGACACAATAAATTGACAATAAATATAATAAACAAACAACACAATCACCCTTAAAAACAACAATAAAGCCTATCAAGCCGATCAAGCCTATCAAGCCTATCAAGCCGATCAAGCCTATCAAGCCTATCAAGCCTATAAAGCCTATCAAGCCTATCAAGCCGATCAAGCCTATCAAGCCTATCAAGCCGATCAAGCCGATCAAGCCTATACGTGGTACATATACTTAAAGGAATTATCCGGAGCAAAATGCACTTTAGATCAATTTACGGATGATTGGGAGTACATATGTTGAGTTGACATCCAAATCATGTCATTCGGATGTGTTTTGAGAAAGTTCGATTTTACCGTTTTTAGTCAAAACTCTTTAGCCTGGAAGTGGCATGTCATTTCGCCGCTACAAAACGCTATTTTTATACCTCTTCTACAGTTCCAAACAACATTACACTTACGTGGTAGTGAGTAGAGGGTCCCTAAAGCCAAGTATCCCGAGGTCTTTATGTGGTCGGATAGAGAGTCCAGAATGAATTTCATCAAGCCAGTACCTTTCCGGAAATGTTGTAGTAACACGCTCTGTTTTGTTTGGAGTAACACGCTCTGGAATTTACGGAGCCCTCCGGGTGACTAGGGTTGGGTATCGTTTCAATTTGAACGATTCCGATTCCAATTCCGATTTCTTATTTCGATTCCGGTTCCTAACGATTCTCGATTCCGATTTTTTTTAAAGGCAGGGTCAAAAAAAGTTTAGGATATTTTAAATGAGCTAGCTAACCAACGGTCTTTCTCAGGGTATCTGCACATTTTCCAAGTGCAAATTTAAAGACTTTTAAAGACCTTTTCAAGACATCTAAATGAAAATTAAGACTATACCACGGCAAAAAGATATATAAGACTGTTTAATGCAATAGTTTTTTTTTCCTACTAATTTTAACCCCCACCCCATTTTGGATGTCTACAGAAGTTACCAAAAATATTTTGGCGAAAGAAAATAATTGTGTGTGAATTACCTTCACAGCTATAAATGCCCAATTTTAGGGTCTGGACTGCTTGCTTTTGAAGCTGGCTGTACTGTACATATTTGGTTTTGCTTACTGCTGAGGCTGTTCTTCACCTGTGTCTGTAGTAGCCTAGGGCTACTTGCCAAAGACATGTGCACTGGACTGGATTCCCTTAAATATTTTTTTCAAAGTTAACTAAGCTATTTACATATTTTAATAAGCCTACTTTATATAATTTACTATGTGCATCTATTGTCCATATGCAGCACAGCAAATTAAAGTTAATCCACTACTTTACATTTTGCATACCAGTTGTATCTAAACCAACCAAAGCTTGACTGAAACATTGTAAAACCATTGACTTGTTTTAAATTAATTAAGAGACAGGTCCTCTTCGCATGATCCTGCTGAAAACTGCTGGTTTCATCTCAAGCACGCACGTTATGAACGCACGTATTTTTATGTAGCAGTCGCCGACATTCAAAGCATATGCGGTTATATTTCACAACTTTTGCTAAGTAGGCCTAGCCTACTGGGAAACGCTGGCAAGCAAGCTGCTGGCAGATATTACAGGTAGGCTATTATAACTTAAGACAGATATTTTCTTCCCTAGGCTAGGCCAGCAACACACCCTGGAAATATGCAAACAGATCAACTTAACATACCGGTATACAGTATTTCCTCCTGATTGCGAAGCACTGCACATAATTTCACCAGCAGTCTTCGCGTCCATAGTTTGTGAAACGATGCTGCGTCCGAGCAAAGACTTTAGATGCCAAGCGCAACTCCAAAAAGGAGAACAAATAAACGTCCGGCTTGAGGCTGCGCCGGACGCCGGACAGGGCTTTTAAAATCCATATGTCCGGCCTAAATTCGAACATATGGCCAACCTATCGCTAACTGGCTTACCAACTCTTTCTCCCGCTCATTCTACCGTAGGCTCCCTCATTCCACGTAGGCTACCCTGTCTATCTCTCAGGCCTCAGCTACACCACGAAAACGCCAGGCATATTATTTTGTACATAGGCCTACTGTATTATTACCGTTTTCACACCTTTAACCAAACCCGTGAAAAACATCTTCACTCTGCAACCACTACACTTCCTCCCGTAGCCTAATAGCCTATCACGTATACAATTGCGTTTTAAATACACGAAACTGGATGGAGACATCACTCGCTCTCTTGCACTCGCTGGCGGTCCCATACGCACATTTAATACCTCTCTTTCGAAAATTCAGTTGTAGCCTATTTAAGACTTTTTAAGGATCCTCGGGAACCCTGCTTTCTGAATGAAATAGTCTGACCTTCTCCATGAATTTTAATTCTATTAACTATGCGCTTCTTCGTTGGTGTTCAGACGTTTCTTCTTCCTGTCGGCAGACTGGGAATCGAAAGTAGGAATCGAAATTTAAACTTTTGAACGATTCCGGGAAAATCGCAAAGATAGTCCCGGTTCCAACCAATACTCGATATTCGATACCCAAGCCTACGGGTGACATGGGGAAAAAAAAAAAAAAAAAAGTGGGGAAAAAAAATCATGAAGAAGAAAAAAAAAAAGATGCACTTTTGCGGGATCTCATTGCGGGATCTCGCAAAACTTTTTTCTACTTTTGGAACTTGCTGGGCTTCCTACTTGACCCCAATAGGCCCACAAACCACTACCGCCAGATGGCAATCGTATCATGATACTATGATTGCTCTATCACTGTTGCATGTTGTGGGTTTTCTGGACACATTACATAGGCCTATGACACGGGAGGGAGAGGGAGACACCTGCGTGCAGACACGCACACACAGCAGGCTACAATAAATTGCCTAACAGACAGCAGCCTAATTTCGAGGTATCACCAGGGTGCGATTTGTAGGGGGGGATGGTGAGGATTTCCCCAACTCTGGTTTTCCTATCCCTACCTCTGCTAAATTATTTTTATCTCTGGTGGGGACAAGGATTAAACCACTTGATAGTGATGAATGCAACTTAACTGCTAGCCTACTTAAACTCTTGAAATCTAGCGATCTTCAGTGTCAATACATCAGAGTAGGCTATTCAGTAGCCTTCTGGCAGACGGCGCATATTTCTGAACGTCATCGAACACAAAAACATTGTAACATTTTCAGTCCCTCTCAACATTTTAGTGCGGGAACTTCCGCAGGGAAAACAGCGCTGAACCAAACATGAAACGCGCTCAGAGCAGCATATCGTCTTACTTTAAACACCTAGTAGTTTGCGGAGGACGAACGAGAAAGCACTCATTTGATAAATCAGCCAGTAGGCTAGGCCTAGTAGACAAATAACTTACAGAAATAATCTGTACAGCAAAAACAAATGTTGGTGGGTATTTAAACTATCTAGCGGGTGTTTTAACAGCTGCAAGAAATAGAAGCTTATGGCCCATATATTCTGGTTCGTAAATTATTTTCATAAAACTTCAAGTTGCCCTATAACTTCTCTCCAAACTCTTCACTGCACTGTAGGCAATTAACTGACAGTATGATACGCTATTTATTTTCTGTAGGCTTCAATAAACACATTTATTTTTTCAACTTTTACAATATTACGCACTTGGCTACTGAACGCAAATCTGCAGGAGAGAGAATGCACGCAGCCTACGCAGCGTGTAGCGCAATGTGTAGGCTATTTGTATACCAACTAACACTGTTAGCCAATTCACTAACTCAAGACTTCAGTGTCATCATATACAACATTTTACATAACAAATACAGAAAGGATGGAGGCAGCAAAGGTAGAGGAGTCATTTCAGATGGGTCAAGAACAAGGTGAATTTGTATGTTTCTCAAAACGTAGTCCAACCCTGCATTAGGAGCTGAGCACACTCGCTGTTTAAAGTCATACACAACGGTAAACTAAAACTAAGCTAAAGGTAAATGTTACAAAGTTGGCAAAATTAATATAGGCTATTATTAGCTATGAAATTATTTGTTCGTTCATTTTTTTTTTGGGAGGGGGGGTTACAAACATATTCAAAATCCCCCCCCCCCCCCCTCTGTTTTTTACACAAATCGCACCCTGGGTATCACTAATACCTATTAAATAAATGTAAAGGACACAGAACTGTAAGCTCAAATTCAAAAACGTTTGAAGTCTACCCAAACATATGCAAAGGGAATATATATAAATTGTGTTGCATATAGCCAGCTTAATTAATGTCAATTTAAAGATTATGATTAGCAGTTTCTATGCATTTTTCCATTGATAGTTACAGGAAGCCACGTTTTGTTTAAACTATTGTTGCTTCTAGCCCACGTTACCTCCAGTTTCACTTGCTGCAGGGACGCACACATTGCATGATCGATCATAAGCGTTCTATCTCCGATGTAGAACTCAAATGTGTCTTGACGCCGCCGTTTGTAAGATCAGATCAAATAAAACGTTCTAAATGGAACGCGATGTAAGCTGTTCCTTTCCAAGCGTCTTGGAGACGTACTGTATGTGTGCTGACTGGGCTATGTCTATATAGTTGATGACACCAAATGAATAAGTATTGTAATTATGTTATTGGTAGTCGGAGGAGGAGTTACACACACACACACACACACACACACAACTCGGGATTTACTTTTCACAGTTTATTCACAAGAATTAATTAATACACCACTACCTCCCACACACAACCACCCCGCATTCATACAACCCGCTTAAACTAGCCCTCTCTATGGCCGAGTTAAACTAGGGGAAGGGACTGGCCATTAACCCCGGCCGGGGGCTAAACTCAAAGCGCGCACACACACACACACACACACACAGTAGGCCACACTAGACTGCAATAACAAGGCAATCAATAGACTGAGCTAGATCACAGGGTCCTATGACCGGCTTTAAGAAAGTACTGGTTTAGTCCGTACAGCAGCTCCAGCCTGGAGCGTTATGAGACTGACCGTAAGTGTCCAGAGATAATTCAGAGTCCGCAAGTAGCCTAATCCACAGAGTTCGCAAGTATCCACAGTGTTCGCAAGTAATCCACAATGTTCGCAAGTAATCCACAACGTTCGCAAGTAGCCATTCACTATATGCTGCAAATGAGCAGATGTGTGAAGCACCGGGCATAACTTAATTTCGCGGCTACGTGGAGCAGTAGTAGGTTCATTGTTGAGGAGGCCCATAGTTTGAGAAAAGCTGCAGATCATAGGCAGAGAAAGCATAATGCTCTGAGAACAGTAGCCAAAGGTTTTCCTGCAGAAACAGGTGCCTTGGTGCACGCACCCCGCTTTCACTTTGACTCCCTGCATTGTGGCAAAAACTGTCAGTCAGACAGTGAATTTTGGTTTACTAAATTAGCATAATGCGGTAACAATTATCATTTCAATTCTATCCTATCTGAAATCTGCTCACTGCAGACGTTACAATGCAGACCCAAGCAGCAGCCTTGAAAGACGTACACTTTGAATTTGATCAGAGCGGCTCTGGTTCTTAACCTAACTTGGTGTGATTGGCTGGATGACCGTTCAATCAAATCAACAGACCTATTTGTGTCTCTGTGTGTTCGTTATAGATACGGTTCCAACTCTTTACGGGAGCGTTTATTTCCATATTTTACTTTCAATTTAATCTGACAAAAAATGTGGGGGATATAATCGTGTTCCAGCAAAACTGTGTACATTATAACACCCACATCCCCCACGCTTGCTACGCGCCTGCGTGTGTGCGTGTCTGCACGCAGGTGTCTCCCTCTCCCTCCCGTGTCATAGGCCTATGTAATGTGTCCAGAAAACCCACAACACGCAACAGTGATAGAGCAATCATAGTATCATGATACGACTGCCATCTGGCGGTAGTGGTTTGTGGGCCTATTGGGGTCAAGTAGGAAGCCCAGCAAGTTCCAAAAGTAGAAAAAAAGTTTTGCGAGATCTCGCAAAGACGAAATTGTGAATTTCCAGAGCGTGTTACTCCACACTCAGCAATCGACTCCTATGGACTTTCCCCTGATGGCTACCCTGGAAATCCAGAGTTCTCGCGAGAGCACAATTTGAAATGTGCCCGCAAGATACTCTGGCCACGAGCAATGATCCAAATTTCTTCTATCTCTCGAGCGAGAGGGACCAATCAAATCGGTGTAGGCGGGACAAAGGCGAGCGTGAATTGTTGTGATTGGTCGTAGTTATCCAACTGCGTGCAGTGAGAGTTTCAAATGCATGCTTGGTGCCGCCCCTCGAATTGGGCCATTTTCATTACTCGTGGCCAGACCCTTAATCTGAAAGATTCCAGGGTCTGGTTTACCAGGCTACCTGATGGCAGCAAAGATGGCAACATTTCTGGAAAGGTACTGGCTTGATGAAATTCATTCTGGACTCTCTATCCGACCACATAAAGACCTCGGGATACTTGGCTTTAGGGACCCTCTACTCACTACCACGTAAGTGTAATGTTGTTTGGAACTGTAGAAGAGGTATAAAAATAGCATTTTGTAGCGGCGAAATGACATGCCTCGGTCACTTCCAGGCTAACGAGTTTTGACTAAAAGCGGTAAAATCGAACTTTCTCAAAACACATCCAAATGACATGATTTGGATGTCAACTCAACATATGTACTCCCAATCATCCGTAAATTGATCTAAAGTGCATTTTACTCCGGATAATTCCTTTAAAGGAATTATCCGGAGTAAAATGCACTTTAGATCGAGTTTAATTTCCGTTGTTGCAAATTAACTTCATGCATTTCAAGCACTAGGTTTGGTTCAGTATTGTAGTCTAGTTAGCTGTAGTGGGTATACTGTGATCAACCCCAAATGTTAATACTTATCCTTGCCTATTTTAACTGGGTATACTGAGATGGTGATGTTTATTATACTGCGTAGTCCTGCGTATCACATAGACTACACGACTGGTTTAGTTGAAATAAAACATTGTAACTATCATTTAACAGAAATGACTGCCCTGCCTTTAGAAAAGCTGATCTTATTTATTGTTCTGCTAGTTTAGTTCGCTAATGTAACCAACCTGCTCCCTACTTTATCTGACAGCTGAGACCGTTTAGTCTGAGACCGTTTCGTCTGATGCTGGTTAGTCTGAGACCGTTTCGTCTGACGCTGGTTAGTCTGAGACAGGTTTTGCTGAGACCTACCTGACTCTGACTGCTTTTCGTCTGAGGCCGTTTTGCCTGATGCAGTTTTATCTGACACAGATTTTACTGACACTTTTTTTACCTGACAGTGATATTCCATAAACATGACAAAGGCTTTCCTGAAACCTGATGGCTTTTGATCTGATGTTTGAGACATGACTGTAATTCTGTAAACTTGACAGAGGTTTTCCTGAGACCTGATGCCTCTTCATCTGATGTCTGATACCTGACTCTGGCTAGAGGTGGGTCGGTCGCGAACGAACTAGTTCCTTCGAACGGGTCTTTAAAATGAACGACCTGAACTAGTTCGCCTTTCCAGTTCTTGTTCGTTCTTTCGTTCGTCGCTGAATCACACTGACCTAGTGCTGCTGTGAATGCCTCTGGCCCAGCTTCCTAAGGCGAGAGCCAAACCAATCGTATGCTGTTGTCTGTATTGTTTCTAAAACGTTCTCATCGAATTAGCCAATGAGGGGCATGAAAGCATAGCAACCGTTTCCATGAAAAAAAACAAATGGGCTAGTGAGACTAGTGGGAGAGCATACGATAAAAAATAACGATAATGTACCAGAGCTGCCAACTCTCACACATTAAGAGTGAGATTCATTCATTTGATTGGCTCCACACGCTCTTACACCAATCAAATGCGTGAGGGTTGTCAGCTCTGATGTACATTAACAATTCCATTTTGCATTTCAATATTGGCATTTACATTTAAATATCTGTCTAATGGTAAATGCATGCTGTCATTGTATTTTCTGTCATGTCAGGTTAATAAATGTCTCTTCAATCTGTCTCGTTCGTTCGTTCTCACGCCAAGACCTGTTTCACTTCGGTCTGTCGTTCTCGTTAAGTCAGTCACTCGTTCTGGGCAGAGTGAAGCAGAAGAAGCAGAGTGATTATGGCTCTGTAGCCTGGGCAAAATGGGGACTTGAAACCTTTTCATCAATATAATCTTTCTGCCAAGCCTTTAAACATGTTTGTCGGCATAGCCTACTGGGTCTTTGTTCCTTTATGAATGAACACATTTTTAAAAAGAAATTAGCTGATGTAGCCGTAGTCTACTTCAATATGTCAATTTAATGTCAAGGTGAATGAACACATTAGCTACTGCTGTTTTGTCTAAAAGTACACATAATCATGAAGTTGCAGCTATATTTGCCGCTACAATTACAGTGTTGTGTTGACCGTTTTCACAAACGAGGAGCTGAGAACCTGCATTCCATGATTCACCGCTGAACTACGTTGTAGGCTACCGGAAATGCGACTGAACGAAAGAACGAACGATTCAGAACGAATCATCTTGGCGAACTGAACTACGCGAACTGTCATGAGAACGAACGACAAAATCCACCTCTAACTCTGGCAGCTCTTCGTCTGAGATGTTGCTGTTAGATGCTAACTGCTTCTTATTGGGTCTGTACTTGTGCTCTGCACAATGACAATAAAGATGAATCTAATATACAGTCTAATCTATGATCTGAATGTCTTTAAGGGTTTACATTACCAGGGCTCTACACTAAAAAAAAATTTCAGGAGCACTTGTGCGATTAGATCGAGTTTAATTTCCGTTGTTGCAAATTAACTTCATGCATTTCAAGCACTAGGTTTGGTTCAGTATTGTAGTCTAGTAAGCTGTAGTGGGTATACTGTGATCAACCCCAAATGTTAATACTTATCCTTGCCTATTTTAACTGGGTATACTGAGATGGTGATGTTTATTATACTGCGTAGTCCTGCGTATCACATAGACTACACGACTGGTTTAGTTGAAATAAAACATTGTAACTATCATTTAACAGAAATGACTGCCCTGCCTTTAGAAAAGCTGATGTTATTTATTGTTCTGCTAGTTTAGTTCGCTAATGTAACCAGTGGCGATTGCTGCTCTTTAGAACAGGGGAAGCTCTGATAAAAAATGGTAAATTATTAAATTAATATTATTAAGGTGCTATATTGTTCTTTGAGGGCAAAAAGTATCCCAAACAGTAGGCTATAGAGTTGGCATGGCAGACATGGCATGTAGCCTACACACGCTACCTAATTTAGCCTAAATACACAACTGGAACAAAAGCAAGCAACTCTGTAACTCCACATTACGGTTTTATTTACAGTATGCTATTTACAAAGACAAATAGAAACCGACTGTATTGCTCCCAAATTATGAAAATTTGAGCTGTCACTTGCCTTGTCTCTCGGCTTCACCTGCCAACACTAACGTTAACGCATCCCTGCCTTGAACTTGAACCACTTCCTGTCAGATCGCGACATATGCTGTCAATCAAAAAGAGTCCAGCCTCTATAACGGTTCCTCCAATCATCATACAGAAGCTCGGCGTCCGGGCCATCCCACTGTCCCATTCACTCCCAGAGACGCCGGGCTTCCCTGGAAATGACGATTTTGTGGCGCTTGTCCAATAAACGTGTAGCTTTTCTGCACTGAGATCAGCCCACTCTGTAGTGCCATTGAAAGCCAGTGAAGCCGAGCGTCTATGGGTTTTTTGCATGTGTTTTTGATAGATCGTGTTGTTACAGCAATGTATTACGGGTGCGAAATCACGATAAATGACCGGCAAAACCTTATTGCTGAACAAACTAGCCATGAAGTTGAACATTTTTTCAGCATGTTCTAGTTGGAATAGTAGGCTAGAAGCTAATGTAATAGTGTTATTTGATGCGATTTTCCGTGATATTTTAGAGGAGGCTGAGCTTCCCCTGTAGTCTTAGAGCAATCGCCTCTGAATGTAACCAACCTGCTCCCTACTTTATCTGACAGCTGAGACCGTTTAGTCTGAGACCGTTTCGTCTGATGCCGGTTAGTCTGAGACCGTTTCGTCTGACGCTGGTTAGTCTGAGACAGGTTTTGCTGAGACCTACCTGACTCTGACTGCTTTTCGTCTGAGGCCGTTTTGCCTGATGCAGTTTTATCTGACACAGATTTTACTGACACTTTTTTTACCTGACAGTGATATTCCATAAACATGACAAAGGCTTTCCTGAAACCTGATGGCTTTTGATCTGATGTTTGAGACATGACTGTAATTCTGTAAACTTGACAGAGGTTTTCCTGAGACCTGATGCCTCTTCATCTGATGTCTGATACCTGACTCTGGCAGCTCTTCGTCTGAGATGTTGCTGTTAGATGCTAACTGCTTCTTATTGGGTCTGTACTTGTGCTCTGCACAATGACAATAAAGAATCTAATATACAGTCTAATCTATGATCTGAATGTCTTTAAGGGTTTACATTACCAGGGCTCTACACTAACATTTTTTTTCAGGAGCACTTGTGCACCCAAGTTAAAAAATTTAGGAGCACAGACCAAAATTTGGGCGCACAGTCAGTTCTGTACTTAACTTACACATAATCTATCATTACACTGCAGCTAACAGTTAAACATGCCAGTGCACCAATTGCGAATATTAAGAATGACTGACAACATTTAGGCTACAGGAAACAGGATTTTAAAGATCAGTGCCTACTTTATTTTCAGTCTGTTCTATTTTCCTACATTTTGTTAATGTAAAATAATATAATAAATTGCCATATTTGCATTTAGCCTGTATATCAAGTATCCTGCCAAATGTAGGCTAATTTATTTATTTGTGAATCCAT
>NW_027468576.1:40247948-40265448 GCF_046254945.1 Alosa pseudoharengus | reverse complement strand
GTGTGTGTCTGCGCGTGCGTGCGTGAGTGCGTGCGTGTGTGCGCGTGTGTGCATGCGTGCGTGTGTGTGCGTGCGTGCGTGCCTGTGTGTGTGCGTGTGTGTTTGTGCGAGTGTGTGTGTGTGTGTCTAGCCAGGTGTGTGTGGGTGTGTGTGTGTGTAGTCTGGCCACTCCCACGCTGATCAAGGAAACTTGGACAAAATCCTGCATCACACACACAAACACACTCCCCCTCTGTCTCTCTTCCTCCCTCTCTCTCTGCCTCTCTCTATCCCTCTCTCTCTCTCTCTCTTCCTCTCTCTATCCCTCTCTCTCTACGACCAGTCAGTTTTTGTCTGTATTGTTCTCTGCTCTTCAGCGAGGGTGTGTGTTGTGGTCAGTATATGACCAGACAGAGCGAGGGTGTGTGTTGTGGTCAGTATGTGACCAGACAGAGCGAGGGTGTGTGTTGTGGTCAGTATACAGTATGACCAGACAGAGCGAGGGTGTGTGTTGTGGTCAGTATATGACCAGACAGAGCGAGGGTGTGTGTTGTGGTCAGTATGTGACCAGACAGAGCGAGGGTGTGTGTTGTGGTCAGTATACAGTATGACCAGACAGAGCGAGGGTGTGTGTTGTGGTCAGTATATGACCAGACAGAGCGAGGGTGTGTGTTGTGGTCAGTATATGAGGGTGTGTGTTGTGGTCAGTATGTGACGTGACCGCCCTGACATGCTCCTGCTCACACACCTTCAGAACCGAGCTCTCACCAGAAGCACGGTGGACACAGGTGGCTGTCTGCCGCATGGGCGACCTTTGACCCCATATCGGATGGCCTGGCATGGTGTGTCCAGGCTGGGGTCATCAGAGAGCCCCATTATGGCCACTGAAGAGGAGCCTGAGAGAGCAAAGCAATGCTGTGGAGTCTCTCTCTTTCTATCTCTCTCTCTCCCTCTCTGTCTCTCCCTCTCTGTCTCTCTCTCTCCCTCTCTGTCTCTCTTTGGTTCTCTCTCTCTCTTCGCTGTCAGAGCTGACCCAGCTTGCTCACTCACACACTCCATCTCTCCATCTCTCTATCTCTCCATCTCTCATCTCTCATCTTTCTATCTCTTTGTCTCTGTCTGTTTCTCTCTCTCTCTCTCTCTCTCTCTCTCTCTCTCTCTCCATCTTTCTATCTCTTTGTCTCTGTCTGTTTCTCTCTCTCTCTCTCTCTCTCTCTCTCTCTCTTTCTCCATCTTTCTATCTCTTTGTCTCTGTCTGTTTCTCTCTCTCTCTCTCTCTCTCTCTCTCTCTCTCTCTCCTTTTTGTCTTTCTTTCTTTTCTTTCTCTTTTGTCTTCATATATTTGAGGAGGCTGCGGTCCTTCAATGTGTGCAGCAAGCTCCTCAGGATGTTCTACCAGTCTGTTGTTGCCAGCGTCCTCTTCTATGCAGTGGTATGCTGGGGAGGGAGCACAAGGAAGAAGGATGCTGGGCGACTTGACAGGCTGGTAAGGAAGGCTGGCTCTGTAGTGGGAGCTGAACTGGAGTGCATCACTTCAATATCTGACAAAAGGACCCTGAACAAACTGATCAACATCTTGGACAATGAGTGTCATCCACTCCACAGCACTACTGTTAAGCAGAAGAGCCTGATCAGCTGGAGACTTCGCTCACTGCCTTGCACAACTGACAGACTGAGAAAGTCATTTGTCCCCAGGGCCATTGAACTGTTCAATGCCTCACTTAAGGGAAGAGGAGAGATAGACTTCTCTGCATAGTCGGTCTGCCTCTTCACCCCCTCCATGTTTGGTACTGTCTGTCCACTAGCCACTTGTACCACTGTCTTTATGCCTCACTGTTTGCGTGCTATATTAGCACATTAGCACATATGCATAACCCCCCCCCTCCATGCCACAGCCGAACTGTGGCCACACTTATACATTTTCTTTAAATAGTTAAATATATAGATATATAGACTTTACTTTATTTCTGCATTGTTGCACTGTTGACTTACTCATTTGCACTATCACCATGATCACTATCACCATTGCACTACCACCATGACACTCATTCACACAGAGCACCTTAGAGCACCTTACCTTACCTTACTATGCACAGAGAATCACAGGCTCAGTCCCTGCCTCAGTCATTGCAAGCGCCTCTGATTGATTAATCACCACTATGTGGATACTATTTTTAGAATTGATTTAGATTAAGTGTTAGTATAATTTGTATTTTAGTAATTTGTATTTTAGTATATTTTTATATATTGTATTAAGTGTTAGTATAATTTGTATTTTAGTATATTTAGTATATTCTTTATCTTCTACTGTCCTTACTGCTTAGTTGTGTTTTTATATTATATACTTTAATTACTCTTTCTGCTGTTAAAGAATGTGTTTGTGTTGTCTGTATGCTGCTGAGACCTTGAATTTCCCCTGGGGATCAATTAAGTATCTATCTATCTATCTATCTATCTATCTATATTTAGATTTTTATTTTAGCCATTTTCTTTTTCCCCTCTATCACTTTTTCCCTCTCTCTCTTTTTCTTGTCTGTCCAAGCTGGCAGAGACATCTGTGAGTGTATGTGTGTGTGTGTGTGTGTGTGAGTGTGTGTGTGAGTGTGTGTGAGAGTGTGTGTGTGTGTGTGTGTGTGTGTGTGAGAGAGAGCCAGTGGCGCTGTATGCGGTGCATAGGGGCGCAGCACCATGGGGGCGCCAAAGCGATGGTAAAAATAATAATAATAATATATATATATATTTGGTATTTTCTATATGTAGCTACTGCTGTGCATTTCTAAATCATTTCAACATGTTCTCAATGTTCTATAACATTTTAGAGGACTAACAGGCTAGAGTAGGGGCCCCTATCTCATAAGGTTCCATCATAGAATTTTGACATAGAAGAGGGAGTGGGGGCGCCATCAGCGCTGAGCGAGCAGGTAGGCCTATGAGTAGTGAGTTGCCGTCTATGGAAAAAGATGGAGACAGCAAAAAAAGCTGTTGGCATGTCAAGGGATGCGACAGCAGTTAAATAAGTGGACGGTGAAAGGCAACAGGTAGGATTTAAAGTGATGACGTCTGTACTTGGAGGCTTGCAAATATTCATGATAACAGACTAGAGTTTGTTAAGCAAATGCCGATTGAAACATAGCCTATTCCATTCAGATAGCTAGGTAGCTACCTATGGAATGTTTTTTGTGCCAAAATTAAATAAATAAATGAAATATGAAATCAATAAATGAAATATGAAATAAATAATTAAAAGTTGAAATAAATAAATGAAATATGAAATAAATAAATAAAAGATTAAATAAATAGTTAAATAAATAAAAAAATGTTAAATGCATAAATAAATAAAAGATTAAATGTAAAAACCATATATACATTGACATTGACATTTACATTCCATATGCACGGTCTTGCAATGTGCCATGAAATAAATAAATACGTCAGTCACCCATCAAGGCGGGACCTAGCCGCTGATTGGTTGCTGCCTGAAAAAAAAAATCAAACTTTGTGAGCATGACTGGCTGATCCATAGACTGTTCTATATATACAGTCTATGGGCTGATCAGAATAAAGTCATTGATAGAAGCTAAAATCTAGTGCTACTGCTAACAGCCATAAGCTAGGCATTTTCATTCAGAAAGATTGTGTGTTCTATGTTGCTAACTCTTGGCTGGGAGTTATCAGGACGTAAAAGCATAGCATCTAGTGCTGTCAAAAATCCTTGTTGGCTGCTGAGTTACAGTATACCCTCATATTGAGAACTAAAAAGTCTCTGGAAAGTTGTGGACACTGCTTGGGCAATGTAGCAAGCTTAGGGTGACCAGACGTCCCGAAAAATTCGGGACAGTCCCGATATCCAAGCAGTTGTCCCGAATCCCGAATCCTGCCCTAATTGTCCCGAAAATTATACTCAATCAGAATACTGAGTAGTTATTTTCTGATAAACATTAAAAACTGTCTGTAGAGAGTCTGAGTCGACTGCATGCAGCCCCCGACGGCAGCAAGTGTCTGAATGCAGCCCGGCTACTTTGTTTCTTTTTGACGTTCTATAATTAGGCGCGAATATGCACTGATTTCGCGAAGCCGAGGACATTGAATGTGCAGGCAGCGCAGCAGGCAGAGCCAGCGTGTGTGCAAAAAAAATACGTCGGAAGTTCGGCCTAATGTCCATGTCATTTTAACATAATCTACTTAATCTAACAATTATTTTGTATTCTTACTTAATGACCCAACATTTTGGCAAGGCTTGTTATTAGCGTTAGGCTATTATCCTTATTCTGAAAGCTCTGATTTGCACTGTTACGCAGTCATTGTTTTTTTTTTTTTTCATACATTTTGAGTTCATGATTTCTCTGTTGTATTTTGAGGCAGACTTGATGTTTGAATAAAAATGTATTTTGGTACAGGAAAATTCGCTGTAAGCCTACCACCCACTCACACAACCCCCCCCCCCCCCGCGAAAAAAAAGAGTCCCGAATATCAGCCAATCTCATCTGGTCCATCTATATATTTAAGCAAGCTGGCACTGACACTCACAGAATAAGAGTTCATGGCATGCGCATCTCAAGCTTTATTGTTTATGTATCATATAACAAATGAGGTGAATTCAGCTCAAGTGAAGTTAACTGGGACGTCTGGGCACCCTACTATTACATTAATACACAGGATTAGATGTTAAAATCCCTTGTGCCAAAATCCAAGGTAAAAACACATTCAGAAGCCCCTGCTCAAGTTTAACTTTAAAAAGCACACTACCCACAAATCCGCCAACAAATGGTCACAAGCACAATGCAAATGGCCTATCCAACAGCAGTAGCCTATATAGTATGCGGCATGTCATTGGGGTTATCAAGTGGGCACCCTCATTCACCGATGTTTCGTTAAGTTAGGCCCACGACACCTCATGAAGGCTTAACAGTGAAACCAGCGTCCTGGAGACACTCCCCTCCATGCTACCACCATATTACCACATTGAAATATCCAATACTCAAAATACTCTTAACCAGCCCAGGCATGGTCTAAGTTGGCTAGGTCGGTCCGTCCCGTTGATGTGGACTGAACCATAAACCATAAAGAACCTTAGCCAAGTACCATCACCCTAGGCACAGCCCATCACAAACACAAAACAAATTAGCCAGTTAGCTTAGCCCATTATCTTAGGCCCCATCCCAAACACAAAACAAATTAGCCAGCAGTTAGCAGTTAGCTTACGCCCCATGCTGCCCCATATTACCACAACAAGCATCCAAATACCCTTAACCAACCTAGCCATGGTTTAAGTTGGCTAGGTCGGTCCGTCCCGTTGATGTGGACTGAACCATAAACCATAAAGAACCTTAGCCAAGTACCATCAACCTAGGCACAGTCCATCACAAACACAAAACAAATGAGCCAGTTAGCTTACCTTAGCTTGCGCCCCAGGAAGGGTAACTTCTCCTAACCCACCACCAAAACAAATGAGCCAGTTAGCTTACCTTAGCTTGCGCCCCAGGAAGGGTAACTTCTCCTTACCCACGACCAAAACAAATGAGCCAGTTTGCTTACCTTAGCTTGCGCCCCAGGAAGGGTAACTTCTCCTTACCCACAACCATTCGCTTGCCCGTTCTGCTGCTAAGGACATGTTACTAACCACCTGCCTTAGACTTCGACCACAAATGCCCAATTCAGACAGCAAGCCAATAGCAGATCTGGCCACAAACCCACGTGCACCGATTTCAATAGGCCTTAATCGTGCACTCCAACCTCGCTTAGCTGCCTCCTCTGCTATTTCAGTATATTTAGCTCTCTTCAGCTCATTGGCCACTTCCACTCTGTCTTCCCAAGGAACAGTGAGTTCAATGAAGTAAACTATAAATAGAAGCAATAGCAAAGTCGTTTGCCATAGATAGAAGTTCGCTTTCTGTAGATGTCGATAACTAGCTAATGCTTGTGCTAACTGTTAGCGCTAGCTCTAGATGTGCACATAGCATGTCTATCAACCCTCAGACACAGCAAACAGACCCATCAAATGACAGAACGCTTTCACGCCTGATATCTTCCCAAAAGTATGAATTTAGAATGAAATCCTTGTTGTATGTTTCGTGAGTTATGATACAAGTCTGAGCTATGTCCTTAGTCCAGTGTGGTTCACAGGTAGCAAGCCAGTACAGTCTGACTCAGAGCTGGATCACTTCGTGTTATTTCAGGCAGTGGTTAGGTCCCGCCTTGATGGGTGACTGACGTATTTATTTATTTCATGGCACGTTGCATGACCGTGCATATGGAATGTAAATGTCAATGTCAATGTATATATGGTTTTTACATTTAATCTTTTATTTATTTATTTATTTCACATTTTATTTATTTATTTAACTTTTTTTTTATTTATTTAATCTTTTATTTATTTATTTCAACTTTTAATTATTTATTTCATATTTCATTTATTGATTTCATATTTCATTTATTTATTTAATTTTGTCACAAAAAACATTCCATAGCTACTGTACCATGCTCATACTGCACTTTTAATGGCAAACTGCAAACAGAAATGATAGATAGATAGATAGATACTTTATTGATCCTCAAGGGGAAATTCAAGGGTCTCAGTAGCATACAGACATAACACACAACATGCACTTACAACAGAAATGGTAAACATTAGTATAAGTATAAACAAATAGCTAAACTCCACTGTACAATAAAGACAGTAGAAGATAAGATAAGAAACTAACAAAACTAAATACACTAGGCTATATAAGTTAAATTAGGAAAGTCCAATGTGCTTGAGGGTGATCAAGCATAGGACGCTTGTACTGACAGGGCCAGGACTGGTGAGGTGCTAAAGGGAGTGAGTGTCATGGTGAAGGTGCAAACAGTAGTCCAACCATAGTCCTTAGTTGTGTGTGCCTGGCAAGGTGCTCAAGAGAGTGGGTGTCATGGTGAAGGTGCAAAAAGTAGTCCAACATTAGTCCAACAGTGCAACAGTAAGGTCTAGAGACCAGCATAAATAATATATACAAATAGGAGAGTAAAGTGTAATGTAGACAAGGTAAAATAAAAAACTATTTCAGTGCAAGAACAGGTTGAGGTAACAGTGTAGCAGTAAAACAGTAGTGAAAACATTAGGCTGTGTACAATAGTAAAACAGTAGTATAACAGTAGTAAGCAGTAGTGGGCAGTCAGTACTCAAAAAAACATGGACATGGAGAGGGTGGAGAGGCAGACAGACTAAGCAGAGAAGTCTATCTCTCCTCTTCCCTTTAGTGAGGCATTGAACAGTTCAATGGCCCTAGGAACAAATGACTTCCTCAGCCTTTCGGTTGTGCATGGCAGTGAGCGAAGTCTCCAGCTGATCAAGCTCTTTTGGTTTTTGATAGTGCTGTAGAGCGGATGACATTCATCGTCCAAGATGTTTGTTTAGGGTCCTTTTGTCAGATATTGAAGTGATGCACTCCAGTTCAGCTCCCACTACAGAGCCAGCCTTCCTTACCAGCCTGTCAAGTCGCCCAGCATCCTTCTTCTTTGTGCTTCCTCCCCAGCATACCACTGCATAGAAGAGGGCGCTGGCCACAACAGACTGGTAGAACATCCTGAGGAGCTTACTGCACACATTGAAGGACCGCAGCCTCCTCAGGAAGTACAGCCTGCTCTGCCCTTTCTTGTAGAGTGCATCAGTGTTGGCTGACCAGTCCAGTTTATTGTCCAGGTGGAGACCCAGATACTTGTAGGTGCTTACCACCTCCACATTGACCCCATCAATGGAGACTGGTAGCAGAGCGGGCTTAGACCTTCGGAAATCCACCACCATCTCCTTGGTCTTTGAAGTGTTGAGTTGAAGATGATTGAGTTTGCACCACTGCACAAAGTCCTCCACCAGGCTCCTGTACTCCTCCTCTTTCTCGTCCCTGATACACCCCACAATTGCAGTATCATCAGAAAACTTCTGCATGTGGCATGACTCGGTGTTGTAGCAGAAGTCAGATGTGTACAGGGTGAACAGGACTGGAGAGAGCACAGTTCCCTGTGGCGCTCCGGTGCTGCTGATCACAGTGTCAGAGAGGCAGTTCTTCAGTCTGACGAACTGAGGTCGCTCGGTCAGGTAATCTGTAATCCAGGTTACCAGGTGAGCGTCCACACCCATCTGCAAGAGCTTGTCTCCCAGTCTGAGGGGTTGGATGGTGTTAAAAGCACTTGAGAATGTGTCCCGTGTAGAAGATAAGTGATGGCATCGTCCACGCCCACTTTCTCCTGGTATGCAAACTGTAACGGGTCTAGTGCATGGCGTACCTGGGGTCTGAGCATACCTAAGACCAGCCGCTCCATTGTTTTCATCACATGTGATGTTAGAGCGACAGGCCCTATAATCATTAAGCTCGCTGGGGTGTGGTTTCTTGGGAACGGGGGTGAGACATGATGTCTTCCACAGTGTTGGAACTTGTCCGAGACGTAGACTCCAGTTGAAGATGTGCTTCAGTGGCTCCCCCAGTTCAGCAGCACAGGCCTTGAGCAGCCTTGGACACAGTCTGTCAGGCCCGGCTGCCTTACGAGGATGGAGTTTCCTTAAGAGATAACTTATAGTCTAGGTCAATTTTTAAAATAAATGAACCCTGAAGGCAAATCATGTTAATTTTTGGCATACAACATTTTTAGGGGTTTTGAAGGGTGCTGAATTCAAATCTTCTGTATGCCAGACTCAAAAATGTCCCATAATGCCTCAAAATGGAGAAATCCAATATGGCCGCCGCCGCCAGGTCAAAATGTAATTAATCACGTAGCTTTTGGACAGTACAAGGTAAAAACCTGAATGTAATGTGCTTTTATAGGTTTTCACATATAGGGAATTCAATGCCATGCTCAGATTTAAGATCAAGACTAGAGAAAATGCTTGAAATTAATGTACATGGTTAAAATTGTTGTCTCGGATAATGAATAATTCATGAAAAAAGAGGACCATGAAACAGGTTGATGGCTTTCTGAAGAATTTACTTGAAACATGTTTAGAAACAAACTTGATTACCATATTTTAACTATCTATTTATATTATTCACCTGTATTTATCTATTTATCTGTATTTTAACTATTTATTTAATAATTAATCAATTCTATTCTATTCAATTCTTTAAACTTTTTGGTATGAAGAGGTAGGCTACACACTTAGGCTATCCTAATCATCCTCATCCTCCTCCTCTCTCCTCCCAGCAGTGTTCTGACAGGTGCTGCTGCAGCTGCATGACTCCATGCATAACATGCCACTTTTCCTGCAACTCTAGCGCTGGCTTAGACATCCCTTGAAGCAACCACAGGAGGTGATCTCCTTACAAGCTTTTGGAATTGGTGAGAGATAGTAGCTGTGGCACTAACTGATCATCCACATTTGGATGGCCATGATAAGTGTGTGTTGTGTTTGGGCCACCAACATGCTTTCTTGGCAAGGGACGTTTTGGTTGCTCCGCCTAATTTGTGCTTATCCTTGTATCCTTGTATCCCACAGACGTGCATTAATTGTTTTATTATGCCTACACACACAAGGAAAGCCCGTTGCCGTTCTCAAGAAAGATGGCAAGAGTAGCCAGGGGAATTGGGGAGTCCTCAGCAGCCTCACTGTTTTCTCTTAGCGATGCAAGTCCGCCTGTCTAACACAACGGCCATTCTGTCCCTGTATGTTCGACACCTCTCTGGTCTCTTGCAAAGCAGTGTAGGTGATCCCACTCTTTTGAGAGAGCTCCAGTCAGCCTCTGTGTGCCTCGCCGCAGTGTCTAAGGAGCAGGTAGTGGCATCGGGCCGCTCCTTGGCTCAGTTCTGGGTAGCTAGACGCCATCTCAATCTCAGCTCCAGCAGGCAGACAGAGCGTCTTTTGAGAGTGCCGGTGCAGCCTGGGTTCATGTTCGGCCCACAGGCAACCACACTGTTGCAGCAGGCGCTTGACAGCCGCCGCTGTGCAGAAGAGGTGTCAGGGTCTCAAACCCCCAAGCGGGGTTCTTCTCCTGTTATTTTCTTGTACCCAAGCGCACAGGGGACCTTCGTCCTAGACTTCAGGGGTCTCAACGTGCACCTCTGGTCCCAAAGGTGCAGGTTCATCACAGTTCCAAGGGTGCGGCAGGCCATCAACGCAGGGGACTGGTTTGCTACCATCGACCTGCAGGATGCTTATTTTCAGATACCCATCTGGCCGGGGCATTGGCGGTTCCTGAGGTTTGCGTTCGAGGGTCGGTCTTCGAGTTCCAAGTCCTCCAATTTGGAATCTGTCTGGCCCCCCGAACCTTCACCAGGTGCATGGATGCAGTTCTTGCACCCATGAGGCAGAGGGGGCTCAGGATATTAAACTATCGAGACGACTGGCTTATCTGTGCAACCTCGGAAGTGCAATGCCGCCTACACGTGGCCTTGCTGTTAGAGCACATTCAGGACTTGGGCTTGCCCAATCCCAAGTAAAGCAGGCTCCAGCCTTCCCAGGTCACCACCTTCCTGGGCATGGTCCTGGACTCCAGGAGGGCATCCGTGACTCTCTCACCGGCGAGACAGCAGTCGTTCGCCGCATGTCTCAGTCGCTTCACGTTGCACGCCCAAGTGGAGTGGAAACTCTGCCTTCACCTCTTGGGCCTTATGGCCCTTCACATGTGCTCAGTCCAGAGGTGCCTGTTGAGCCTAGGTCTGTGCCCCAAAGGGCCCTCCCAGGCCAAGGTGATTGTGTCCCGCAGGCTTCACAGGCCCTACACTGGTGGAGAGATCCCGCCAACACCGAGAGGGGGAGTGCCATGGGACTGGTGATTCATCACCGGGTCGTATTTACAGACGCATCCCCAGTAGGCTGGGGCACCGTTCTTGATGGTCAGGGCATCAATGGTCTCTGGACGGACCCTTGGCTATGATAGAATCCTCACATAACAATCTTTACATGCTATTACAGATGCATAACATAGGCCTTTAGCTTAAGAGTTTCAAGCATTTTCTTGAAATACTAAATAAATAGTTAAAATACAGATTATTATCCGAGACAACAATTTTAACCATGTACATTAATTTCAAGCATTTTCTTTAGTCTTGATCTTAAATCTGAGCATGGCATTGAATTCCCTATATGTGAAAACCTATAAAAGCACATTACATTCAGGTTTTTACCTTGTACAGTCCAAAAGATAAGTGATTAATTCGATTTTGACCTGGCGGTGGCGGCCATATTTGGCGGAAGATTTGAATTCAGAACCCTTCAAAACCCCTAAAAAATCCTGCCTAGTCTATTACTTGGTCCGCTAAAATGATGGGGGGATGAGGGGAGTGGAGGGTGAGGAGGAGGAGGGGTGCTCCTGTGAGGGTTGTCGTGTGGCTAGAGACTGATGGCCATTGGCTGAGGCCATTGTTGCCGAACTGCTCGTGGTCACCATGTGGGGGAGAGGTGTGATAGCCTGATCAGCAGTGATGATGGAGGGGGGGGGAGGGAGGGGAGGGGGGCAGCATCTGAGGTCTGTGTGTCTGATGGCTGTTGACTGAGGTCGTTGTCACCTCTTTGTTCGTGGTCGCCATGCGGGGGAGGGGTGCAATATCCAGTGATGGTGGGGGTGAGTGTTGCACTGGTAATGAGGTGGGGTGGGGGCTGGGGGATGGGCAATCAAACCTGTTGTAAAACTGGTTCAGCTGGTTCGCCCTGTCCAGGTCTCCCTCCACAGAGCAAATGTCATGCTAGCAACAACTCATTACATGTTTCCATATCCTAACAATGAAGGCTCCTTGTAATAACTTAATATTGAATTTCCCTTTGGGGATCAATAAAGTATCTATCTATCTATCTATCTATCTATATTGTGTTGTCAACAGTGTTGGGAGTAATGCGTTACAAAGTAACACGTTACTTTAATTCCACTACTTTTAGTGGTAACGAGCATGTAACGAAGTATTTTTGTAAATCCAGTAACGCAATTACAATTACTGAAATTTCAAAGAGTTCGTTACTTGCGTTACTCTGTTGATCTTGAATGAACGACTGCAGACAAGATGCACATTTGCTGCTTTGTCTCCCGACCTTAGCTGTGTTTCCAGCGATTGTGTTTCATGTTTAGATTGCAGATGCATTCTTTACAGTTAATAGGAGCCTCCTCACATTCCTCCTTATTTCGGATTTATGCTAAAACATACAAGAGTGCATTACGCTACAATTTAAATGGGCATCTTAAAAGCCTTTTCCCTTTCGTTTCCATCTCGTAAGCTCCACTACAGTAAAAGCGCATTGTTGTTTATCTCCGCTCTTTTTCGCCTATTGCGCAAAAGCCTCCTTGTATCAATTTCTCATTCTTACAACATAGCCACGCCACAACACCAATAGGCTACGGTAGCCTATATATAGCCTTGGCACAAGCAAGCACACGTTTAACTCGAGAGGAAAATGCAGATTTCACTTCCTCCAAATAGCCTACCGTACGTAACAGCGACTTGAATTATTTGCACAGTATGCTATGTTTACATCGAAATTGACGTCCATGGTGTGGATTCATTTGTCTGCGACGGAACATGCAACGTCTCTCTTAGTGGGGGGCCTTAAGCACATAAATAGGTCGTTTCGCGCAATTTCTTCTAAAAGCGCCAAATTTGGCACAGATGTAGCTCAAGTTATACTGAAATGATTTAGCTAGGGCGCCGGAGCCACAGACCCTCGGAGCCAAGATGGCAGCCAATCCAATATGGCCGCTGCCCGAAAAGGGTTTTGACTACCTTTTAACCACGAGCTGCAAATACAAACTTGATGTCTTTTTCAGCTTAATTGCTCATGGGAAACACATATAAATGTTTATATTTATGACCCAGTATATCTGGACCCCTTAATCCTCCAATTCCAATATGGTCTTACACCCCATTGTTTTCGGCAATTTATCTACAAGCACAAAATTTGGCATGGATGCAGCTGAGGGCATACTGAAATGATTTAGCGAGGATGCCGGAGCCAGTGGCACCTGGGACCAAGATGGCTGCCAAATCCAATATGGCCGCCACCTGAAAAGGGATTACTGTAGGCTGCATATTTTGAACCAGATGAGATACAAATGTAAAATTAATAAATATTTCACCTTTTCTGGCTATGGGAAACACAAAATATATATTTATGATTGGGTATATCTGGACTCTTAAAGTCCCCAAATGCAAAAAGGGTTTTGACTACACATTAAATTACCTAAGCTTTCTCAAAAAATAGAGTCTGCTCTGACCCTTCTTTGGGGCAGCCGTGGCCTACTGGTTAGCGCTTCAGACTTGTAACTGGAGGGTTGCCGGTTCAAACACCGACCAGTAGGAACAACTGAAGTGCCCTTGAGCAAGGCACCTAACCCACTCACTGCTCCCCGAGTGCTGCTGTAGCAGGCAGCTCACTGCGTTGGGACACCTGCGCTTCTGTGCTTCAACTCACTGTGTGTTCACTTTGTGCTGAGTGTGTTTCACTAATTCACGGATTGGGCTAAATGCAGAGTCAAATTTCCCTCACAGGATCAAAAGAGTATATATATACCTCCAATCCAGTTTATTGTCTATAAGAACCTGCACATAGTAGTTCTCAACAACTTCCTCACCCAGTATTGAAATGGTATTTAGCTCAGGCCTGGCCCTACGAAAGTCCACCACCATTTCCCTTGTCTTAGATAGATAGATAGATAGATAGATAGATAGATACTTTATTGATCCCCAGGGGAAATTCAAGAAATTCTTAGCCACATTCAAGACAAGGTGGTTGTTTCTGCACTATGTCACAAAGTGGTCCACCAGTTGCCTGTACTCCGTCTCCTTACCATCACTGACACACCCCACAACTGCAGTCTCTGAACTGTCTGAGAACTTCTGCAGGTGACATGACTCAGAGTTGTACTGGAAGTCTGAGGTGTACAGTGTGAAAAGAAAAGGAGACAACACAGTCCCTTGTGGTGCTTCTATGCGACTGACTACCTGTTCAGACACACACCCTTTCATTCTCACAACCTGTGCTCTGTCAGTCAGGTAATCAGTAATCCATGAAGTTGTGGAGGTGTCTACTTGCATCCTTCAAAGCTTGTCACATAGCAGCATAGGCTGTATGGTGTTAAAAGCACTTGAGAAATCAAAGAACATGATCCTCACAATACTGCCAGCCCCTGTCAAGGTGAGAGTGTGTTCTATGAAGCAGGTAGATTAAGGCATCCTCCACAACCACCTCTGGACGGTATGCAAATTGTAATGGGTCCATGTAGTGGTCACCTGTGGTCTCAGAAGATGACCAACAACAGTGTTTAGCCAACTACTTCCTTTCCTACCAACTTCCTTCCTAACCAGGTGTACTTTTTTCTATAAGTGTTTTGTTCTTATGACTACAATTGTGAGAGAGACCATGAGAATGAGAATTCATGAAAGAGCAAACAGTTATTGTGTGCACATCCCACCTTCTGGCAGGTGCAGGACAAATTAAAACTTACTCAATTGAAAAAATATAATGTCCACAACACTGCTTTTGACTCCCATATATTTAATGCACATCAGGCAACGTTTCGACCCTGCTGGGTCTTCTTCAGGCAAAAATTCATGAGAGCGACCATGAGAATTCACTGTTGCTATTTTTATGTTATTGCTGTTTTTTTGATATACTAAGCAAACCTTTGAAGAGTTTTGGACAAATTGACTATATTATTCTTTTAACAATTTGACATACTATAAATATTGCATTGCAATAATAATTATGTCTTATTCTTTCTTATATGATTACATTTCGAAATGTATTCACCTGTGGTACACTTAAAGCATTCCACTTTTATAAGGAAATTAATCCACCTTGAGAATAACCTTCAAAGTTGTGGTAAAAAAAGATTTTCAAACAAAGTCTTGAAAAGAATACAGGTTCCAGACTTACACAAGCATATACATACCAATGTATGCCAATGGAATTCCTGTGGTCAATAAACTAAAAATAGACACAACATCCTCATTTGTAGCGCATTTGGTTCAAAATTTGAAGCCAAAACCCTTTTTCGGACAGCAACCATATTGAATTTAGGGAATTTGGGGAGTTCTGATATACCCAATCATAAATGTAAGTATTCCTATGGGTTTCCCATCATCAAAAAAGGTCAAATAGACATCAAGTTTGTATTTGTATCTCATCAGGCTCCAAAGCTATAGCCGAATCCCTTTCAGGCGACAACCATTTTGGATTTGGCTGCCATGTTGGTCTCAGGGACCATTGGCTCGGGCGGCCTGACTAAATCATTTCATTATGCCCTCAGCTGCATCCGTGCCAAATTTAGTGCTTGTAGATTAATTTGCACAAACAATGGGGTGTAAGGCCCCATACTACAGCCAAAACTGCTTTTTTGGACAGCGGCCATATTAGAATTGGAGGAATAAGGGGTCCAGATGCACCGGGTCATAAATATTAACATTCCTATGTATTCCCCATGATCAATTAAGCTGAAAAAAATATCAAGTTTGTATTTGTAACTCATGTAGGTATGACCTAAGCTACATCTGTGCCAAATTTGGCGCTTTTAGATGAATTTGCGCGAAAATGTGCTTAAGGCCCCCCACTATCTGGAACACCTTATCAGCTGAAGAGTAACCTTCTGCATAGTGCGCGACAATCCCAAACTCTCGGATGCATTAGAACTTATTTCGGTAGGTCAGCACTTGTGCAGCGCAGGCTTTTCCCAAACTGGTGGTGCTTAAAATGCTATATAATTCAACTGTGTTCAAAGCAGGATGAGGATAACCTAAGGTTATGTGTGTGTGAGCAGACAATAACTGCTTTGAAAATAGGCCATTTAACATTGTTTCACATTACATCCCATTGAACGAATTCCATGTAGCCTACAGAAGGATTGCAATAATAATGATAACTAGATGTACCGCAGAGCGGTACAAAATATGACCGCCGCCCAGTCCAGCACAGTTTTTCCACAAAAAAACGCTGAAAGGCCTATATGATTCTAACTGTCTCACTAAATTGCATTATCCACACTCAATTCTCACTGGTATCTGCTAGACAACAAGTCCCAAAACATGATTAGTTCATAGATTTCACATGTAAAATTCATTTTATACAACCCCACCTCCATCTTGCCTGTTCATAATTCTGAGAAATTCTTGATTGTTTGTGTTATGTTTACGTTATGTGTGTGGGTGTGTGTGTGTGTGAGTGTGTGTGTGTGTGTGTGTGCGTGCTTGTGTGTGTGCCTGCGTATGTGCCTGTGCATGGAAGCGTACATATGTCTACTGTGTGAGTATATGTCATACGTATGATTACTGTGAATGTGTGTGTGTGCGTGTGTATCTGTTTGTGCACATGTGTGCACATGAAATGGGTTAACATGACCCCTGGAGGCAAACATACGGAAAAAAATGGTCATCCTAGTCCCTACAGTTCTCAAGATATTCACAGAGAACTGTGTCTGCCCTACCCTCCTTTCGGGGGTCCAGTCCAGCGGGGGGGCTACAGATCAAAACGAAAAATGACGGTTCCATGCTATCCATGTTGGGGTACATGCCCACCAAGTTTTGTGTACCCCGGTCTTTCAGTGTCCCGGGAATCCTTGTTGGTGTACGTCACTAAATGTACACATAAATTATTTTATTGTAAGGCCCCCCATGAACGAAAGTACACAAAACTTGGCATGCATTTGGAGGGTGTCATAATGATCCTACACTTTCAATTTCGTGCAGTTTTGACCATGTCAGCCAGAGATATTGTAATGAAAACACCAACATTTTTGCTTTTGAATTTTTAACTAGGTGGCGCTATACATGAAATAAGTGGTAATGGGATGGGTTGACATGGCCCCTTGAGATCAACATACAAAAAAAAGGTGGACCTCCTAGGCCCTACGGTTCTCGAGATATTCACAGAAAACGGTCTCCGGCCACCTACAGGCCAGTTGGTGTATAGTAACATAAATTAATTTATTGTGTGGCCCCCCATGAACGGAATTCCACGAAACTTGGCGTGCATTCAGAGGGTGTCATAATGATCCTACACTTCCAATTTCGTGCAGTTTTGACTATGTTAGGTCACAGATACCTGCGATTACAACACCTCATTTTTACTTTTTTGTGTTTAACTAGGTGGCGCTATACATGAAATGAGTGGTTATGGAATGGGTTGACATGGCCACTTGAGATCAACTTACAAAAAAAAAATGGTCCTCCTAAACCTTACGGTTCTCGAGATATTCACAGAAAACTGTGTCTGCCCTACCCTCCTTTCGGGGGTGCAGTCCAGCGGGGGGGCTACAGATCAAAACGAAAAACGATGGTTCCATGCTATCCATATGGGGTTACATGCCCACCAAGTTTCGTCTACCCCGGTCTTTCAGTGTCCCGGGACTCATCGCTTCGCTGCGCGGCGGTCATAATAATAACTTATTACTATATTGCAGAAGGCAAGTAGTAGGCAAGCAGTAGGCAGTGTACTGTACATATCTATCAAACCACCTAGATGGTGAGGGTGGCGCAAAACAAGGTCAGGGAGGCCTTCATGCATTGTAGAATGTTTTGTGGTCGGAAAAAGTTTGAGAACTCATGGACAAGGCTATTGATTTGAAGGCCCATTGAAACT
>NW_027468576.1:40230448-40240448 GCF_046254945.1 Alosa pseudoharengus | reverse complement strand
TTCCAACACTGTGGAAGACATCATGTCTCACCCCTGTCCCTAAGAAGCCACCCCCAAGTGAGCTTAATGATTATAGGGCCTGTCGCTCTAACATCACATGTGATGAAAACAATGGAGCGGCTGGTCTTAGGTATGCTCAGACCCCAGGTACGCCATGCACTAGACCCGTTACAGTTTGCATACCAGGAGAAAGTGGGCGTGGACGATGCCATCACTTATCTCCTACACGGGACACATTCTCAAGTGCTTTTAACACCATCCAACCCCTCAGACTGGGAGACAAGCTCTTGCAGATGGGTGTGGACGCTCACCTGGTAACCTGGATTACAGATTACCTGACCGAGTACAAGTATCGTACTAGAAAAAGACTTTGGTAGAAGTAAAAGTTACCTTTGAGAATAGTACTTAAGTAAAAGTCTTAAAGTATCTGATGCAGGGTAGGAATTTCACGACGGCCATGGCCGCCGTAGCCCCTTGCATTGGCCGTGAGGCCCCTTCGAAAATCAGAGGTTTACAGGCCACGGTGGCCTTGGTGCCCCGTTCTTTCAATATTCTGCTTTGCGTCCTACTAATAGCGATTTTTATTTAGTCTGTGGCCTGTCAAAATAATCTTAGCATTCACAGCGCAAATTAATTTAGTCTTTTACGCAGTGGAGAAAGTGACCGCGCAAGAAAGAAAGTGCGTCCAAATTCACCCATTCTTCTCAGTTGAACTACTCGCGAAGTAGCCTATTCATCACACAGACATCACAAGCATCACATGAAAGAGCTTTTTCTCAGCTTTTAAACGATGTTAGCCGATAATTGCTGTGTTGAACGGTTCGCGAGAAAAGTAAATAATATAATTCAATTTAATCATACATTCTATTGAGGGTTTTGCGTCCCATGATCTCACTACCCATTCATCTCGGTGGAATACTTCACGAACCCTTCTTTTAACACATGACATACCAGATATCAGAATAAACAGCAGACCTTACCGAACACAAAAGTGTAAAGCAGTCCCCTGTACAGTTAGCCGTTCCAGAGTAGCCTAATCTAGTTTTAAATTTGTAGCAAATTTCGACATGCATGGATGTCTCCAAATTTGGGCTTTACGTTTTACAATGTGTTTAAATTGTTCCACATGATTTCATAACGGGCCAAATACAAAATAAAGTTACAAATATCGCCTATATTGGTAAATCATAGGACAGCTGACTAAGAGTTTGTGAAAGTAGCCATAATGATCACAAAATGCTAAGCATGCATCTAGGCTATTTGAGTTTCTTAAAGCTGAGCTGTGCTTAAATTGTTTAATACATGATTTCATAATAGGCCAAATATAAAATAAATGTTATATATAGCCTAGATATCTGCAAATATTAGATGATCAGATGATTTACAGTTCTATGTAATATGTCATGTTTCATGTTTTTGTAATGTTTCATACAGTGATGCAGGTCTACTGCAGTGAATAGGCTAAATACTTGATATACTTAATACTTAATTCTTGAATTTCCCCCGGGGATCTATCTATCTATCTATCTATCTATCTATCTATCTATCTATCTATCTATCTATCTACCTATCTACCTACCTACCTACCTATCTACAACTTTGATCATTTGTATAGCCTACTACTGTATAGTTAACTTTGGCCTTGGTGCCCTGACATGTGGCCTTTGTGCCCCCCACCAAATATGCCCAACTGAAGGCCAAGTGGCCTTGCCCCCAGAATGGTGAAATTCCAAGCCTGATCTGATGTATACTGTACTTAAGTATCAAAAGTAATTTTCTGATATTTAATGTACTTAAGTATTTGAAGTAAAAGTAAAAAGTAAAAAGCAAGCGGTTTTATTTTGAATTGTTATTGTGAACTTTATTTTGCCTTTCTTATAGTAAAGCATAAAGCATATTCAGGGTTCCCATATCTTATTTCAAAGAAAAAAACAGAAACAGAAATTTCACTTTTGCATGAACTTCAGGTAAAAATGAAAAGTAAATAACTTATTTCTTTCAAAAAAATGACCTGCTGGTAGAGAGAACATTTTGGTCATGTGGTATGAGCATTTCTAGGGCTTACTCCCCAGGTCACCATCTCACTCTCTCACACACACACACACACACACACACAGGCCACCTATGTCCAGCAGCTGCCAGTCATTCGTTGAAACTGAAAATGGGTCTGTTCATCTTCAAAAGAAGCTGGTTTTCAAAGTTGCCAGAATTCAGTGCCCGGGTAGCCTGACGAGCCAGACCCACATTAAAATGTAATTTGCTGCCGCTAGGGTGCGTCTAGATTTCTAGGCTAGTGCCCGGGAGTTTCAGGCCCAAGACCGGCCCACGTTCTCCATATAGTGGAAATTGGATAAATGAAGCAACATTTCAGCTCTTACTTTCCTGTAGTTTTGATTAGTACCATGGTTCAACAAATGTGTAAAGGTTATATAATAATTCACTTCAACTGAGAAGTTAACAAAAAATATCCCACTATTCCACAAGTTAACAAAAACAGAAAGAAAGAAAGAAAGAAAGCCTTTGAAATGTAGCCTATCCCACACTTCCACAAAGAGGCATATTGAACTAATGTTTAGGCTACATGTTTTTTGCATGGTTATATTGTTATTTGGTGATTTAGCCTACTCCTTTAGGCTACTACACCCTCTTCTGAGCAAACAAGGCATATAGGTTTATCATGTAGGGTAATTGCTCTTTCTTACATTAAATAACTTTAATTTATCCTCTCTACTTGTCCCTGTAGTCATGGCCTCCTCATCACTAATTTTGGGCTCATCATTTTCAGTGGTCGACTGGTTGATCTGCTGCTCAGTCTCTCCTGGCCCCTTCTACCCTCCATCCTTCCTGACGCTTGTCTACTGTAGGGCCGGCTCGGCTATCCGTATCTGATGAGAAAACTTTTTGGAAAAGACGGGCTATATGGACCCAGCCAACTCTTTTTGAGAGGGGAGAACTCCCTCACGTAGGCTACAACCCATGCAGAGGCATTGCATTGGTGTCATGCACATAATGCGGAACGTGTCCTACTTTAAGAAAAGATAGACTAACGTGACAAATGTCAATATTTTTTTCCTCGACCGGCTCAAAAGTGAAGCGGCCCACCGGGAATTCTCCCGATTCTCCTGATTACCCAGTGTGTTTTCAGCTTACAGAAAGCTGCCAATGTACAGAAACATTTCTTGCAAATACGGCCACGGGTGTATGACGTTCTCTTCACCACTACCCTGTTCACCGAGTTCACCACTATCATCGGGGTGGTCGTCTATGATAATGGGAGGTCCTGCAGTAGGTGCTCGTGCTTCCATGGCAGTTTCAGTTGTGTGTGATCGTCCTTTAGCAACAAACAAGCGCTGAAATAGAGCGCGCAGCGTGCGTAATGCAATCTAGGAGCAGTGATTCGCCAAACCTCCCTTATTGCAGTCGCACACATCTTCTAATTCTATCTTTTAGTACCGAGTAACGAAGATGCTTAGTGGAAATATAACGGAGTAAAAGTATACATTTTATCTAGGAAATGTAGTGAAGTAAAAGTGAAAGTTGACATAAATTTAAATAGCGAAGTAAAGTACAGATACGTGAAATTTCTACTTAAGTACAGTAACGAAGTATTTGTACTCCGTTACATTACAACACTGAATTCAACACTTCAAAGACCAAGGAGATGGTGGTGGATTTCCGCAGGTCTAAGCCCACTCTGCTACCAGTCCCCATTGATGGGGTCAATGTGGAGGTGGTAAGCACCTACAAGTATCTGGGTCTCCACCTGGACAATAAACTGGACTGGTCAGCCAACACTGACACACTCTACAAGAAAGGGCAGAGCAGGCCCCTCAGGATGTTCTACCAGTCTGTTGTTGCCAGCGTCCTCTTCTATGCAGTAGTATGCTGGGGAGGAAGCACAAGGAAGAAGGATGCTGGGCGACTTGACAGGCTGGTAAGGAAAGCTGGCTCTGTAGTGGGAGCTGAACTGGAGTGCATCACTTCACTATCTGACAAAAGGACCCTGAACAAACTGATCAACATCTTGGACAATGAGTGTCATCCACTCCACAGCACTATTGTTAAGCAGAAGAGCCTGATCAGCTGGAGACTTCGCTCACTGCCTTGCACAACAGACAGACTGAGGAAGTCATTTGTCCCCAGGGCCATTGAACTGTTCAATGCTTCACTTAAGGGAAGAGGAGAGATAGACTTCTCTGCATAGTCTGTCTGCCTCTTCACCCCCTCCATGTTTGGATACTGTCTGTCCACTAGCCACTTTTTACCACTGTCTTTCTGCCTCACTGTTTGCGTGCTATATTACCACATTAGCACATATGCATAACCCCTCCCTCCATGCAACAGCCGAACTGTGGCCACACTTATACCTTTTCTTAAAATAGTTATATAGACATATAGATATATAGACTTATTCTTGCACTGTTGCACTGTTGGACTTACTCATTTGCACTATCACCATGACCACTATCACCATTGCACTATCACCATGACACTCACTCACACAGAGCACCTTACCATACCTTACTATGCACAGAGAATCACAGGCTCAGTCCCTGCCTCAGTCATTGCAAGCGCCTCTAGATTGATTACAGTAATCACCACTATGTGGGTACTGTTTTTAGAATTTATTTAGATTAAGTGTTAGTTAGTATAATTTGTATTTTAGTATATTTAGTATATTCTTTATCTTCTACTGTCCTTATTGCTTAGTTGTGTTTTTATATTATATAATTACTTTTTCTGCTGTTAGTGAATGTGTGTGTGTTGTCTGTATGCTACTGAGACCTTGAATTTCCCCTGGGGATCAATAAAGTATCTATCTATCTATCTATCTATCTATCTATCTTATATCAACTAGAGCAACAGCACTACAAAGAGTAAAAAACAATCTCCAACGCTAGCAGCAGCAGCCTCGGTAGCTTGATAGCTCTGCAAATTTGATCGTGTCAATGATGATGCTCGTTACTGAGAGTTGCCTCTGGCCCCCACCCCCCACCCCCCACACGCCTCTAACAGTGATGGAAGAGCATACTGACTCCAAGCGGGGGGTTTAATCTAATGCTGTGGCCATTTCGCCCCCACTAATACCCCCCTCCTCAAACACACACACACACACCTCCCAATGCCTCTCATACTGTATGTGAGAGAGCTAATGTGATCTCTGTGAGCCCAGCCCTGGCATCAGAGCCTAATCCGATTGGCCTGTTGGTGATGTACGCACACACACACTCACACACACACACACACACGCACACACACACACACACACACACACACACACACACACCCCTTGGCCTGTTGGTGATGTACGCACACTTCACTTCTGATCACTAGCTGCACCTCAGCACAACTGCTCTGGCTCGCCATTAACCCCCCCACACCCACACTGTGTCTGTGTGTATGTGTGTGTGTGTGTGTGGGTGTGTGTGCAGGCGCGTGCAAGTGTGTGTGTGTGTGTGTGTGCGTGTGCAGGCGCGTGCAAGTGTGTGTGTGTGTGCATGCGTGCGTGCGTGTGCGTATGTGTGCGTGTGCAGGCATGTGTGCGCGTGTGTGTGCATGCTTGCATGCGTGCCTGCGTGCGTATGTGTGTGTGTGTGTGCGTGCGTATGTGTGTGTGTGTGTGCGTGTGTGTGCGTGTGTGTGTGTGTGTGTGTGCGTGCGTGCGTGTGTGCGTGCGTATGTGTGTGTGTGTGTGCGTGCGTGTGTGTGCACGTGCATGTGTGTGTGTGTGTCAAAGTCAAAGTCAAAGTCTGCTTTATTGTCAATTTCTTCACATGCCAAGACATACAAAGAGATCGAAATTACGTTTCTCACTATCCCACGGTGAAGACAAGACATATTTTACCAATTTAATTACACAGACAAACATAACATTCAAGTAAACAAAAAATAAGTAAATAACAAAAAATAAGTAAATAAGAAGGCACATACAATGAAGAAATAAGAGCAGCAAAAAATGGTTGAAATTGTGCATAGACAGTCAATAAAAAAGTAATGCAAAGTCAGGCCAATAAAAGGCTGAGGTAGTTCTGTTTGACCTAAGTAAGAAAGTGGCATAGTGGTGCAAGTTATGTAAGAGCAGCAGAAGTGTTGTGTTTCCAGGACAACAACAACAAGTTGCAAAGTGTACAAGTGTGCAAGTGGAGTAGTGCAAGGCGGCCAGTGTTGCCACAGTTACCTTGAAAAAGTAATCTGATTACTGATTACTGATTACTCCTTTAAAAAGTAACTTAGTTACTTTACTGATTACTTGATTTTAAAAGTAACTATGTTAGATTACAAGTTACTTTATTAGTTACTTTCAGCAGCTGCCGACAACACCCCCAACGCCTCAACATAAAAATGATAACCAGTTTTGCCAATACTCACTATACTGGAAGTGCATTTTAACAGCAATGTATAGCAGACATCCCAACATAACCTACTTAGATACTGAAATTCAGATGTTTGTTCAATAATGTCTAAGTACACCAAATAAGGAAGGCCTATTGATAGAAATTGTTATAGTAAAATATGTAGATTTTTTTTCATGTAGCCTTGGCAACTAGCCATCTTGTAGCCTATAGGCCTGAGTAATATGCAAATGAAATTACACTTGTTAAACTCACCTCAACAAGTCTTTTGCAATCATTTAACCCGCCGTGAGCAATGCTAAAGTTGCTGTTACAAACAGTGCAGTGTGCAAGATTATCATTATGTTTTAATCTTTTCAGACAATTGGGTGCACTTTTGTGTAGTCTGATGTGAAATGGGTCTTAAATCTTCCTTTTTGAGGGGCACTGACGCTGCCATGACGCTTCTGTTCCTAGATACACTGACTGAACTGATTAATTATGTTTGGGAGAAAAGAGATATAAGCACTTACACTGAAAACGGATTGGTTGATTTAGCAAAACAGACCAGGATGCTCTCTGTCTTGGATGCGCTTCAGTCAGAAACGCACCACTCCTCTCTCTCTCCCTCTCCTTTGTGTGCGCATTAAGCTATGCACACGCGATTTGAAGCAAAGATTCTATCTTTGATTTGAAGTCCGGTCTGGCTTGCGTGCTCTTGTTCGCTCTAGGTTCCGGGAGATTTTATGTAATTTGCGGGCGTCAGGAAGCCGCTATCAATATGTGGGAGACTCCCAAAAGTTCGGGAGACTTGGGATGTCTAGCTAGACAGCACTTTGTCGCCAGCACAGAATGTACAATGTACCTTAATGTTGTCATGTTTAGCTGACACAAACTCAAAGTAATGACTGATGAAATGTGCATGTCTCTCTCTCCCTCCATTGTTGTTTTCGTTTGTGTCGCTGCACGTGAATTGTCCTCATGCTGAAAACGTGAGCATAGCCTACATGACATTAATCCCCAAGACAAGAAGAAAGCAAAGAATATATCTTTTTATTAAGGAAAATGACAAAAATAGTAACGCACAGTAACTTAGATAAGTAACTTTAATCTGATTACTGGTTTGTAAATAGTAGCGCGTTAGATTACTCGTTACTGAAAAAAGTGGTAAAAATAGACTAACGCGTTACTAAGTAACGCGTTACTGGCATCACTGAAGGCGGCCATTGTAGGTCCAATGTCCAGGATGTTATGTAGCTGAGGGTGGAGGGGGGAGAGGGGGGAGAGAGTTCAGCATCCTAACAGCTTGGTGTATGAAGCTGTTGGTGAGTCTGGTGTTGCGGGAGCGCAGGCTTCTGTACCTCTTCCCAGAGGGCAGTAGATCAAACAGATTGTGAGCGGGGTGACTTGCATCACTCACAATTTTGGTCGCCTTGCGGGTGAGGTGGGTGGTGTAAATGTCCTTCAGGGAGGGGAGTGAAGCACCAATAATCCTTCCAGCTGTGTTCACTATGCGCTGCAGGGCTTTCCTGTTGTATTCAGTGCAGCTTCCGCCCCACACAGCGATACAGCTGGAGAGGATGCTCTCAATGGTGCCTCGGTAGAACGTGGTCATGATGGCTGGTGGAGCACTTGCTCGCCTGAGTTTCCGCAGGAAGTACAGGCGGCGCTGGGCTCTCTTCGCCAGTGATGCAGTGTTGGTGGTCCAGGAGAGGTCTTCACTGATGTGCACCCCCAGGAATTTGGTGCTGCTCGCTCTCTCCACCACAGCACCGTCGATGGTCAGTGGCAGGTGTTGGGTGTGACCTCTCCGGAAGTCAACAACAATCTCTTTGGTCTTGCTGACGTTCAGCAGGAGGTTGTTGTCCCTGCACCACGTGGTCAGATGGTCGACCTCCAACCTGTATTGAGTCTCGTCGCCCATGGTGATGAGACCCACCAGAGTTGTGTCGTCAGCAAATTTCACTATGTGATTGTTGCTGTAGGTTGCAGTGCAGTCATGCGTCAGCAGGGTGAAGAGCAGAGGACTGAGCACGCAGCCTTGGGGGGCCCCTGTGCTCAGTGTGATGCTGCTTGAGATATTGTTGCCAACACGTACTACTTGAGGCCTCTGACAGAGGAAGTCCAGTAGCCAGTTGCAGAGGTAGGTACTGAGTCCCAGTTTGTCAAGTTTGCAGATGAGTTGTTGTGGTATTATGGTGTTGAATGCAGAACTGAAGTCTATAAACAGCAATCTCACATATGAGTCTCTTTTTTCCAGGTGGGTGAGGGCTGGGTGGAGGGCTGAGCAGATTGCATCCTCTGTGGACCGTTTGGCTCGGTATGCAAACTGGAAGGGGTCCAGGGTGGGGGGGAGAATGGATTTGATATGTGACATGACAAGCCGCTCAAAGCACTTCATGATGATGGGTGTCAGTGCCACAGGGCGGTAGTCATTGAAGCAGGATGGAGCAGTTTTCTTCGGCACTGGTATGATGGTGGCAGCTTTGAAACATGATGGGACGATGGCTTGCTTCAGGGAAGTGTTAAAGATGTCTGTGAAGACATCCTTAAGCTCCCCTGCGCAGTCTTTCAGCGCACGACCAGGGATGTTGTCTGGACCTGTTGCCTTACGGGTGTTGATAGCAGCACGTGTCCTCTTCACGCTGTCGGCAGAGAGGCACAGGGGCTGCTCGTGTGGAGGGGGAGGGGTCTTCTGTGGGCAGGTGCTGTTTTGTGCTTCAAAGCGAGCGAAGAAGCGGTTCAGGTTGTTGAGGGATGTTGCTCTCACAGCTCTGTGGCGCGGGCTTGTAGTCCGTGAGGGCCTGAATACCCTGCCATAGGCTTTGTGCATTCCTGCTGTGTGTGTGCGTATGTGTGTGCGCGTGTGTGTGCATGCGTGCGTGCGTGCGTATGTGTGTGTGTGTGTGCGTGCATATGTGTGTGTCTGTGTGTGTGCGTGCGTATGTGTGTGTGTGTGTGTGTGTGTGTGTGTGTGTGCTCGGTGATTTGACAGCCTGGGCAGGTGAGCTACAGAGTGAGTACACATAGTCAGGTTGTTTGGGGGAAACTAATCAGAGATGCAGCTATTTGGACTTGGCTGTGTGTGTGTTTACAGTGTGTGTGTGTGTATTTACAGTGTGTGTGTGTATGTGTGTGTATTTACAGTGTGTGTGTGTATGTGTTTACAGTGTCTGTGTGTGTGTGTGTGTGTGTGTGATGCGCCTGGCTAGCTGTGCGAATTCTGGACAACAGAAAGCAGGAACAGGCTAATTCCACACTGTACACACACACACACACACACACACTCACTCACTCACACACACTGACACAGCTGGAATGTTCCAGAAGAGGAGTATTGATGGGCTCAGCGTTTGCTCTCCCTCTCTCTGTCTCTCTCTCTTGTTCCCTTTCTATCTCACTCTCTTTCTCTCTCTCTCTCTTTTTCTCTCTTTTTCTGAGATCGTTGTTGAAGCCAAAAACAGCCATAATATTTTCCACTCTGCCTCCATTTTATCATCTGGACAGGACAGGCCGCTGCAGTCTGGTCATCGCTTAAGACTCGAGGCAGGCGCTGCAGTCTGGTCATCGCTTAAGACTCGAGGCAGGCGCTGCAGTCTGGTCATCGCTTAAGACTCGAGGCAGGCGCTGCAGTCTGGTCATCGCTTAAGACTCGAGGCGCTGCGTCT
>NW_027468576.1:40207948-40225448 GCF_046254945.1 Alosa pseudoharengus | reverse complement strand
CAATAACATTCTGATTTAAACCTATAACTTACTTCTACCTAAAACTTTTAAAAGAGTTTGAAAATATAGTGCAAATTTAACAGAGGCAATATTCTTTGATGAACACGTGAGAATTTAAAATAGAGTTATTAAGAGGAGAAATGCAGGCTCATGTGTATGCAATAGAAATGCATGTTTTCATGAACTCCATGATGTTGAATTCACTGAGAAATATATATTATATTGCTGCAGAAGCTGCTGATTTGGTGCTCGGAGGTCATCAGCAAGTCTGGATGCAAAACCCGCTTACTCACACACACACACACACACACACACACGCACACACCTCCACTCCTCAGCAAGTCTGGATGACAAACCCGCTTCCTTCTCTCAAGTGATGAAAGCAGGGAGAGGGCCCGGATTACAGTGGTACTCGGAACCCAACTCATCCCACCCTGACCTGGCCCACATCGGACGCAGTTCTGGCGGGGGCTCGGAACCATTCCGGAATTGTCTGCAGTCTGGACCGTCTCGGCTCCGTGTGCATTTATGATGAAAAGTCCTGAAAGTTTAATTAGCGTCTGCCATTCATCTCACCACCAGTTTTAAAAGCGCAAATTAAAGTTTCATCAGTATTTTTCTACCCCCCCTCTCCTCCTCCTCCTCCTCCTCTCCTCTCCCTGGTCAGCGGCGAGCCGTGCGGGCGGTGTGTACTGCCCGCCTCCCTCCAAGCAGTTTAAATATTTTACAGCTGAATCACATGTAGAGGTGCAGTCAGCTTTCAATGGGACACAGTGCATCTCCCTCCATCCCTCCTTCTGTTGTCCTCCCTCGCTCTCGCCTTCTCCTCCTCCCTCCCTCTCTTCTGTTGTCCTCCCTCGCTCTCGCCTTCTCCTCCTCCCTCCCTCTCTTCCTGATGTGCATCTAGCAGCTATGCATTTCTCCCTTTTCTCACCTTCTCTTCCTCCATCCCTCCCTGTCAATGCATCCCTCTTTTTCTCCCTGTTGTGTCTATGCTCTATCCTCTTTCTCTCCCTCTCCCTGTTGTGTCTATGCATCCCTCTCTTTCTCTTGTCTCCTTCCTCTGTCACCATACACTTCACAGCCCCTTTCTTTCTTTCTTTCTTTCTTTCTTTCTATATCTCCCAGTGCATTCCATCTTTGAACTCCGTATATGTGCACGTCTTGCTCTCTCTCTTCTTTCCCTCCATTTTCTCATGTACTTCTCTTCACATCCCTCTCTCTTTCTCTCCGTGTCCAGGAGCCACATGTTTGACTAAAGGCTGAAGAGCTTCACAAGAGCTTGTTGCCTTGGTGATTGTAAACTATAAACACCAGGCAAGATATGATCACAGCGGCCATATTTGTCAACACAGAGAATTCTCTAGTAATTTTCTTTGCCAAACAATTTTGCTCAAGCTGTTCTTGTTTATTTGTTGTAGATCTTTGTCTTTTCTTATCCACTGGCAAATTAAAATGTTTATTATAGTAGGTCATAGGGCCTCATTTTACACACGACGATATGTAAGATGTGGAGTGCACGTAAATGTATAAATGCACACAGCAGGAATAAAATAGGCAAACTGCTGCAGCGTTAGGGTTGAACTGACAGGATTTCCGCTGTGTTTAGAGTAATGTAGGCTACCAAATCAAATGAGTATGTGCAATAATCTACGACGTAAACAGTCTATAAACACTATACAGTCTGCATTTAAATTAAATTTACTAGGAAATTCGGTAATCACGAGGGGCTGCTAAATTAACAAGTCCTCGTGACTATAACATTTCACATTGTTATACACGAGGCATAAAGCACTGGGTTAATTCGACCCGCTTTTACAACAATGCGTTTCACATTTTCATTAAAATAAAGACTCTGTACAATCGCTACATCATACATACCTTACAGTTAAAGTTAATAAATATTATCAAAATTACCGCCAGTGACCGGGCCACCAGGCCGCCCCAGCAACGGCGAATTCAAATGTTGTTAAAAAACTTCGGGGCTTGTAAATGCTGCAAAAGTTAAGAGGTGAAGTAGCCTCGCTCGTGCAGCCCCGCCCTGCGCGAGGCGCTGACTCTGAATGGAGCGAGAGCTAGTACGTAGTCGCCGCGCGAGGCATGTGCTGAAGCAAGGAGAGAGAAAGCGCGCAACAGAAAATCTACCGTGACTCTGGGAAAAAAATCACGCTAGCTCCACCGGGCTGAACAACAGTCCAGCACCACTGTTGAGGAGGCACCAGTCATGGAGCAATGCCGGCGCGTTCTCGACCTCGACAGCAGCACCGCACCACACCGCGACAGCAGCAGCAACTCTTCAAGTGATGCGGTGTCTGATTCCTGTCCTTGCCTCTCGCGTTGGTAACAGTCCGGTGGAAACGGGGCAGTCAAGCATAAAGGAGAATAACTTGCAATTGTCAACTTTTCAGTGAGAGGGCGGCGAAGCAGCGCACATAGGTGTGACCATTTCATTTCTGCTTTGAGACTGTGACGGAGGGAGCACGGGACGTTTGTCGACTTCCAGAGGTTTTGATGTAATTGCAGTCTACAGCGGAAATGTTTCGCCTTTGATAGTTTCAGCTGAGATAGCTGGCTGCTGGAGAAACTGAACGGACTTCCACTGCCGTCTCGCGCAGGCTACCCACAGCATTTCAACAACAGTCCGCTGAACCTGGCTTTGATTTTCATGTGCGCGCCGATGCGTGGACTTCAATGTTGTGATTCATGGAAGTGAGCGACTGCAAGCTTAAGCACTATTGACTGACTGGATGGTAACCAGTTAATGAGTAGTGTCAAAGAAGAGGGAAGTTTAAGTTGAGTCTGCCGGGGCTGGCGAGGAATGGATCGGAAGGACAGCTGCGAGCGCTTGTGGTTCTTGTGATGGACGTGTCAAACATCGCGCATGGCGTTAAAATAATGTCGATTCCTCCCATTTATTGGATAAAGTGGATTTTAGTCGATATGGTGTCAATTGTTTCTGAAAAATTGAGCCGTGGATCGACCTAACGCGACGGATCATTTGCCCACTATTCTGAAGAACAGTGCACGGCAACTTACCGGTTTATGCCGCTGTATCTCCTCGTGAATCGTATTTTCCGAGAACACTGAATTTTCTGAAATTTTATTTAAGTATTTCCACTTGTTACCCGTTTATTCTTCATAGCGCCAGGTGGAACTCGGACGGTGATTTCCGCCACATAAAGCCTTTAATCTCAATATCAAAAGTAAAGAAACTTGTGAATAGTTAATATCACGCATCATCCACACCATCCGTTGTGTGTTAAGAACTACAGCAGCCTTATTCCCCTCTTAAGCAGCATGGACAAGAACTATATGGCATATCAAATGGAGTTGTCGCTGCTGCTCGTCGCCTTGTTATCGTGGGTCGCGGTGTGGGCAGACGATAGCAAGATGATCTCGGACCGATACGGGGTCTACTGGAACAGCACGAATCCCAGGTAAGACCATACGGGCCGACAGTAGGCTATCACACTACCAGCACCACTTCACGAGACCAAACAACACCAGCGCGACTTCATAACAGCAAACACATGCTCAGCGCCAAATTTCACACCATCTAGCTGATACGAGCTGGTCTCCTATTAAGTCAGTATTAACTCCTTCAGCCGAGAAGGCCAATGTGCCCGTAAGCAGAGTAGGCTAGTCATTGGCTTTTTAAAAAAGCCCAGAATTATTATGGCTTTTGTGAGGATTAAAATATGCATATTCTGCAGATGGATATCATATAATAAAAATGTTATATGGGCCCATTCTTTAGGCTATAGCAATAGAAAACCTTCCTATTTCACAAAATACTACCTTTCCGCCATGTAGACTCCGCATTAATTTAATTAGGCAAAAAATGGCCATTAAAACCAGATTAAATGTAAAGTAGCAGATGCTCTAAAAATACTAGACAAGTGTAGGATTATATTTAATGTTACCACAAATCCTTTGGACGTGAGTAGGCTACATTATCGCCACCTCTCCCATGGTCGGTCGTTATGACCTTATCTGTGCGATTTTAATGACAGGAATGTTGACTTGTTCTCCCGAGATACAAAGTTCCCTCAAAAGATCGCCATATGGTTCAGATTGAAGGATATTAAGCTGAAACAGTCTGTGCTCTCCCCCTCGTGTCTGTCGGAACCCACGGGCGAACTTCAAGTCCGTCACATGCACATTGGCAAGTTTTAAGCGTGCCCACGGCTTTAGCCGTAAACAAAAATATATGTTGTTTACCAGTTTTGTTATTTATGAATAATATGAGTTTAGGTCTGAATGTTCACAGATTAAGGTACTTTCGTTCTTTACAGATTTTTAGTTCCATCAGCACTTGCGAGACTGATAGGGATTTGCTGTGGTCTGAAAAGTGTATAAGAGGTTTGGCAGAGACTTTCCTAAACAAATCATGTCAAAGCCAATCAACTGACCTTGGAAGCACTTCAATGAAACCCCATGCTACTATGTACATTGCTCATTCCACAGTGTTTTCTATGCTAATGTTCACATTCTTGAGAGCTCTGCTTTTCCAATGTTAGGCTACTTTATCAAAATAATTATTTAAACAAACACTTTATATTTATACACATTAGGACCTATGACCCTGGTGTGATGCACAGAGAGGCTTATATTATTACATTTAGCCTCTGTGTGTGTTTGGAAACTCATATTGTGTTTGTTGTTTAGAAGTCTGGATATTGTTATTTTTACCACCTGACTATGGCCTACGATTCAGCCATCTCCGAGCGCAGAGTTTTCGCCTCACACATTGAAAGCCTCACAAGACAAGGCTCCGTGCACGCGTGCGATTCCGCCTGAAACCCTCGGCCTCCCGGGATCACTCAGAACACCATCCTTCAGCCTCTGGTTCCCATCATCCTGATGTGTTTATCAGGGGTGGGATGGCGGAGTGGGCTTATGTCTCCCCACTCTAAATACTGTGAACACACTCTCGTCCAGGCTGAGCACGGCGGAGGCAGCATGGCCGCTCTCCGCTCCTGTCCGCTGCGTTCCGCTGCTCTCTGCTGCATTCCGCGCTGTCTGTGTTATGGTGTTCTTCTGCACACACTGAAATACATGTTGACGGCACTTTAACTAGTTTCCAATGGGCTACCCAATGCTATCAAATATAAGCTATCGCTAATTATCATCAAACCAACCCTTTGATCAGCGATTGTTTGACTTTGTAGCTACACAGCTTTGCTTCCTCTGAGCCACATCAGCAGCTGTTGTGTAAGGCTGTAGTGGTGTGTGTGTGTGTGCTGTTGTGTAAGGCTGTTGTGGAGTGTGTGTGTGTGTGTGTGTGTGTGTGTGCTGTTGTGTAAGGCTGTAGTGGAGTGTGTGTGTGTGTGTGTGTGCTGTTGTGTAAAGCTGTAGTACACTCAAAGGCATGTCAAAGCGTCGCCCTTGCCCTACATATCACTTTATGTATTTTTTTTTTTATTTTTAACAAGGGGACTTTACAGAACAGCAGTCCTGGCTCAGAGCTATAAGACGTTGCAGAAATGTTCAGCAAGGCTATTCTGAATACTGCTCGGAAGCTGTTTGAAAAGCCTGTTTCTTTATTAGACGAGGGGTGTGTGTGTGCGTGTGTGTGTGTATGTGTGTGTGTGTGTGTAAGTGTGTGTGTGTGTGTGTGAGTGTATGTGTCTGTGTGAGTGTATGTGTGTGTGTGAGTGTATGCGTGAGTGTGTGTGTATTTGTCTGTATTTGTCGTAGAGTATCAGTGTGTGTGTATTTGTCGTAGAGTATCAGTGTGTGAGTGTGTGTGTATTTGTCTGTATTTGTCGTAGAGTATCAGTGTGTGAGTGTGTGTGTATTTGTCTGTATTTGTCGTAGAGTATCAGTGTGTGTGTATTTGTCGTAGAGTATCAGTGTGTGTGTATTTGTCGTAGAGTATCAGTGTGTGAGTGTGTGTGTATTTGTCTGTATTTGTCGTAGAGTATCAGTGTGTGAGTGTGTGTGTATTTGTCTGTATTTGTCGTAGAGTATCAGTGTGTGTGTATTTGTCGTAGAGTATCAGTGTGTGAGTGTGTGTGTATTTGTCTGTATTTGTCGTAGAGTATCAGTGTGTGAGTGTGTGTGTATTTGTCTGTATTTGTCGTAGAGTATCAGTGTGTGTGTATTTGTCGTAGAGTATCAGTGTGTGTGTATTTGTCGTAGAGTATCAGTGTGTGAGTGTGTGTGTATTTGTCTGTATTTGTCGTAGAGTATCAGTGTGTGAGTGTGTGTGTATTTGTCTGTATTTGTCGTAGAGTATCAGTGTGTGTGTATTTGTCGTAGAGTATCAGTGTGTGTGTATTTGTCGTAGAGTATCAGTGTGTGAGTGTGTGTGTATGTGTGTGTGTTTGTCGTAGAGTATCAGTGTGGGCGGCTGGTATAATGCCCAGGCTCCGGTACCAGACAGCCCTGGTTGGACAGCTGGGCCGGGCTGAGCCGGACCCTGGTGTTGTGTGGTACGGGGGAACCCTGGCCCGACCAGGACTGGGACTGTGGCAGGTCCCGCTGGTTTAAAGGCCCATTTAAGTCCAGCAGAATAAATAGGCCCGACCAGTCAGGGGGCAGTAAAGTCCAGCAGAATAATTAGGCCCGATCGCCTCAGAGAAGCCAGGAGGCATCTAGGCCTATTTCCTGCTATCCACCTCAAAAATAAAATAAATTATTGCAAGCTGTTAGTATATTTGTATGTAGTCTTTATTTTTTAATTGGATGGATATTTTGTAATTGTGTTTGTGTTTGCACAGACAGATTGTTTCGTGGGAAGTGTGTTTGGTTCAGTGATTTGCAGTAAAGTTGTACAAGTTGTGCAAGTTGTTGGCTTGTAAAGATCTGAATAAAATAGCAGCATATCGTAGACATGTTGTAGCGGACGAGGGCTTGTGTCTTTGAAATGCCATGTCTGTGTGTGGTGAACTTGTTGTAGCGGAGGAGAAATGCCATGTGTGTGTGTGGTGAACATGTTGTAGCGGACGAGGGCTTGTGTCTTTGAAATGCCATGTCTGTGTGTGGTGAACATGTTGTAGCGGAGGAGAAATGCCATGTGTGTGTGTGTCTGTGTGTGTGTGTGTGTGTGTGTGTGTGTGTCTGTGTGTCTGTCTGTGTGTGTCTGTGTGTGTGTGTGTGTGTGTGTGTCTGTGTGTGTGTGTGTGTGTGTGTGTGTGTGTGTGTGTGTGTGTGTCTGTGTGTGTGTGTGTGTGTGTGTGTGTGTGTGTGTGTGTGCGTGTGGTGAACTTGATAACATGGAGTGTCTGGCAACTCTGCGCTTGCTTCTTCACTTTTAGGAAGTTACGAAGAAGTGATTTAGCCAGAAAACGCCTGAAGTATAAAAGTATGCTTGTGATGTAGTGTTTGTGTGTTTGTGTTTGTATGTTTGTGATGTAGTGTTTGTGTGTTTGTGTTTGTATGTTTGTGATGTAGTGTTGATCTGGTTCAGCTTTGGCCGAATCCCTCTGTTGTGCTCTGTGTCCGGTCTGTTCAGGGCTGATCAGCTTTGTGATCAATTGAGAAGAGTTTTTTACTATCCACATATTATTTATACATTTGTGAATTAAGCATTGTAATATATATATTTTTAAATTTGTTTGTGTCTTTTATTTTTTAAGGAATTTTACATTTTATCGTACAGATCAAAACAATATTTATATGTGTTTTTATTTTTCTGCATTTATCTAATTAATTTATAAGTGTTCTGACATTTGTGGCTAGCTTCTTGCTTCCGTTTAATTTCGCTTAATACCCGGATGGATTTTGGGGAGGGATCTCAAACCATATGAATATTGTATACCAAAAACTAGGTCAACATTTTTTTTCCAGTTATTTGATCTTTTGGTCGTTTCCTATATGAGATATTGTTTATTTAAAAAGCTTAACATAAATATGTTAAATCCTGCCAATGTAAATTTTTGAAAGTTTAAGAAATGTATGCTTTTCATGACGGAGAACTCCGACAGGAGTTATAGAATCAGTGTCTTCTTGAGTGTGGTGTTGAACGTCTCAGCGCCGTGATTTCAGATGGTGTGTAGAGTGCAGTGTCTGGCCAGGTAATGGGTTAATTTTTCGCCTCTCGGTCACGTCCGCAGGCCCCATCGCCACCACTCCCAACACGGCGCCTTCATGAGCGCAGCACGTGGCGCTACAGTCGTGCTACACCTCCAGCTGCCCTGCACTGTCCACGGGGCTGAGCACATCTTGGACTGATTTGTGTTAGTGAAAAGTCTGCTGTGACCCTGTGGCCACTCTCTCTCTCTCCAGCTCTTCCTCTTTGCTATTCTATCATTAAGTTCCGTTGCTGCGTTGTTCTTGTGCTGACCTAGTTTTGTAGAGGTTATGGGAGAATGTTCATATGGAAACAGGGGAGAGGAGAGGGGCTGAACAGGACCCTCCACATGACATTGTTCCCTTTGATTGTGTTTTTTTGGGGAGTGGTGTGTGTGTGTGTGTGTGTGTGTGTGAGGGGGGGGATATGTGTCAATGATCAAGGGAGCACTTTTCAAATCAGCACTTACAGCTCTGGGAGTCTGACCTTGAACCTGGTAATTAATGTAAAATGGAAGTACACCGTCATGGTTCCGCCCCTGTAGGTGGCGTTGTGCAGTTTTTGGCTACCAGTAAATGCAGCAAGGGCCGCCATTTTCTGTCTCTGGGAGATGGGTACTCCTGTAAAACTCAGAGTAGAGTAGAGCAAAGAAGATGGAAGGTGATGCCGGATTTATTAACGTTACTCTATACACTTTGATTTATTAACGTTACTCTATACACTTTGATTTATTAACGTTACTCTATACACTTTGATTTATTAACGTTTCTATACACTTTGATTTATTAACGTTACTCTATACACTTTGATTTATTAACGTTTCTATACACTTTGATTTATTAACGTTTCTATACACTTTGATTTATTAACGTTACTCTATACACTTTGATTTATTAACGTTTCTATACACTTTGATTTATTATCGTTATTCTATACACTTTGATTTTTTTGGATTGTTTTCTTTCTAATTCTTCCATAATATTCTATTTTGGTTATGATGTAACAGTCAAACCTATTATTTGCATTTCGAGAGTATTTAAAACCAAAAATCACGGAATAAATGAATTAAATTCTTTTTGCGATTTATCGAGAATTATTTGCTGTATGAAGTATAATGTGAATAAATACTTTTTGTAAGATGTAGTATGAACTGGTGCTGGCACTGCCACAAACCGTACGGTATTTCAACAGAACGCCAGGTTAACCTAATTAAAAGATGCAGGTTTCCTTGGTTCGCATTAAGACATTTTATTAGGTTTTTTATTTAAAGATTTTATTAGAGTGCCTTTCATGTAGAGGTTTTTTCAATAACTCTAATTTCGGCAGTATATTTTAGTTTCAGCGAATAGTAATGTGCAATTTGTACAAATGAGCGATGTAAGTTGGAATAAAAATAAAATGTTTCCATTGATTGTTATTGGCCATGGAAAAAGGTAACATAAAGACCTGATCCTTGGTGGTCATTCCTTGGACCTGAGACATAGTGTAACTAGCCTTTTAAAATTTGACTAAGCAGTGGAACAGCTTACTCTGGACTGAAGCGCTGTGTAAACCCTGAAATGAATCCGAGGTAGAATAGCCGCTCCACCTCCACGAAGCACCGCGCTGCGCTTGCCTGGCACACAGTAAGCCTCAGAACTAAGTGCATTTTATTGCATCCCTCTAATGGGACTTAGAATGGAATTTAGTAATAAAACTGAACTGTCCTCTTGGACCTTAGCACGGAAAGACACCATAAATCTCTTGCCAGTTTATCTGTCCAAATGTGTGACGTTAATTATTTTTTTAGTTTCGATTGGACTGCACTTTTGGGGTCACTTAGCCCGTTTGTGTGTGTGTGTGTATGTGTGTTTATATGTGTGTGTGTGTGTGTGTGTGTGTGTTTACAGTATGTGTGTGTGTGTGTATGTGTGTGTGTGTGTGTGTGTGTGTGTGTGTATGTGGATCTGCACCCTCCATGCACAAGTTTGTAATTAATCTGAGACAGAGAGGCGATTTACAGGCTAATAGCATCCTTACTGTGTGTGTGTGTGTGTGTGTGTGTGTGTGTGTGTGTGTGTATGTATATCTGCAGAGAGGCAATTTGCAGGCTAATAACATCCTTACTGTGTGTGAAATCTATCTTGTTGGAAACCCTAGCAGGTCCTAATGACTGTTGTGTTTTGCTCTTGTCTCTATCTGACCCAAGTGACAGAGAGACGAGCAAGACCCCTCTCCATAGGCTCCAGCTCATGACCCCCTCAGTAAGACCCCTCTCCATAGGCTCCAGCTCATGACTGCCTCTCTGTCACAGAACCGGTCGTCGTTTTGGCTACTTTAATCAAATGACCTCCCCGATTAAACCGCCATGAGAAAAATCATTGTTTCTCCCCAACGTCCCCTTAATAAGGACTCGGAGGGGGCAGGGCAGGGGGGGGGGGGGCACTTTAGTGGACGCTGCGCAAGACGCAGCATATTTGCTAGTTTGAAAATCAGATTAAGTGGGCGGCCAGTCAGCAGAGTGGACGTTTAAAAGACAGTGGGCCCATACCGTGGAGCCGTGTAGGCTGCTGCTTGCTCATTTGGATGAGATTACTGGCCACTTGCGCTCGCTCACTGTACGAGAGGAAATTGGTTATAGCGGACCAGGGGTCAGGGATGAGGTCGGTCATAGCGCTGAAACCCGTCCAACAGAGGACTCCCCGGGCGTGGACACCCCGCGACTCTTTTAGCAACGGAGATGGCCGTCCGAGCCATTCTAACCACTCCTCCTGGAAAAGTGTGTATGAGGCGATTTATAGGGAAAAGTGTGTATGAGGCGATTTATAGGGAAAAGTGTGTATGAGGCGATTTATAGGGAAAAGTGTGTATGAGGCGATTTATAGGGAAGCCAGAGTGACATTTCTGTTCTCTATGACAAAAATGGACAAGAAAATACAAAAAAGCTTCTTGAATTTGGAGTTTCTTTTTAATGGCCTGACACAGTATTGCATTAAAGATGTCTAACATCTCATTAAAGATTAAAGTTGCTGCATGCTATCTACAAAAGCAACTTCTGTGAGAGAGAAAATCAACTAATCAGTAATCTGGGTTCAAAGCTTCATTAAATAAATGACCTAGAGAGAGAGAGAGAGAGAGGGAGAGAGAGAGAGAGAGAGGGAGAGAGTGTGTGTGTGTGTGTGTGTCTGTATGCTCAGGACACATCGTTTTCATTTCCAATGTTAATCAAGGTTATGTTAATGCCAACAGTAATAAACAGTTTACAGCCCCTCCCCTGGCTGTCCGACGAGAGAATCGCTGCACTGAACATAATTGTGTGTGTGTGTGTGTGTGTGTGTGTGTGTACGCTCAGGCTGTCTGACGACAGAATCGCTGCACTGAACATAATTGTGTGTGTGTGTGTGTGTGTGTGTGTGTGTGTGTGTGTGTGTGTGTGTGTGTACGCTCAGGCTGTCTGACAACAGAATCGCTGCACTGAACATAATTATCTTTCTCTGGAACTTTTTCCCCTGATGTTATTGTTGTAATATAATCCAGTTTTACTGCCTGAGTCGGCGTATGGACACACTGCACAAGGTCAGATCTTTAAGAGACATGAGGTAAATGAGGAGAGCAGTCTGCATGTGCGCTAAAGAATGGAGGCCCTACTTCCTAGTGACCGAAGATGGCAGGACAGCAAAACGTCTGCGAACACATTTTTAAAAATCAAACCCACACTACAGTGTATTCTACAGACACAGAGGCGCAGTGAAAGACATTTCTGGGCTCATAACAAAAAAATGGTGCTTAGCGTCCCCACACCGTGCGTAAAGACAATAACAGTGTTTTATTTGTTTTTGGAATGTCTATCCCATATATCGGTCATGGATGTAACGCTGCTGTACAAACACGTTTCCTTCTGACCTTAGCCACGTCTCGAGGCTGGAGAGGATTGGCTTTCAGCTGGAATATTTTCCTCCTCTCCCAGTCATCTCGGGTGTGTGTGTGTGTGTGTGTGTCTTTGGGGGGTTAGTAGCTTTAGAACAGTTTCAAATGTCTTGAATATCCTGGCCGGCGCGTCCGTCTGTCAGCAGGTTCTTGTGAGCCTCCTCGTCATTGTTCTCACCTGCTCCGGCCATCGCGGGGGGGGGGGGGGGCGTCTCCATCTCTCACTCTCTCCTCCGCTCGGCTCCTATGCAAACGCTCGGCTCCTATGCAAACGGGTCAGAACCAGGAAGTGGCAAAGACCCACCACTGATGAAGGGGTGAGGCGGGGGGGGTGAGGTGTGGGGGTGAGGTGTGGGGGGTGAGGCAGGGGGGGGTGAAACACACACACACACACACACACACACACACACACACACACACACATACACACACAACCACACACACACACACACACACATACACACACAACCACACACACACACACACACACACACACACACACACACACACACACACACACACAACCACACACACACACACACACATACACACACAACCACACACACACACACACACACACATACACACACAACCACACACACACACACACACACACACACACACACACACATACACACACACACACACACACACACACACACACACACACACACGCGACTGTGATGTGCTGACGTCTTCTGATCGTCACCAGATTTCAGTGAATGCTGTGAGATAAACAGTCATTTGTCGTCCTTTTGTGGGTGCTTATTTGGTGTGATGCTATTTACGGAGGAATAATGTTTTCTTTCTTTCTTGCTTTCTTTCTTTCTTTCTTTCTGTATTTATTAATTAAATGATTGATGTTTTCTACCTGGCAACAGCCTCCCCAGCCCAGCACCAAGCCTGTTACACTCCTCATCCATTTTAATGCCTGACCCACATTCTCTCAGTGCCTTGGCAGTCATGGGCATCCACAGCCCACCAAACTCCATCTGAGAGAGAGAGAGGGAGAGAGAGAGAGAGAGAGAGAGAGAGAGAGAGAAAGAGGCGTTCTGGAACTCTGATCAACCACCATGGTGGAGAAAAGAAGGGAAGACATGAGATTGGAGGAGAGGGGAGAAAAGAGGGGGATGAGTGAAGTGTGAAGGTGAGGAGAGAAAGAAAGGGCAGACTGTAGCCGTGGCGATGTTGTGCGGCCACTCAGGAAGAGGCTCGGAGGCTAAACGCCCTGTAAATGATGCAGGGTGCTGTGTGTGTATGTGTGTGTGTGTGTGTGTGTGTGTGTGTGTGTGTGTGTGTGTGTGTGTAAATTATGCAGGTTGTTTTGGCATGAAATGGCACTGCAGTTTTCACACCTTTCTTACCGGCAAAGCGGCGGATTAGCACGGTGTGTGTGTTGGAGCCGGCTGGTGGGCGCATGGTGGGGTTGTGTGTGTGTGTGTGTGTGTTTGTGTGTGTGTGTGTGTGTGTGTGTGTGTGTGTGTGTGTGTGTGTGTGTGTTGGAGCCGGCCGGTGGGTGCATGGCGCGGTTGTGTGTGTGTGTGTGTGTGTGTGTGTGTGTGTGTGTGTGTGTTGGAGCCGGCTGGTGGGCGCATGGCGGGGTTGTGTGTGTGTGTGTGTGTGTATGTGTGTGTGTGTGTGTGTGTGTGTGTGTGTGTGTGTGTGTGTTGGAGCCGGCTGGTGGGTGCATGGCGAGGTTGTGTGTGTGTGTGTGTGTGTGTGTGTGTGTGTGTGTGTGTGTGTGTGTTGGAGCCGGCCGGTGGGTGCATGGCGGGGTTGTGTGTGTGTGTGTGTGTGTGTGTGTGTGTGTGTGTGTGTGTGTGTGTGTGTGTGTGTGTGTGTGTGTGTTGGAGCCGGCTGGTGGGTGCATGGCGGGGTTGTGTGTGTGTGTGTGTGTGTATGTGTGTGTGTGTGTGTGTGTGTGTGTGTGTGTGTGTATGTGTGTGTGTGTGTGTGTTGGAGTCGGCCGGTGGGTGCATGGCGGGGTTGTGTGTGTGTGTGTGTGTGTGTGTGTGTGTTGGAGCCGGCCGATGGGTGCATGGCGAGGTTGTGTGTGTGTGTGTGTGTGTGTGTGTGTGTGTGTGTGTGTTGGAGCCGGCCGGTGGGTGCATGGCGGGGTTGTGACAGGTGAACCAGAGCCTTGACTGATCTGCCCCCCGCTCTCCGCACACACACCGCACACACACCGCGGGCTTCATCACGCTAAGCTCCACTGTTTGTCCACAGGGTGTTTCTGAGCGGGTAATGAGGGGCGGGATTTAAGAGTGCGTGATGTCACGGCGTTTCATCAGAGCAATGACAGGGCACCGCTGCGTTGTCAGAGGAACGTTGCTGCAAGAGGCCCTGTGGCTGACGCAACCTCAACATCGCCGCAGCGGAGGCCTGCCACCGACATACTGTGTCTTGTGTAGGCTATAGCTAGTTTTTACACACACACACACACACACACACACACACACACACACACACACACTGGGATGAGAAGCCTGCGGCTGGATTTGCCCCAGTGGTGTGAATACTCTGCTCTGCCAGATTGTACTGTAATGCCAAGTCACTGGACTCACACCGCTCCTGTGTAACTTTGTGTCCTTCACAGAACAACATGAATGTAGCGTCATGTGATTATAACTTTGCGTCCTTCACAGAACAGCATGAATGTAGCGTCATGTGATTATAACTTTGCGTCCTTCACAGAACAGCATGAATGTAGCGTCATGTGATTATAACTTTGCGTCCTTCACAGAACAGCATGAATGTAGCGCTCATATGATTATAACTTTGCGTCCTTCACAGAACAGCATGAATGTAGCGTCATGTGATTATAACTTTGCGTCCTTCACAGAACAGCATGAATGTAGCGCTCATATGATTATAACTTTGCGTCCTTCACAGAACAGCATGAATGTAGCGTCATGTGATTATAACTTTGCGTCCTTCACAGAACAACATGATTGTAGCATTCATGTGATTATAACTTTGCGTCCTTCACAGAACAACATGAATGTAGCGTTCATGTCATTATAACTTTGCGTCCTTCACAGAACAACATGAATGTAGCGTTCATGTGATTATAACTTTGCGTCCTTCACAGAACAGTATAAATGTAGCGTTCATGTGATTATAACTTTGCGTCCTTCACAGAACAACATGAATGTAGCGTTCATGTGATTATAACTTTGCGTCCTTCACAGAACAGTATAAATGTAGCGCTCATATGAATGTTGTTGTCATGTTTGTTGTTGTCTTGTTTGGTTTCTATGTTGCTCGGCCCCTTTTGACGGACAGCTGGACTACAGCGGGTTCTGTCCTTACACTTGCTAATGGCTTGTCTGCTGTAAAAGCCTTGCTGGGCACAAGACAAGGCAATGCTACTAAGTGAACCTGAACATAAAAGCGCTCGTAAAGCTAATGATGGCGTTTCCTCCTAATTGATCGGCGGCAGTGGTGGGTTTTTATTGATGCGGATGTGCACAGCATAATAAATATGAGCATATTGAGCATATTGAACATACTGAGCATACTCCATCCTGACCACTCCTTCATTAACTCCTCCCTGGGATGGGATTGAACTATTTATTGTTATTTACTGAGAGCTTGAATAGCTCGGCTCTAAGTGAACATCGCTTTGCCCTGTTGGTGGAAAGAGTTGGAAAAAGCCTTTCCAAAAAGCCTTCTTCGGCTCTTGCCATTGGCCATATAATAGTTTATTAGGAATTTCAAGTTAACTGAGATATTGTACAAAAGGCTCAACGACAGAATGGGTACGGAACAGAGCTATGTGCTCAATTCTGCTTTGAAAATGTTAGAAAACAATAAAAAATATCATAAAAGCTCATTTAGGTTTTTACATCTTTAGCTTTCTATCCTAATCTTTTCAGGTGGCTACATGGTTTTATATTTACATAGATTGCACATGCATATGTATTATATATTTACATAGATCGCACATGCATATGTTTTATATATTTACATAGATTGCACATGCATATGTATTTATATATGTATGCATTTATTTATGCTTCCTTTAGCACTTGTGATAGCTACATGAAAATAAATAATTACTACTAATATTAATATAAATGTTTGCACATATGTGTGATATACACATATATTTATATACACGAACACTGAATATGTAACTGAACACTGAATACTGAAATATGTATAGATGTTTCATGCATTAACTATCTGTTTTCACTTTTTGTGAACATGTTCAATTTAAACAAGGATTTGGTCATACTATGTCAAATTTATTTGACAAATATCACTAAATAATATCATTTTCCAAACTTTTTTTGCTGGGATGCTGTCTGAAGCCGTTTTACAACTAACTTTTGAGAAATAATTTGGATATTGAGTGAACTGATAACCCAAAAATAGGTAGAGACCACAATTGCAGCCGTTTGAGAGCTAGATGAAGTATTATTTAAAGAATTATGAGTCTTATTTATGCCCGTGTAAATTACAGGCTATCTTGCTGATGTAGTTGCATATCCCAACTTAAATTCTGGATGAAGGACAGACAGTGTTATGGGACTGGTGTCTATGGGCGCTATAGTCTTATGGGACTGGTGTCTATGGGCGCTATATGTCTTATGGGACTGGTGTCTATGGGCGCTATATGTCTCTTGACTTGACTATGTGATGCTCTTTCTACCCTGTGCAATATGTTACTACTTAAAGCGTGTAAACTGGAGAAAGCTAAGCACAAATCCTGAAGAGTCTTTTTTCCCCTTCCAAAACCTCTCAGACCGAAAAACAAAACATCTAAATATTTTTGGTATTTTTCTACTCCATATTTTTAAAAATAGTTTAAAATAGTTGTAATAGTTTTAAAATATGTAAGCGCTATGTTACTTCAAATATAAAAACTATTTCACGGTAAATGGTAAATGAATGCTGAATCGCCTATTTTGTGTATGATTCTGTTTAGTCGGTTGTAATAGAATTAACTACTTAGTGCGCTAACTCTGCAGTGGGTCAAAAGTGGCTATTTGTCTCAAATTCCAGACTAAACTATTTCTATAATAGAGCTTAGTGTTTGGACAATGCACTTAGATTAATGTCTAATTTAAATATGATTAAATCATTCTAGTAGTCTTGTCCTTCTTAGTATCACACAAATGTGAAATGTATTGTATTTCTCCATAAAGTAGACCTATTTAATTATATTTCGCACATGGCCACTTTATGCCAGATCATTTATTGAAACTTTTAAAAACAAAAGCTTTAGATTTGCTTCAGTTCTGCTCTGGTTTGGTTCTACTTCAGCTCGTAGTGTTCTCTCCCCTATCTGCCCATCGTGTAGTCGAGCTGTTTTTGTTCCGCTGGAGGACACTGGTCCTTTCTTCGGCCCGGCCGGCCGATGAGCGGTTCCAAATACTTTTCACCTGTTCCGTCTGTGGGAATCCAGGCCTTTCGGGCCAGCGCAGATGACGGCTCTTCCTAGAACACATGGTTCTGTCTTCAGTCGAGAGGGCGGGGGATTCGCTGTGCCACGAAGCGCTGCTAGCTTTGACCTTCAAATAACTTGAGATTTGGAGAAGAGAGGAGGGAGAGAGGGGGAGAGGGGGAGAG
>NW_027468576.1:40175918-40178418 GCF_046254945.1 Alosa pseudoharengus | reverse complement strand
GGTTTTTATGGGGCTAATCATAAAACGAACCCTAGCATTTTTTTCCAATCTCATTTAGCCCTTTCATGAATATAATCTAGATGCTAACCAAAAAAAAAATCCGGTTCTTGCATTTTAAACGCGCCCCGACCTGCCGCGTGTGTGATTGAGGACTCGGGCGTAATCAGCGGTGTGTACGTGTGAAGGGGAAGTAACACCCCCGATTAGTCGTAGTAGTCGCTGATTGCCCCCCCCCCCCCCGTGCCACATGTGCAGGGTAAGTAGTCCTCTGATGGGGCAGAGTACGCAGGGTAAGTAGTACTCTGATGGGGCAGAGTGTGTTTGTGCATGGGCAGGGTAAGTAGTACTCTGATGGGGCAGAGTGTGTTTGTGCATGTGCAGGGTAAGTAGTCCTCTGATGGGGCAGAGTGTGTTTGTGTGTGTGTGTGTGTGTGTGTGTGCAGGGTAAGTAGTACTCTGATGTGTGTGTGTGTGTGTGAGTGTGTGTGCACAGAGGATCTGTGTGTGTGTGTGTGTGTGTATGTGTGTGTGTGTGTGAGTGTGTGTGTGAGTGTGTGTGTGAGTGTGTGTGTGTGCACAGAGGATCTAACGGCCATGTTGGGTCGGCTACTAAACCAACATCCTGCTCCAGCCCTGCTCCATTACTGAGTAATCGCCGTGCAGGACATTATGCCTCTCTCTCTCTTTCTCTCCCACTCTCTCTCTTTCTGTCCCTCTCTCTCTGTTTCTCTCCCTCTCTCTCTCTTTCTCTCCCACTCTCTCTTTCTCTCCCTCTCAATTCAATTCAATTCAATTCAAGAATGCTTTATTGGCATGACAAGCTCACTTATATTGCCAAAGCAGTTATACAATAAATCTTATTAATCTGTCATTAAGTTCATTAAAATTAGGAATTTCTGAGTTAAATTTGTTGAAGAAAAGGTTTCTTGTTTGATCGAAGGATGTACATTGTAGGAGGAAGTGAATCTCTGTCTCGACCTCACCTGTCATGCAGTAACCACATATTCTGTGTTCTTTTGGTTGCCATGATTTTCTGAGTCTTCCTTTTTCGATTTCCAATTTGTGGTCACTTAGCCTGTATTTGGTAAGGGTCAGTCTCTGTTTTCTATCTCTGACAGTATTAAGATATTCTGCTAATTTATATTCTCGGTTTAGGGCCAGATAGCATTGTAATCTACTTAGATTTTTAGTTTCTTCTTTCCAATATTCCAAATAGGATTTTTTACATTGTTTCATAATTTGGTTTACTCTGATTGGTTTTTGGAAAACAGTGTTGTTGTGAGACTGATCAGAGCCTCTCTCTCCCTCTCTCTCTCTCTGTCTCTCACTCTCTCTCTCCCCCTCTCTCTCTCTCTCTCACTCTCTCTCTGAGTCTGTCTCAAATGGTGTACTTACGTGAGTACACTTTCGTGTAGTACACTATGTGCACTGTGTGCTTACTGGCGGAGTGCACAAATTTTAACAAAATAGTATTGTCTCATATCAAACACTAACTCCGTGCACTTCACGGAAATGACAATCGCAAACATTTTAACATAACTTTATTGGCGTCCTCAACTCGACAGTGACATGGTCATACTGTGTCAAAACATGAACCGTTTATGTTATAACTTGCTTGTACCTCCATAAAGTCTGCTTTCCACTGCTGCTGCTTCAGCTTTCTCAACCGCGATTTCCACGAGTTTGAAAACGCTCCCTCCCCTTCCGCTATCTGGCCAAGATGGCGTCCATTAAGGGCGAAAAGTGTCCAGCGTTGCACACTCAGCTTTTTGACCGTTATGAGTGCACCATCCGGGAACTTGCAGCGCCCTTCGTGTCGTTGGAATTGTCAGTGTGAACACCCTCATGCACTCAAATGAGGTATTGTAAGTGCAGAAGTACGCGATTTGAGACAGGCTCTCTCACTCTTTCTCTCCCTCTCTCTCTCTGTCTCTCACTCTCTCTCTCTCTTCCTCTCTCTCTTCTCTCTCCCCCTCTCTCTCTCTCTCCCTCTCCCTCTCTCTCTCCCTCTTTCTCTCTCTCTATCTCTGATTCTCTCTCTGGGCAAATGGGTGTTTTTGTCCAGTTGCTGGGCAGTCTGTCTCTCTCTCTCTCTCTCTCTCTCTCTCTCTCTCTCTCTCTCTCTCTCTCTCAGTCTCTTGCTGGGCAGTCTCTCTCTCCCTCTCTCTCTCTCTGTCTCTCACTCTCTCTCTTCTCTCTCCCTCTCTCTCTCTCTCTATCTCTGATTCTCTCTCTGGGCAAATGGGTGTTTTTGTCCAGTTGCTGGGCAGTCTGGCTCTCTCTCCCTCTCTCCCTCTCTCTCTCTGTCTCTCTCTCCCTCTCTCTCTCTCTCTCTCTCTCTCTCTCCCCCCCTCTCTCTCTCTCCCCCTCTCTCTCTCTCTTCTCTCTCTCTCTCTGTTGGAGTGTTTTTTCCTCAGCTGGCCGTGAGTGAGGTGGACCCAGCCGTGTCCGGGCCTTTTGAGAGGCTTGCGCACGCACACACACACACACTCACACACAC
>NW_027468576.1:40131817-40145718 GCF_046254945.1 Alosa pseudoharengus | reverse complement strand
CACCACCGACCCCCGGGGGGGGGGGGCAGGCAGGGGGGGGCCCAGGGGGGGGGGCAGGCAGGGGGGGCCCAGGGGTCCTTTAGCAGAGCGCAGCCACCACCGACCCCCGGGGGGGGGGGGGGGGGGGGGAGGTGGGGCAGGCAGGGGGGTCCACGAGAGGAGCTGAAACTTCTGACATCCTCCCCAAAATTACCCCCGCCCACCCCATCCCACCCCCCCCGGCCCCTGACATCCTGAGCTCGTCGCCTGGGCGACCAGGACCCATGGCCCACAGATTTCGCCGGAACGAATGGAGGACACACAAACAGCAGAGGTGGTGTTTATGGATGGAGGACACACAAACAGGTGGTGTTTACGGTCAGGAGGGCGGACGGAATCAAGTGTCCACCGGGTCGGGGGGGGGGGGGGGGGCATGAACAACACAGGACCCTGAGAGAAGCGTAGCAGAATGTGTGTGTGTGTGCGTTGGGGCCGCAGCCCTGTGCGTAACAGAATGTGTGTGTGTGTGTGTGTGTGTGTGTTGGGGCCGCAGCCCTGTGCGTAACAGAATGTGTGTGTGTGTGTGTGCGTGTGTGTGTGTTGGGGCCGCATCCCTGTGCATAACAGAATGTGTGTGTGTGTGTTGGGGCCGCATCCCTGTGCGTAACAGAATGTGTGTGTGTGTGTGTGTGTGTGTGCGTTGGGGCCGCAGCCCTGTGCGTAACAGAATGTGTGTGTGTGTGTGTGTGTGTGTGTGTGTGTGTTGGGGCCGCAGCCCTGTGCGTAACAGAATGTGTGTGTGTGTGTGTGTGTGTGTGCGTGTGTGTGTGTTGGGGCCGCATCCCTGTGCATAACAGAATGTGTGTGTGTGTGTTGGGGCCGCATCCCTGTGCGTAACAGAATGTGTGTGTGTGTGTGTGTGTGTGTGCGTGTGTGTGTGTTGGGGCCGCATCCCTGTGCATAACAGAATGTGTGTGTGTGTGTTGGGGTCGCATCCCTGTGCGTAACAGAATGTGTGTGTGTGTGTGTGTGTGTTGGGGCCGCATCCCTGTGCGTAACAGAATGTGTGTGTGTGTGTGTGTGTGTGGGGCCACATCCCTGTGCGTAACAGAATGTGTGTTCGTGCGTGTGTGTGTGTGTGTGTGTGTGTGGTGTGTGTTCGTGCGTGTGTGTGTGTGTGTGTGTGTTCGTGCATGTGTGTGTGTGTGTGTGTGTGTGTGTGTGTGTGTGTGTGGGGCCACATCCCTGTGCTCCCTGTAATCCTGTGTGTGCTCCCATCACAAGGCATCACATGGACTTTATTACCACAGAGGAGGGTTGAACAAGTTACCCAAACAAAGCCACAGACCTCGCAACATGGCCTTCTGCCTTAAGACTATATTTGTACTTAACATGTGTGTGTGTGTAGGGGGGATTGTCTGCTGAACCTGTGCGTCCACATCTGGGCCAGTGTGTGTGTGTGTGTGTGCGTGCGTGTGTGTGTGCTGGTAGGAGAGGCCTGGTGTAATCTTGCACATGTGGGAAAGGCCAGTGTGAACATTAGTTCTGTCAGGTCCATTAAGTCAAGAACAACACAGGCAAAAAAAAATCTTTAGGACATTTTATTGAATATATTACAAATTAAATTTGGCGGTATGGCTCTGTTCAGAGGGGTCCCCAGACCTTTCATGAGCACCACGAAAGAGCAGTGAGCCTGGGGACAGCAGCAGCATTAGGGGGCGCTCACACAGTTTAACACTGAGCGAGCTAAACTATTCCCCCCAAACAGACCATATCTGGCAATCCTCTTGTGACCAATCAACACAAGATCATGGAATTAAGTAGCCTTTAAGCACAGGGGAGCAGAGCTCATAGGGCAAGAAGCAGATCAGGGAGCAGAGCACATAGGGCAAGAAGCAGATCAGGGAGCAGAGCTCATAGGGCAAGAAGCAGATCAGGGAGCAGAGCACATAGGGCAAGAAGCAGATCAGGGAGCAGAGCAGGGAGCAGAGCTCATAGCTTTCTAAACGTCATGAATGGCGCGGACGTCAGGACGAAGGTAACGTTCGTATGCAGTAGACGTCCATCGGCCCACATGTGGCTTTTAGGGTTGAAACAGGAGCAGATGCCGCCGCAGTAGTTGCGGCCCCTATGCGCAGAGAATGGGCTGTATAACGGTCTGGAGGCAGTCTGCAGAATTGGCAGAGGAGGCGTAGATGAGATGCAAACCAGGCTCTGGACATTGGTTTCCCCTCCTGAGTGACAAACAGCGGCTCCTGCGGACCAGCACGAGGACGGCTCCTCAAGTAGGTCAGCATGGATGATAGAGGACAAAAGACAGTATTAGACTCTGATATATAAACAACTACACCTTCACTATTACTATCTGATTTGGAGTGTTTGAGAAACAAGGTGAAATGGTGATCATTAATCGAAACATCAGAAATGGTGAGAGCGTGATTTGGGGCAAAGAACCACGTGCGTGAAGAGATTTCGCCACCCCTTAGGAACCCAAAGAAAGCTGTGAGAATGACTGTCTCTAACATTTGATCTGTGTAAGGCCCAAAACACCCTTCCCTCAAACGTGATATAATTGTATTAACTAAAGGTAATGAGACGTTTATCATTGCCTCGGGGTGACTCCTTATTGAGGCCGTTCAGCAGGAGGCGTATGGATGGGTTTTCCAGAATGCTGGTAACGGATGGATCCAGGCAGCGTAGATGGAATTGGATGCCAGCGACAGTACTTTTGATGGAAGAAGGCTGGATTTTTCAAGACTCAAAGCAATGGACTATAAATGCACTAACACAGGATATATTCACAGGCAGAGCGGCTACAGATAAAGTAGCACAAAATGTGGTGAAATAAGACCAAGCTGAGTCGTACGCTTTTAATGTAGATTTAGACAGACCTCCACGCATGTACAGCAGCGCGCTCATAAGACTGCAGCGGATAATTTCATCTAAAATGGTTTGGCTGAACGGGGGGCATTCCAGGCTTGACTGGGCTGCTTCTGGACACAGGCGATGGAATTTCTGTAAATTAAATCGAGAGAGAGAATCGGCCACTTGATTATTTAAACCAGGGATATGAGCTGCGCGAAAGGTATAATTGCCCAAAATTGACAGCCATGTAAGACGTCTCAAGAATCTATTAATGATTGGAATAGATGAGCGCATCTTGTTAATGATGTTAACAGTTGCCTCGTTGTCGCAGAAAAACAGAATTTGTTTCCTAGCCCAATGTTTACCCCAGAGAATGCAAGCTACAACAATAGGATACAACTCTGGTAGGGCTGTTGAGGATTCATTGGCAGGCAAGTTGACTAATTCTTTCGGCCAAGCGCTTGCAAACCATTCGTTATTGAAGACACCCCCTAAACCCTACGGAGGGCACAGCATCCGTATACAGATTGAAGACCCCCCTAAACCCTACGGATGGCACAGCATCCGTACACAGATTGAGCGCTTGAGACGGATCCAGAAAATCATTATGAAAAAATGAAATGCCATTCCAATTTTTCAAGAGCAAAGACCAACATTTTAGCTCTGATTTACATCCTGCGTCTAAAGAAACAACGTCATTGAGATCTTAAACTGATTTGGTCAAGAAGCCTGGATATGAATGACCTGCCTTGAGGAATAACTCTCATCGCGAAATTAAGATGGCCTAGAAGGATGGCGGCAGACAAATGGCCAGTGAATGAAAATCTGTCGGTGGCGGTAACTATGTCACACACTTAGGCAATTTGAGCAAAGTTAGAAGCGGTCCTGCGCTTATCCTGGACACCGGTATGTTTTGCACAAAGGCACGGGACATCACGTAGGCCTATCGTTCTCATGTTGGCCACAAACTTGTCTGTAATCCTGTGTGCCTCCACTGCACCGATTGCTCTTTTCTGCAGCTGTGCATAGAGCACATCTACACTCTAACTGAGATTATATCAAAATCTCCAGATGTTTCAATTATTTCGAAACACTCCAAAATAAGCTTTTAAATCTTTTCGGAGATCTTGTGAAAAAAGCGGAGAAACCATAAAAATGTGAGAAGACACCCACTGAGGATGCTGCTGACGCAGCCTTTCCCATCACCAGGTTCAATTGATGTGCATAGCAATTACACGCAGCCTTTTCCATCACCAGGTTCAATTGATGTGCATAGCAATTACACGCAGCCTTCTCCATCACCAGGTTCAATTGATGTGCATAGCAATTACACGTCTTGCACTTTCTTACACACTCCACCAGATGCTCCTCTCATGACACTAGCCCCATCACATGTCTGTGCAATCAGCCTTACTTTATCTGTGTCACTCTCAGGTGAACAAACTCGTAGACCTACACGATTTCGCACTTCCGCAAGCCCTCATCGAGTTGTGCTGCAATATTAGCTTTCCCCAGCATGGCTAATTTGCGCAACTCAGATGCTAGCCTCATGTTTTTTGCCTTCTCTGAAAAATGTTTCATGTCACACACACCTACACTAGCCTACTCCAAACATCCCCTTGTCCCCCAGAAGATCGGAAAAGCAGGCATGGAAAACAGAACATTTTATTGCGTTCAGGACAACCAGAGCTTCTTATCAGACATGGCCTACCACGAACGTGAAAATGTCCGATTAAATGACCGACTCTTGTCCTTTGTTTGTTGGTATACGATGTTAATGTCGGGCTGATCAGGTCCTAGGTATTTGATAGCTAATTTAACTCCAACTTAACTTCTTTAAGAGAAACTCCACACTATTGCACACTCGCTGTTCACTCGCCATTTTTCAACTGTCTGTCTGTCTGACCTCACAAACTTTGTGCGGACTAATACAGTAGGCATAGGCTACTACAGTACAGTAGGCAGTAAGTTCTGACGTCGTATAGGGTGGGCAGTGGCATGATCTGCCCACCTGACCTTCTACTAACCGCGCTCTAGCTGCAGTTCCATTATCGGTCGACAGATTTACATAGACAAACAGCAGGCGCTGTTCAATTTCTTCACCAGAAATGAAATGTAACGTTACAGTAGGCCTACAACAACTAAGGATATGATCAACGAGATCTTTGCGATCTTTGCGAAATTTCTTTGCAAATCATACAAAAATGTAACATGATTGAGTACTTTGCCACTGATTACAATAATAAACAAACATTTTATTTTTAAAAAATATTTTGTGGATCTACTTTTCTAGTGGATGAATCTTTAGTAGGGCTCTGCCCCTCCTGCCCAAGTGAACGAGCCGCGTCTTAGAGAGAGCAGTTCCCTTTTGGAGAATGACTTTGAATCTTGAGCTGCATGCATAACCTGTCTTATGCGGGACAATTTCTCGAGGGAAAGCGAGGCTTGCATTAGGTCGGAATTCAGGGTGATGCCTAGAAACTCTAGAACCTTAACGGGACCTAGGGTCTTCTCCTTTGAGAGAGGAACACCCAAATCTGAAAAAGTTCGCTTGAGTGCCGAGATGGAAAAATCTGTCTTGGCTGATGGGAAGTCTACCAGAAGAAAATCATCTAAAAGATGAAGTACGAACGGTAATTTGTCGTTATTGAGGAGAATCCAGCACAAGGCTTCGGATAAGGTATCGAAAATTTTTGGACTACTACGACATCCAAAAGTGAGTCTAACCGAGAAATAGGTTTTGCCTCTCCATTTAACGCCAAACTGATGCCACTGAGAAGGATGCAATGGCATCACTTTAAAAGCGTCGGAAATATCCGCCTTAGCAAGCCAAGCTCCTCGTCCTGCCTTTTTGATGAACTTGATAGCATCGTCGACGGTGCTATAGAATAGGGAGAAAGGGGCTAAAGGAATGAGGCTATTGATGCTATCAGCCAAATTGTTATGGGGAGACAAAAGGTCAATGATCAATCGTTTTTTTGGGCCTAGGGACGTTGACAGGCGTTGATGCCCGACCCAGCCTAGGGACGTTGACAGGCGTTGATGCCCGACCCAGCCTAGGGACGTTGACAGTCGTTGATGCCCGACCCAGCCTAGGGACGTTGACAGGCGTTGATGCCCGACCCAGCTTAGGGACGTTGGCAATGCCCGACCCAGCCTAGGGACGTTGACAGGCGTTGATGCCCGACCCAGCTTAGGGACGTTGACAGGCGTTGATGCCCGACCCAGCTTAGGGACGTTGACAGGCGTTGATGCCCGACCCACCTTAGGGACGTTGACAGGCTTTGATGGTTTTATTTCTTTCGCTCTGCTTTCATGAGACCTTCTGGGAATGAACTCTGGAGCGACGTCATCACGCTGAGGCTGGTGCTGGAGGTGATGCAGTTCAGGTGCGGTGGAGACTCCTGATGCGGAAATGACGGTCGGTGAAGACGAAGGTCTGATGGAGTCGCTTTCCAGCGTGGAAATCCTGGCCGTCATGTCAAGGAGTGAAGCTTGGATGTTAGACAGCGCCGCAATCACTGGGTCATTGGCTGGAGGTGCGCTTGGACCCGGACGAACTTGGCCACCGGCCCGTTTGTGTGCATTACCGGCTGGCTCGATATGTTTCCTTTTTTGAGTTTGCTTTCTTCCGGATGTTTGGGGAGGAGGAAGCCCAGGCAGGATGTCGGCAGCCGGTGGGATGTCCTGGGAGTCGCAGAGGAGGACAAATAGATCCTCATGAGAGGCGCCGATCGGAGGCTGGATGTTATTCTGAAACAAGGTCTCCAGAATCCTGGACACCGGCCAGTCGCCGATGTTAATGGCACTCGGGGTTCTATTCGCCAACCGGGAGCTTCGACGGACGGTGTTGTTGTCATCCTCGCCCTGGCCTGGTTGAATCTGCGATGGCTGGGTGTCGTTGATGACTTCGAGTAAGGTTAGATCCTCGTCGACAGTGGTGGAAGTCATGGCCGTCAGAAAGGTGAGTAAGACCACACAGATTCTAGATAATGACAGTAGCATGAGCTTGGTATGCATTAACGAGTTGAGTTGCATAAATGCGAGCAGCAAAGCAGTTAGGAATAACTAAAGCAGCTTTAAATAAGGCGCCCTGTTTGGATGTAGCCATTTAGAAGCAGCAAGCAGTTAGGAATAACTAAAGCAGCTTTAAATAAGGCGCCCTGTTTGGATGTAGTCATTTAGAAGCGAGGGGAGTGCGAAGGGAGTTGACAGCTGATAAGCTGACGCCCATAGCGGTTAGCAGCGCCTTGACTACTTGGCCAGCCAGAACTGACGCTGACGCTCAATTAACGCTTCTAACACAAACAGCATTGCATGTGTGTGTGTGTGTGTGTGCATTGTGTGCTGCAGGTCTCCACATCCAGGCCAGAGCAACAGGAGAAAACTGGAAGCAAAACAAACACTCTCCTTTCTCAGCCCAATCAGGTTTCTTAAGGTCCTCAACAGCACAACAGTGTGTGTGTATGTATGGATGTGTATGTGTGTGTGTGTTTGTGTATTAGGGTATGTGTTTTAGTATGTACTGTATGTCTGTGGGACATATGTGTGTGTGTGTGTGTGTGTGTGTGTGTGTGTGTTTGTGTGTGTGCGTGTGTGTGTGTGCGTACGTGCGTGTGTGTGAGTGTGTGTGTGTGTGATATCCTGTGTTGAGTATGGTGTATACCTGGCTTGGCATGGCTCTTAGAGAGAGATGGAGAGATGGCTGAGCCTCCTCTAGTTGGACACGTTTCCCATGCAGACACGCTCCATATGGAATCTTCTGGAATGTTACAGTGATCTGGCCCAGGAGTGTGTGGCTGTGTGAGAACTAATTCCTCACACACACACACAGACACACACACTCACACACACTCTGGGTTTCATTTAAACTGGGGGGAGGCACTGGAGCCTCCTGGTTCCTGTGTGATGTGCTTCCCCCTCGGGATGAAACACTTCTGGAAAATTCCACAGCACATGATCACACACACACACACACACAAACACACACACACACACACACACACCACAGTCATGGGCTTATAGTACATGAGCTGCTATTTGTGTGGGTGGGTCTTGCTATACCCAGTGTTTTCTTTTTCATATTTAATTGTCACGGTTCAGACAGACGACCAGAGGACCACAATTGCGTCACACCAGAAAGTTTATTAAACTTAAGGGAAAAGGGAAGTAGGGAGTGAATGAAGGCTCCAGGGGTTCCAGGGGTAGCCGGGAACGTGCTGTGTCTGTCCCCCCCCCCCAGTGGCAGCGAAGCGTCCTGTGATGCCGGTGGTGGGTGGTCCGGAAGTCCGGGATTGAAGAGTAGTCAGGAGTCGTTACAGCAGAAAGCAGGTCTGGTTTTCAGGGGCAGAAGAGTAGCCAAGATTCAGGCAGGTCCGTGGTCACAAAACAAGAGTCAGCCAGAAGCGCGAGCAAACAGGTTCCGGGTGTGAGCTTTGCAGACGATCTGACAAAGGAGAGCTGAAAGACAGGGCTTTACATACTGGGAGAGGTTAGTGGGTAATGCAGCGCAGCTGGCAGAGTAATTAGAGCAGAGCAGAGCAGAGACAGGTGGAGCTAGTTAGGCTGAGTAGAGAGAGTGGTGAGCAGAGTGGAAGATAATGGAAACCAATTAAGGTGGTAACCCGGTGGAGTGAGAGGGCTCATGACAGAACCCCCCCCCCAAGGGACGGCCCCAGAAGTCCCAAGAGCAGCACCATGCCGGGTGGGAGGAGGGGAGCCGGCGGAGGGCTAGAACTCCTCCGAACGGTCCGAGTGAACGTCCTCATCCTCGGAGGAAGCCGGAGGGTCGTGGTCGGGAGACGGGACAGGTCCCGAAACAGGGTCAGGCACAGGACAGGAAGCCGAGCGGGCAGGACGGTTAGGGACCCCTCTGGGGCGGCCCCTACGGATTGCAGGTTGATCAGGATTCCGTTGGTGGAAGGCGGTGATGAGGGTCCGATCCACAATCCGACAAGCCGGCACCCAGGTCCTTTCCTCAGGTCCATAGCCCTCCCAGTCAACGAGGTACTGGAGACCCCTACCCCTCCGTCTGGACCGAAGCAGGCGGCGGACGGTGTAAACCAGACCACCATCGACGAGCCGTGGAGGAGGAGGAGAAGGCGCAGCAGGGACCAGCGGACTCTCATGAATGGGCTTAATCTTGGACACATGGAAAGTGGGGTGCACCCTCATGGAATTAGGCAGTTGGAGCCGGACAGCAGTTGGACTAATCACTCTTACGATAGGGAATGGGCCAAGGAACCGAGGTGCCAGCTTTCGCGACTCCACCCTGAGTGGCAGGTCCTTTGATGACAACCATACCCTTTGACCAACATGGTAGGTGGGAGCAGGAGTTCTCCGACGGTTGGCCCCGGTAGTGTAGCTGGCAACGGATCTGAGGAGTGTGGCTCGGGCTTGTGACCAGGTGCGGCGACATCGACGGGCAAAAGCAAGTGCAGATGGGCAAGTAACCTCCCCCTCCTGGCTGGCGAATAGAGGAGGCTGGTATCCATAGACACATTGGAAGGGGGACATACCGATGGCAGAGCAGGTCAGGGAATTGTGTGCGTACTCCACCCATGTCAATTGCTGCGACCAGGAGTGGGGGTTGCGGGATGTCATGCATCGCAGTGCCTTCTCGAGCTCCTGATTTGCCCGCTCTGATTGCCCATTGGATTGGGGATGGAATCCGGAAGTCAGACTGACTGTGGCTCCCAGCAGGTGACAGAACTCCTTCCAAAAGGCGGAGGAGAATTGTGGGCCACGGTCAGAAACTACATCCCTTGGCAGTCCGTGGATCCGGAAGACGTGTTCCAGGACCACCTGGGCGGTCTCCTTGGCGGTTGGGAGCTTGGGGAGGGGAACGAAGTGTGCCATCTTGCTGAATCGGTCAACTATGGTGAGAATGACGGTCATGCCACTTGAAGGGGGCAGCCCCGTGACAAAGTCAAGGGCGATGTGAGACCAGGGACGTGTGGGCACAGGCAGGGGCTGCAGCAATCCGGCTGGGGGCTGGCAGGATGACTTGTGTTGGTTGCAGATGGGGCAGGCTTGGACGAATTCCCGTACATCTCTTCTCAGAGAGGGCCACCAGAACCTCTGGGTGAGCAGGTTGTAAGTGCGGGTGGAGCCAGGGTGACAAGCTAGGCGGGAGTCATGTCCCCACTGAATGACCTGGGACCTCAGGTTTTCGGGGACAAAGAGGCGGTCAGCTGGGCAAGCGCTGGGACCTGGCTGGTTACGGAGAGCTTCCAGCACCTGTTCCTCAACGTCCCAGGTCAGAGCTGCTACGATGCAGGGACTTGGCAGAATCGACACAGGATCCTTGGAGGGGGTGTCATCCTTCTGGAATTGACGGGAGAGGGCGTCTGGCTTGGTGTTGCGTGACCCAGGCCGGTATGACAGAGTAAAGTTAAACCTGGTGAAGAACAGGGCCCAGCGGGACTGCCTGGAGTTCAACCGTTTGGCCGTGCGGATGTACTCCAAGTTCTTATGGTCGGTCCAAACGAGGAATGGAACAGTGGACCCCTCCAGCCAGTGACGCCACTCCTCCAGGGCAAGCTTCACAGCCAGCAGCTCTCGGTTCCCTATGTCGTAATTGCACTCAGAGGGGGACAACCGACGTGAGAAAAAGGCACAGGGATGGAGCTTCCTATCCTCCGCAGCCCACTGAGAAATCACAGCACCGACTCCCACATCCGAGGCGTCCACCTCCACAATGAACTGCCGGTCCACATCAGGCATCTGGAGGATGGGAGCGGAGGTGAACCTTACCTTGAGGGTACTGAAGGCTTTGTCGGCTGCTGGGGTCCAGGTGAAGGGTTGCTTGGTGCTGGTTAGAGCAGTGAGAGGAGCAGCAACGGTACTGTAGTTCCGGATAAACTTCCTATAGAAGTTAGCAAACCCCAGAAACTGTTGCAGCTTCTTTCTGTTCTCCGGAACGGGCCATGAAGTGACTGCTGATATCTTGGCAGGATCCATTTGGATACTTCCCTCTGCCACGATGTACCCCAGGAAGGCCACTGTCTTGACGTGAAACTCACATTTCTCCGCCTTGGCGTAGAGGGAATTCTCCAGGAGACGGTGAAGGACTTGCTGGACATGGCGGGTGTGTTCAGACAGGTTTCTGGAGTATATTAAGATGTCATCCAGGTAAACGAAGACAAACTTATTTAACATGTCCCGCAGCACGTCATTCACTAGAGCCTGGAACACAGCAGGAGCATTGGTGAGGCCAAAAGGCATAACCAGATACTCGTAGTGGCCTGTTGGTGTATTGAAAGCGGTTTTCCATTCATCTCCCTCCCGGATCCGCACTAGGTGGTAAGCGTTTCTGAGATCCAACTTGGTAAAAACAGTGGCTCCCTGGAGCAACTCAAAGGCAGAGGTGAGCAGAGGCAGAGGGTAACGGTTCTTCACCGTGATGTCGTTGAGTCCCCTGTAGTCGATGCAGGGGCGAAGAGATCCGTCTTTCTTCCCCACAAAGAAGAAGCCAGCACCAGCAGGAGATGAAGACGGGCGGATTAATCCTGCGGACAGAGAGTCGTTGATGTAGTCCTCCATGGACTTTCTTTCAGGAGCAGACAACGAATAGAGACGGCCCTTTGGAGGGGCTGTTCCAGGGAGGAGGTCAATGGCACAGTCGTACGGTCGGTGAGGGGGCAGAGATGTGGCTCTTGCTTTGTTAAACACTTCTCTGAGACCATGGTAGCATTCTGGGACATTGGATAGGTCAGGAGCAGAGTTGGTGGGTACTGGCCGAGGAGGTAGTGCGGCAGCAAGCAGGCAGGTTCGATGGCAGTCCTCTCCCCACTCCCTGATCACCCCGGTCACCCAGTCGAGCTGAGGGTTGTGCCGGCGGAGCCATGGGTAACCCAGGATGATGGGTTGGCCTGGAGAGGGGAGCAGGTGAAACTGGATAGTTTCTTGATGGTTTCCGGACAGACCCATAGAGACCGGGGCCGTGACATGAGTGACCGATCCGAGTAAGTGTCCGTCCAGTGCCCGGGCAGGAATAGGAGGTGTCAATCGGTGGTTCTCCAGTCCCAGTTGGCGTGCCAGCTTGATGTCCATTATGTTGGCTTCGGCGCCAGAATCCACCAGAGCAGCCAGGGTGTGAGTTGAGTCAAAGAGACGGAGGTGAACTTGCAGCAGGGGTTTGCGGTCGGGGGACTGGACGGTCATTGAGCTCAACCGGACTCCCCCTATGCCCGGTGAGCTTCGGCTTTTAAAGGGCAGGTCACAACACGATGTCCATCACCTCCACAATAGAGACAGAGGTTTGAGGTGAAGCGGCGCTGGCGCTCTGCAGGAGTGAGGGAGGCTCGCCCAATTTCCATGGGCTCAGACTGGTCAAGCTGGCTTGGTTGAGTGGCAGTAGACGACAGGAGCCCAGTCGGATTTCTCCGAATGCCGGTAGTTGGTGGATTTTGGCGCCCCCTCTCACGACGACGGGTCTGTATCCTTCTGTCGATCCGGACAGCCAGTGCGATGGCTTCGTCAAGGGTGGAAGGCAGTTCATGGGAGACCAACTCGTCCTTGATATAGTCGGCCAAGCTATGGAAGAATGCGTCCACCAACGATGGTGTGTTCCAAGAACTTCGTCTTGCCAGGGTTCGGAAGTCGATGGAATGGTCTGCAACTGTACGTCTGCCTTGCCGAATACTGAACAGTTCACGAGACGCCTCTGCAGTTGGTGAATCCAGGTCAAACACCTTCAGCATCTCCTCAGCAAACAGGTCGAAGGTTGCACATGCAGGGGTTTGACGTTCGAACTCTGCTGTTCCCCAGAGTCGAGCTCGGCCCGTCAGGTGAGTGATGGCATACCCAACTTTAGCCCCTTCAGTGGCGAAGGTCCTTGGCTGCAAGGAGAACTGAAGTCGGCAGCTAGTCAGGAATGGCCGGACCTGGGTTGAATCGCCGTTGAACCGCTCTGGGTTTCCGATCTTGGGTTCCGGGACAGCGGCTGCAATGACCGGGGCAGGTAACTCGGGGGCTGGGCTGGTGGGCAGACTGACTGGAACTGGGCCGGTGGGCGGAGTGGCTGGGGTAAGGTTGGTGAGGAGTTGGATGATCATGCCGAGTTGTTGTTGCTGCTGCTGGAACTGCTGCTGTTGTTGCTGGAACTGCTGATGCTGTTGGTGGCCGACCTGAAGCAGGGAGGCAATGTCGCCGCTCATGCGGGCTAATCCTCTCTCAGTGTGTTCCAGGCGTTGCATGGCGGTGGGTTGCTCAGGTTCATCGGCTTCCATGTCGGGGGAAGTGTGCGCTGAGTCCATGATGGTCAGATCGTACTGTCACGGTTCAGACAGACGACCAGAGGACCACAATTGCGTCACACCAGAAAGTTTATTAAACTTAAGGGAAAAGGGAAGTAGGGAGTGAATGAAGGCTCCAGGGGTTCCAGGGGTAGCCGGGAACGTGCTGTGTCTGTCCCCCCCCCCCAGTGGCAGCGAAGCGTCCTGTGATGCCGGTGGTGGGTGGTCCGGAAGTCCGGGATTGAAGAGTAGTCAGGAGTCGTTACAGCAGAAAGCAGGTCTGGTTTTCAGGGGCAGAAGAGTAGCCAAGATTCAGGCAGGTCCGTGGTCACAAAACAAGAGTCAGCCAGAAGCGCGAGCAAACAGGTTCCGGGTGTGAGCTTTGCAGACGATCTGACAAAGGAGAGCTGAAAGACAGGGCTTTACATACTGGGAGAGGTTAGTGGGTAATGCAGCGCAGCTGGCAGAGTAATTAGAGCAGAGCAGAGCAGAGACAGGTGGAGCTAGTTAGGCTGAGTAGAGAGAGTGGTGAGCAGAGTGGAAGATAATGGAAACCAATTAAGGTGGTAACCCGGTGGAGTGAGAGGGCTCATGACATTAATAAGGCCTCCACAATATGACCAAAGAGCAGGAGTCAGACGCCAGGCCTGGTAGTCAACATCATTCCCCTCTTATCATCTGGGTGTGCTTTGTCTTTTTTGGCCCTTCATGGCCACTGTAGCTGCTGTCTGTCTGTCTTTTGTATTGGCTGGGCTTAGATCAGCCTGGGATGGTCATCTCCATAATGAATGAACAAAGCTCCTTCAAAGGCATCAGAAG
>NW_027468576.1:40121817-40126817 GCF_046254945.1 Alosa pseudoharengus | reverse complement strand
AAAAGGCAAAGGTTAGAGATATAATCAAAAGTTGTTGTAGCAGCAATATGTGACAATGGGCCCACAATAGGCCCACACTTAGTAGTTGATCAAGAGTCAATATATGACTGAAAAGATTATCATCAGCCTGGTAATTAGGATCCTTACAGAATCTCACTGCACTCTTCTTCTTAAATATCTCACTGCACTCTTCTTCTTAAATATCTCACTGCACTCTTCTTCTTAAATATCTCACTGCACTCTTCTTCTTAAATATCTCACTGCACTCTTCTTCTTAAATATCTCACTGCACTCTTCTTCTTAAATATCTTACTGCACATCCCCCTGAATCAAAGTCACAAGCACTTTAATTTTTCAATAAACCCTCTTTGCAACATAAATGTCATAAATGTCCCCTCTGTCTGTCTGATGAGATGATGGTGTGGTGGGCAGTATGATGGTGTGGTGGGCAGTATGATGGTGTGGTGGGCAGTGGGGTATGATGGTGTGGTGGGCAGTATGATGGTGTGGTGGGCAGTGTGATGGTGTGGTGGGCAGTATGATGGTGTGGTGGGCAGTGGGGTATGATGGTGTGGTGGGCAGTATGATGGTGTGGTGGGCAGTATGATGGTGTGGTGGGCAGTGTGATGGTGTGGTGGGCAGTATGATGGTGTGGTGGGCAGTGGGGTATGATGGTGTGGTGGGCAGTATGATGGTGTGGTGGGCAGTATGATGGTGTGGTGGGCAGTGGCGTATGAGATGGTGTGGTGGGCAGTATGATGGTGTGGTGGGCAGTGGGGTATGATGGTGTGGTGGGCAGTATGATGGTGTGGTGGGCAGTATGATGAGTATGATGGTGTGGTGGGCAGTATGATGGTGTGGTGGGCAGTATGATGGTGTGGTGGGCAGTGGGGTATGATGGTGTGGTGGGCAGTATGATGGTGTGGTGGGCAGTATGATGGTGTTGTGGGCAGTATGATGGTGTGGTGGGCAGTATGATGGTGTGGTGGGCAGTGGGGTATGATGGTGTGGTGGGCAGTATGATGGTGTGGTGGGCAGTATGATGGTGTGGTGGGCAGTGGGGTATGATGGTGTGGTGGGCAGTATGATGGTGTGGTGGGCAGTGTGGTATGATGGTGTGGTGGGCAGTATGATGGTGTGGTGGGCAGTGGGGTATGATGGTGTGGTGGGCAGTATGATGGTGTGGTGGGCAGTATGATGGTGTGGTGGGCAGTATGATGGTGTGGTGGGCAGTATGATGGTGTGGTGGGCAGTATGATGGTGTGGTTGGCGTATGATGGTGTGGTGGGCAGTATGATGGTGTGGTTGGCGTATGATGGTGTGGTGGGCAGTGGGGTATGATGGTGTGGTGGGCAGTGGGGTATGATGGTGTGGTGGGCAGTATGATGGTGTGGTTGGCAGTATGATGGTGTGGTGGGCAGTATGATGGTGTGGTGGGCAGTGGGGTATGATGGTGTGGTGGGCAGTATGATGGTGTGGTGGGCAGTATGATGGTGTGGTGGTTGGCGTATGATGGTGTGGTGGGAAGTAAGATGATGTGGTTGGCAGTGGCGTATGATGGTGTGGTGGGAAGTATGATGGTGTGGTGGGAAGTATGATGGTGTGGTGGGAAGTGGCGTATTATGGTGTGGTGGGAAGTATGATGGTGTGGTGGGAAGTATGATGGTGTGGTGGGAAGTGGCGTATGATGGTGTGGTGGGAAGTATGATGGTGTGGTGGGAAGTATGATGGTGTGGTGGGAAGTATGATGGTGTGGTGGGAAGTGGCGTATGATAATTGGCAGTTGCCCCAGCCAGTCACAGCAGTGGAACACCTCCTCTTCTCCCACCACTGCAGCATTCCACAGAGGCTTTCTCTGTTCCGTCACCTTAATCCATCTCTCCGTCTCACAGCCGAGATACGCGTGTGTGTGTGTGTGTGTGTGTGTGGGGTGTGTGTGTGTGTGTGGAGTGTGTGTGTGGGGGGTGGCCTGAACCCCCCTTCTTCTCTTCCTCTTCCATTCTCTTCTGTTCCCTCACTTTTCTTTTCTTCTTTTCTCTTCTCTTTCCTCCCTCCCCCTCTCCTTCCACACATCCCCTGCCTGTCTGCCTGGGTGTGTGTGTGTGTGTGTGTGTGTGTGTGTGTGTGTCTGCACCATGTCTGCAGTATGGAGATCAAGACCAGACAGCACTTACTGTAAATAAATAATGTATGATAGACAGGCTGACAGCCTTACTCTCTGTGCCCACGCCACGTGTGTGTGTGTGTGTGTGTGTGTGTGTGTGTGTGTGTGTGTATGAGCACTGTATGTGTGTGTGTGTCTGTGTGTGTGTGCCTGTGTATGTGTGTGTGTGTGTACTGTACGTGTGTGTGTGTTTCTGTGTGTGTGTGCGGGTGGGTGTGTGCCTGTTTATGTGTGTGTGTGAGTGTGTGTGTGTGTGTGTGTGTGTGTGTGTGTGTGTGTGTACTGTATGTGTGTATGTGTGTGTGGCTACCCACCCCAGCAGCACCCTAGAGAGGGTGGGTGGGGGCAGGGGTAAGAGGCTAGGGTGGGTTGCCAACTTTCTGATATGAAAATAAGGAATGGGGGGGGGGGGTCGTGGGGTTCAGGGGGTATATACACTTCAGTTAGTAGCGGGTATTTATATAGGCTATGTTTGTGTGTGTGTGTGTGTGTATTGCAGCATGTATATCAAGAAAATATGCACTTGTTTACTAAATAGTGTATCATTTTACAAAATTGTGGCCCTGTTTCCTAAATAATGTCAAATGAACGCACAATAGCCTATTTACTAAAATGAGAGCACAATATACTACATTCTATGCACAATCTAGTCAAATGAGCGCACATTCTCACAATATACTACATTCTATGCACAATCTAGTCAAATGAGCGCACGTTCTCACAATATACTACATTCTGTGCACAATCTAGTCAAATGAGCGCACGTTCTTACAATATACTACATTCTGTGCACAATCTAGTCAAATGAACGCAGTTCTCACAATATACTACATTCTGTGCACAATCTAGTCAAATGAGCGCACGTTCTCACAATATACTACATTCTGTGCACAATCTAGTCAAATGAGCGCACGTTCTCACAATATACTACATTCTGTGCACAATCTAGTCAAATGAACGCACATTCTCACAATATACTACATTCTGTGCACAATCTAGTCAAATGAGCGCACATTAGTCAAATGAGCGCACATTCTCACAATATACTACATTCTGTGCACAATCTAGTCAAATGAGCGCACATTCTCACAATATACTACATTCTGTGCACAATCTAGTCAAATGAGCGCACATTCTCACAATATACTACATTCTGTGCACAATCTAGTCAAATGAGCGCACATTCTCACAATATACAAAAAAAAATCTTACAATGACGCCTCCGGGGGTCCGTATTGAATTAATGTAGCTACTAGCAGGGGTAATTAATGTAGCTACTAGCCTAGCCATCACAGGGGTAATTAATGTAGCCTACTAGCCTAGCCATCACAGGGGTAATTAATGTAGCTACTAGCCTAGCCATCACAGGGGTAATTAATGTAGCCTACTAGCCTAGCCATCACAGGGGTAATTAATGTAGCCTACTAGCCTAGCCATCACAGGGGTAAGGGACGAGGGGGGACAGAGGTAAGGGGCAGGGGTAAGGGGCGAGGGTGGGGGTATGTGGTAAGGGGTGGGGTAAGGGGTAGGGGGCAGGGGTAAGGGGTGGGGGAGGGTGGTGTCTGACCATCTGAGTAAAATCTCATAGGCAGCACATGGCCGACTGCTGACGGCTCATTGAAGAACACCGCGAGATATCCTTTAAACAGACGTCTTATTTCAATAGCTCCCTGACATCATGTTTAATGATCACACACACACACACACACACACACACACACACACACACACACACACACACTACACACACACACACACATCATGTTTAATGATCAGGGCTTGCAGGGAAGGACAGGTACAAATCAATGGGATTAGCCGAAGGACTCCATCGCCGTATCGACAGAACTCCTGGTTTCCATGGTCACAGACACAAACAAAGCTATCTTCGGAGGACAATCCTGAGATGGAAGGATGGAAGGATGGATTAGAGAGACATCACGGGAGAAATATTCAAGGACAGACAGCGAGAGCAAAAGAGGTCAAACAGTGGTTTGAATGTTTAAAGAGCGGGGTCATCGCTGCATCCCTGAGAGCCAATGTAAACAGAGCTGGAACACTGTGGAGAGCAGGGAGGGGGGGGGCAGTGTGTGTGTGTGATGGGTGCAGTGTGTGTGTGGGGGGGGGGGGTTGTGAGTGTGTGTGTGTGTGTGGGGGGGGGGGGTTGTGAGTGTGTGTGTGTGGCGGGAGTTGTGAGTGTGTGTGTGTGGGGCTGGGTTGTGAGGGTGTGTGTGGGCTGGGTGTGTGGGTTGGTGGCGTGAGTGTGTGTGCGGGGGGGGTTGTGAGTGTGTGTGTGTGTGTTGGGGGGGGTTGTGAGTGTGTGTGTGGGGCTGGGTTGTGAGAGTGTGTGTGTGTGTGTGTGTGTGTTGGGGGGGGTTGGGTGTGCGGTGCTCAGGCTGTAGCCTGGAGTCAGAGGAGAAAAGGGTTGTTGATATGACGTCCTGGTACGGGGGGGGTTAGTGTCTCCCCAGCGTGCCAAGAAGTCAGGTCGTGTCAGTAGGGATCTTTGTACACAGGCTTCTTTGACTGCTGCTGCTGCTGCAGTTACACTCATAGGCCACTGACACACACACACACACATACACACAGAGGGGGAGGTGGAGGTGTGTGTGGTGGAGGTGTGTGTGGTGGAGGGGAGGTGTGTGTGGTGGAGGTGTGTGTGGTGGAGGGGTAAGACGAAGTGCAGGAGGGAGGGGTTGCGGGAGGTGATGCTAGTGGTTGTGAGGGAGGAGGTGATGCTAGTGGCTGTGAGGGAGGAGGTGATGCTAGTGGTTGTGAGGGAGGAGGTGATGCTAGTGGTTGTGAGGGAGGAGGTGATGGGGCTTGCCTGATAATTCTT
>NW_027468576.1:40101817-40116817 GCF_046254945.1 Alosa pseudoharengus | reverse complement strand
CGCGGTGAGGTGTAGCTCGACTTGATTTTACCGTAGTGTGACAGTCAACCCTTTATTTGGTTTGTTTATTGTTTATTTATTTATTTGTTTATTTATTTATTTGTTTATTTATTGCATGATGGGAAGTGAACCACAATATCAAGAGAAAATAAGAAGATAAAATATAAAGCATTTATGTGTATGTGACTGTCACCAGCTGAAAAAGAAAAGGGGTCTAGGGGGTATTTATTTAAACAACAGGATTTAAAACAAAGGAATCATAAAGAGAATGGCAATCATTTCATTATTATCTAATTATTACAGTAGATCTCATTATTAGAGTGTCATTTTGTGGGCCCCCTTGTCCTGGGGCCTCCTGCATATAGGTAATAGCAAATGTGAATGCCTGTGTGTGTGTGTGTGTGTGTGTGTGTCCTCCTACAGCCATTGTGCAAATGCCTCAGTCAATCCCTGGCATTCCTGGCCTGACTGCCGCGGTCACCTAATCTTCTGGAGGGATTCATGAGGCACGGCAGTGGGCAGCGGTCAGCTCCACACACACCTCAAGGTCAGCCCGATGGACTTATAGGAGATTGGCACACTCCCACCCCGATACACATCTTATGGCAAACTTCATTTTCAGCTGTCTTAAATGTGGTTGTCCTTTCACATGGTTTCACGTTGGATTTTTCTTTCATGAACATACTGAAAAATATAACATTCAATAGTGGTTCAATAGATCTAGCATCATCGTTGGCTGCAGCTGTGTGAGAATTATTGCGACACAGCAGAAAATACAGAATACAGAATAGGTCTACGGCGCACAGCATGGGGCTATTGTATTGGTAAAGTGGAATCTTTTCGTAATTTTCAAAGGTATGCCATTGTTTAGGTTGCCGCATCCTCACCTCACAACGAAGCCCGACTGGAACAACAAACCCGTAATAAAGAGGGCTCCGCGTGACTGTGTCTGCGTGGACTCAGCTGCCATAGAAACAACCCGGAGCGAACAAAACCGCGTGCCCTCAAAACCCAAACAGGCGCGGAGGCGACAGCAGCCCGCCTAAAGCACACACGCTGCGAGCCTAATGGATGTCGCTGTCGTTTTCCCAGCTTGCAAAAAATCCCAGTCGCGAAACGTTACGTCAAATTAGGCCCCTGCAATTTCCCGCATTTTTAGCCTAGATCTAGGCGTCTGAAAATGCTGCCATTTAATTCCCCAAATCCCGAACAGGTGGATCATCGTAGTTGATGGTTCTGGTCTGACGAAGACCTGTGAAAGTCGAACCGGTAATGCACTTTAATAATGCATTGGCCTCAATTAGAGGTATCAATATTTTCGGCGGGGCTTGACACGGCGGTAAAATCCTATTAAGTAGAACATATTGGGAGGCTATGAGGAGGAAAGCGGGTGCGCGAGGCAGATAATGGGAACATGCACTGTTCATCCCCCTGCATGTGTGTGTGTATGTATGTGTGTGCATGTGGAACACTTTTACGGCTTGGCCTACTAAATTTGAAACAGCTGTCCAGACGAATGGACGTTTTCTCAGGATATTTTTGTAAGGGGATACATTTCAGATTTCTCATTATTGAGGCCTGTAGGTCATTTTTGTGCCCCCAAATTCATTAGATCTTGGAGGTAGAGGTTTTGGTTACATTCATTTGCCAATACGACATTTGTGTTCTACTTTCAATTGAAAAGTAAAAATTGAAGGATATTGCTACAGTCAATACACATTAATCTATGTCCCAGTTATTGTCCGCGCTCTGATGTTAGACCTACTTAATCTGTCATTTATTTCTATATGTAGAACACTGGTGGTGGTTTAAATTTGGTGAATATTATATATGGCCTGATGAAAGTATACAGAGATTACCCCATGCAGTTGTGTGCAAGATCTGCTCCAGTAAAATCCGCGTAAAAGATGAACAGCTAACCAACCAACCAACAAGACAAAATTTGCTTGTGCACCAACCAACGGAATACGTTGTTTTCTGGGCATAGCAAAAAAGCTACTTTAGACTGCAATCGCGGTCAGTCATCTAAAATCTTCAGTAGGCTAATCTGTAGGATACCAACCTCATGCGCTATGCATCTCATTCCACGTTATTACCGGCCATGCCGAATATAGGAGCGGCTATGGAAAGTGAAAGTGAGGGGCTGCGATCGCAGTCCAGGCTGGGCGGCGCAGCAAACAACTTATACAAATAACGCATCTCGACCACTGGGGCTTTTGCCAAATGCACGAAATACAAGCCTTGTAGTCAAAGACAGAGGTCCTCTCACCCTATAATTCTAGTGAAAGAAATGGTTTCTTAAAACACGGTGGAGAAGAACGCATTTGGTGTAGCCTCGGAAAAATATAGAGCTATAGGCCTATATGTGACAATAAGTAAGAATTTCCTCAAGTCGTAATAATAAAAAATAATTAGGACTATTTTCTGCTAAAATATTAAATATTTTAAGGTCATTGTAGGCTACAGTGAGAGACATAAAAATAATAAGACGTGGCTTCACAGAGACTAAAAAGCGCCTCATATTTGTCCTGCATGTGCATCAGTTCTATGCTCAGTTTCATTTCCAGTGAAAAGTTTTAAAACTATGTTAAAGCAGGGTCTATAGAATAAGTGTTTAAGTGTTAGCCTGTGTTAAAGCAGGGTCTATACAATTACTGCTTGTGTGTCTGGCGTGTGGGGGCGTGGCATCACGATCGACATTATGTCTAGTAGTCGCCCGTTTTCTTGAGCTAGAGTTGAGAGAGCCATTGTAGTCACACATTCCTGAGTCTCTGCTGACCCCTAGTGGCTGAAGGGAGACCATCCCAACATCGTGTCCTGTGGCTGAGAGGAGACTCTAGGTGCAGTATGTAATATGAGTAGCCTACTCAAGGACACAGTTGTTACTGGCCCTTTCCTTAGTCCAGTCTGTGAGTTGTGTGTGTGTTTCAAAGACATAAGTAGCCTACTCACCAAACACACTTTTCACACGCTTTTCTGGTTTAAACTGTTATACCCAAGAGTTTGGCTTTGAGTTTTGTACAGATTTACTCAGACAATAAATTGTTTCATCTCACCCTTGATAAGATAATAGCACTTGAACTACTTCCTGTGGTATTTGGATTATCTCATGAGTCTTACAGTTTTCGTTTGGCACTACATGACAATAGCTAACAGTCTAGTGATTTCTCTGGAGTCCACACAAAGAAATTTGGAAAAAAAACACACACACACACACACACACACACACAGAGAGAGATACACACACAGAGAGAGAGAGAGAGATACACACACAGAGAAAGAGAGAGAGAGAGAGAGAGAGACACACACACAGATTTGTTAACCCAAAACCCCAAGAGGATGAGACCCCTGATGAGAACCCTGAACAGTAGAACCCTGAACAGTAGAACCCTGAACAGTAGGTGTTGTGTCTCCTGTAGAGTCCACTGTTTGTCCACCCCAAATCTCTGAGTTAGTGCGTATTCACTAATCGTCACCCCAAATCTCTGCGTTAGTGCGTATTCACTAGTCGTCACCCCAAATCTCTGCGTTAGTGCGTATTCACTAATTGTCACCCCAAATCTCTGCGTTAGTGCGTATTCACTAATCGTCACCCCAAATCTCTGCGTTAGTGCATATTCACTAGTCGTCACCCCAAATCTCTGTGTTAGTGCCTATTCTACCCCAAATATCTGCGTTAGTGCGTATTCTCTAGTCATAACCCCAAATCACAGTGCAAGCAGCAGCTCAGTTGGCTGTCAGCAGCCATTATTTTACATATGACATGTCCCACCATGTGGTGTGTTGGGGTGTGTGTGTGTGTGTGTGTTTGTGTGTGTGTGTGTGTGTGTTACACGGGGTAATGATGTTGTACGCGGTGGTGGATAGGTTGACTGCGGCCTTCTCCTCCTCCTCACTGGTCAGCGCCCCGTTCCCCAGTAGCCAGCCCTGTCCCAGTAGCCTGACCTGTCCCAGTAGGCTGACCTGTCCCAGTAGCCTGATCCGTTCCCCAGTAGCCCGACCTGTCCCAGCAGCCTGACCTGTCCCAGTAGACCTGTCCCAGTAGCCTGACCTGTCCCAGTAGCCCAGCGTTTCTCAAACTGTGGGTCGCGGAGACATGCCAGGTAGGGCACGAACTGACGCGAACTGACGTAAAAAAACGAGTTTTTTTTATTTATTTTTTATCTGTAGCCTGGGCCCAGGTAGCACCCGATGCGCAATGGACGCACTGTGTTATTCAAAGGAAAGGCAGCTTACACAGCAAATTTCTGGAGTTCAAAAATCTGGAGTTAAACGAAAAAGTGTTAAAGTGTTAGATTTTGGGAGTTTATTCTCTACATTTAACTACAGCTTGTGTTCAGGGTACTCTTTGGTGGTGTAATATTTAGGTGTTCATTTATTGGGTGTTGAGGAGCCTGGTTCAACACTACACCTTAGTTAACAGCTTTGTCTCAGCTTGCTCAGCTCAGCAGTTTTCACTTGGACTTCACCATGACTCTTGAGCCAGGTAAAAGTGTGATTTTACTTCTAATGTTACTATACTTACTTTACTATACGTTTACTACTAATGTTATATTAGGCTGTGCAGGACTTTAAGACGATAATAGGACGTATAATAATGGGACATTTGTATATTTTGTCAGACTGCAATGGCCAAATTTGCTAGCAGCTAGCTGCTGTAGTTTGCCCCAAACCTGTTGGACTCGTGAGGCAGGTAAAAGTGCCATTTTACTCCTCAAACTAACGTTATATTAGACTTCTATCAGTATATAACGGCACATTTTTATGTTTTGTCGAAGACGGATTTTTGCGAGGCCAAACTCGTTAGCAAGCTAGCTAGCTGCTAGCTGCTGAAGTTAGCCCCGAACTTTTTTTTAAGTTAGCCCCAGAGCCTAGACAGCCTCAAAACTTTGCACATTCGCGCATGGAATAACATCATACTCGTCATTACTGTAATTTCTTTGTGTATTTAAGTTCACATTAGCCTACGCTGTTTCTTGTCATGTCAACGTATACTGAACAGTAACGTTGTTGTTTCCTTAGTTGACCCAGCACGGCTGGACCGTAGCAGCTAACGGATGCGAGAAGGGGACCAGTGAGGGAATTACGACACGGTAAGGCTTTGCTTGAGAACAGTCGGACAGCTTGCACATCTACTGTCTGTCTCACGTGAGAGGCTGTTATAACGAAACACAGTCGCCTTAGTTGCTAAACCTAACTTTTCCCTAGCTAACAAGCAGTAACGTTAGTGTTGTTTGAAACTGTTCTTTTCTGTTACGTGTTGTGGTGTTATCTGTCACGTGTGAACTCTTTCTGGATGTCAGTGAACATGTTAGATAGTTTGACGGTAACTCTTTTATTATAAGCTTAGAAGCTGTCTGTCAATCATTTTCATTGTAAAGACATGACTATGACCACTGAATATTATGCTAAACATGTTATAGATTGAATAACAGCTACCACAAATACTCTTTTGTTAGAATGACAGTCCACATGTTGCATTTATTACTGGTAAAATTATTATTTTTCCCTCCAGTGGTCAAGATGTTGTTGAAGGTACAATATGGAAGGACAAAGAAATATGTGAAAATGGAAGAGGTCAGCTTCTCAGATGTTATCAATGCAGGTAGGTGATGTACCTATGTGTTGTCTGATGTCATTAAAGGGGAAATAATAATTTAATAAATGAATGTTGTGCTTCAGTGATGCAGAAGTTTCTCATACCAGAAAATTAAGTGCTAAAAGTCGCAGATGAGCAGGGCGGATGAGGATGTCTTTCAAGAACTTGCAGAAGTAAGAAGTACCAATGTTAAATGGTAAGGGGATTGAACATTTTCTAGTTTTATTTATTTTTTGCAGGAAAGCTTTTAAAGATTTGTATTACTGTTTGTCAAAAAATGTCAGCAGCTTGCAGATGACACCCTGAACAATCAAAAAATGTATTTTAACTCTCCTTTATCATGTGCATTTCAGTCGTCCCACTTGCAGAATCATCCAAGAACATAGCTGATGGCTCACACCCAATAGAGTTTGCAGACTACTCCAACCTGATGGAATGTGTGACACTCACACCTTGTGGTAGGCAGGCTTATAGTAAATGTGTATTATGAAATACAAAATGGCTCTCATCTAATGGGGCAAGTTGTGATTTAAGTAAACTAAACCTTGGTGTTCTTTGGTGTCAAGATATCTTTTGAAATTACAATGTACTAGTTCTTGATCTTCCTTGGCACCCTACTGTATATGGCAGTTTTGTGTTTCTTAATTTATGATTGTATGTGCCCTGTAGCCTAATGTTGTTATTTGTGGTCCTCAGATTTTACACTACTGCAGCTAGATGGTGAGGGGTCTTCCTGCCCAAGGCTTACAGATACGTTGTCCCTCTCAAGCACTCTATGCAGTCCTCAAAGCGGTGCTGGATCTCAAATGATTAAGCCGGTCATGGACAGCACCCGCGCAAAAAATGTAATTTTATAACTTCCATACTTTGTTCTTGTTGGCCTTTCTTCAAAGCCCAGCTTAATTAATGTCTTAATATTGTTAAGATTATTGTTTTGTATTTCAAGTGAAAACATCCCAAGAAAGATACTGGTTCTAGAAATGGATAGATTAAGACATTTCAAATATTTTGATGCTTAAATGTGCTATGGGTGTGATTGTATGTTGTATGTTGTGACATTGCTGACTTAATATATGGAATTCACCATTGTTTTTGTGTACATGTTTATGTACAAATTACAGGTTAAAAGTCTACCTCATGTTAATACATTACTGTATTACAGAAAAGTTCTTTGTTATCTTGTCAGCAATGCTTTTATACAACGTTTGCACTTTCTGCACTACAGAGATGTGGTACTGACATGATTTTTTAAATATCCAACTGCTTGTCAATTGTTTTGAATATGAAATTGGGGCCGCACTAATTACAATAAGTTTGGTTGGTTGGCTGTAAGATGTTTAAACAGTTTGTCATTCAAAATGTCAAACTTGAATTTAAAATAAAAATCTGTGGTAATGAATGTTTTCTGTAGTCATTTTCACCTAAAATATTATTTGTGTTTTTAATTATTAACTCTGAAAAGTGTTAAATAAAACACATTTTAAGTGTTAACTGTTAACACCATGAAAGAGTTCACATTAAAATTAACTCCAGGTGAGAGTTGTAATTTACCCCACATGGGATTAGCATTTTAACTCCCACAAGTGTTCAGTTTTAACTCCAGAAAAGAGTTTAAAATCAACTCCCGGAAAATAGTTACTTTAACTTTTCCCTGGAGTACATTCGATGGTCTCACATGTACACTCAAATGTAGTTGATATAAACTCCCAGAGAGTTTATTCCAAAGGCCAGAATTTGCTGTGTAGTTAGTCCCGACCTACATGAGATTTTGAACGTTGTTGTGAGAGTGGTGAATTTCATCAAAACCCGGCACTTAAAAGCGCGTCTATTCTCCGCACTTTGTGAAGAGATGGTAGCTGACCAAAAGGCTGTACTGTTTCACAGCGAGGCAAGGTGGCTTTTTCCGAGGTAAAGTGCTGTCGCGCGTGTTTGAGCTCCGAGTCGCCTCTTCTTGGAGGAAGAGCGCATGTTTGAATCTGCAAGCACGTTCACTAATGAACATTTATTGACGAAGCTGGCCTATCTTAGCGATACATTTGAGTTAAAGGTCCAGTTACAAGGCAAAGACAAGCACCTACCTCACCTAGCAAATAAGATTACTGCATTCACCAAAAAAACTTGAGTATGGGACAGGCGCCTCGATTGCGACAGTATTACTTGAGATTTCTGAGCGAAATTGCTGAAACGTCTGATTGGGAGGCACTCTTGTGATCCCATGTATTCAGCAGTAGGCCTACATCACATCCCTGCAAAGTTTATTTTAAAAATATTTCCCAACCAGCAGTGCTCAGTATGACTGGATTATGGATCCATTTAATGCAGCATGTTGGTATTTCATTGAATATATTGTACAATGCTGTATAATGGCCTATGCTTCCTAATATGTTGCTGGAAAACAGAAATATGTATGTGTGTTATGTATTTATTTATTATTATATCTGCAGCACCAGCTGATTTTAACTCTGTTGAAGAGGATATATTTAGAACTTGTCATTATTTCAATAAATTTGACAATTTTAAGCTTGACCTACCACTTTCTTAGAGCGATGAGGGACAGGTGGGGCTCGAGAATGCCCCCTTGATCAAAGTGGGGAATGAAAGAAAAAGTTTGAGAACCACTGCAGTAGCCAGCCCTGTCCCAGTAGACCTGTCCCAGTAGCCCTGTCCCAGTAGCCAGACCTGTCCCAGTAGCCTGATCCGTTCCCCAGTAGCCAGACCTGTCCCAGTAGACCTGTCCCAGTAGCCTGATCTGTTCCCCAGTAGCCAGACCTGTCCCAGTAGCCTGATCCGTTCCCCAGTAGCCTGATCTGTCCCAGACCACAGTTGACTGGCTGTTGTTTGAAAGGTGCTAGGGTGTTGTTTGCACACACAGTGATGTCGCTTTCATGTGTTGGAGTGCACAGCGGGGCATCTCCCTCTGGCATAACCAACACTGGCCACACACACACACACACACACACACACACACACACACACACACACACACAACACACACACACACACACACACACACACACACACACACACACACACACACACACACACACACACACAGCGGGGCATCGCTGACTGACATAACCAACACTGGCACGTTTGGCACTCACTACCAGAATGTGTCGAAACTTATTTAATTCAGCCCCATTCTACTGCCCAGCAGGGGGCGCCATAGATGTCAGCGCCAGGGGTATCTGAGGGGGTGGAAGGGGGCAACTCAGGTGACCACAGGGGCAGATGTGTGACCAATTAATTTCGATGATTTAGTTAGTAATTATGACCCGTAAATTCTCAAAATATATACTGTATGTACACAAACAGTACAATCTCACACACATACACATACATGCACACACACACCCCACACATACACATACATGCACACGAACCCCACACACATATACACATACACATACACATACATGCACACAAACCCCACACACATACACACATACATGCACACACACACATACACACATACATGCGCACACACATCTTGAATTTCCCCTGGGGATCAGTAAAGTATCTATCTATCTATCTATCTATCTATCTATCTATCTATCTATCTATCACCCCACACATACATGCACACACACACACACACACACACACACATGCACACAAACCCCACACACATACACACATACTGTACTCTTGATCCCGTGAGGGAAATTTGGTCTCTGCATTTATCCCAATCTATGAATTAGTGAAACACACTCAGCACACGCAGTGAGCTGCCTGCTACAGCGGCGCTTGGGGAGCAGTGAGGGGTTAGGTGCCTTCCTCAAGGGCACTTCAGCCGTTCCTACTGGTTGGTATTCGAACCAGCAACCCTCCAGTTACAAGTCCGAAGTGCTAACCAGTAGGCCACGGCTGCCACAAACACACTTACACAAACATGCACACACACACCCCACACATACATGCACACACACACCCCACACACATCCACATCTAGAACTGGCTTAGATCTGGACTAGAACTGGCCTGGATTTGGTCTAGAACTGGTCTGGATCTGGTCTAGAACTGGCCTGGATTTGGGCTCGGTCAGTTTCAAGATGAGCTCAAACTGGAGAACCTGGTCTGGCCCTGTGGTCTCTCTCATACATGTTGCACTTGGTCTCAATACAGAGACGTCACTCAGGGCCTAGAGTATATAGGGCGGAGTTATGAGTTATGAGTTATGAGCTGGTCCTGTGGTCCACTGCAGACTTCTCTCTCATACATGTTGCACTTGGTCTCAATACAGAGATGAGGGCCAAGAGTATATAGGGCTGATTTATGAGTTATGAGTTATGGCTCATAATCACCGCTGAGTGTGTAAGTCCGTTAAAAAGACAGTGCCGTGGGACGAAGACATCTGTCTGGATTTGGAATGACGGGCCTACATATTAACATCACCCGAGAGGCTCACCCTCCTGTTTTTACGGCTGGATGTTGGACGCCTGAACTCCTGGCTGGGCTGCCAAGGCTCCTAAACTTACCGTTGTCTGGTCTGGACAGCAACACTGTTTTACATTTCTTTTCTGATGTGAAGCGATTTGTTTTAGTCCAGGCTTGCCAAACTGCAAATAGAGCCCTCTGTCATTTTCCACTCGTTCCTTTCATTGGCAAAAGGGCTCAATGGAATAAAATTGGTCAATCAATCAGCGCCTGTTTCTGCCAAATGCATACATTTTCTCTCCCTCTCTCTCTCTTCCTCTCTCTCTCTCCCTCTCTCTCTCTCTCTCTCTCTCCATATACGCAGGCGTACGGGAGGACATGAGCAGGTCTTTATTGCAGTGATTTAAAGCAATCATGTCGGTTTCTGGACTATCAGAGCAGACGACCATGAGAGTGGCGAAGCACAGGGGGCCCCAGGTCAGTCTAGCCTCCCAGTGCCAGACGAGCTAACATATCAAACTACAGGGCAATTTGGGGTACTGTACGGGGAAGCGATTAGCAGTGTGTGTTGGCCATCTTTGATGTTCTTTGATGAGTTTTGATGTTGTTGGTTCTTGTGGCTGATATCCCTGCAGTGGAGGTCAAAGGTCGCGGTGTGAGCTCTGAAGCATACTAGAGGCATACTGTTTTGCAGTAAGTGGGACCAGGGCAGTTTAAATTATATCAATATGCCAGGGGAGTTTAAAGGCACAGTACGCGATTATAACACAATATGCCAGGGCAGTTTAAAAGCACAGTACGCGATTATAACACAATATGCCAGGGCAGTTTAAAAGCACAGTACGCGATTATAACACAATATGCCAGGGCAGTTTAAAAGCACAGTACGCGATTATAACACAATATGCCAGGGCAGTTAAAAGCACAGTACGCGATTATAACACAGTATACCAGGGGAGTTTAAATTTACAGTATGCGCATGTGTAAAGGTACGGGACGCGATCATAACACAATATGCCAGGGCAGTTTAAAGGTACAGTACGTGTAAAAGGTACAGTATGTGTACGTGTAAAGCGATTATAACACAATATGCTTTTTGGGACATTCAGTGGACTGCACCTTAGTGTTCCCTGGTCTGTTTAGCGCATCTGAGTTAACTGTTTTGCAAAAAGGTGTGAGAAATGTGTGACCCCAATGAAAAGGTGTGAACACATTTGCAAGAGATGACTTCTGCTGTGCAAATGAAGACCAAGTGGATCCCAGTTTCTTTAAGCAGGTCAAAGCAATCGAGAAAAACTGTAACACAGATGTCATTCAAAGACCCCAAACTCTATTGGTTTCCCTGTGCTAAACAAAAGGAAAACATATTTTTACAGGTGGTAGAGATTCCTTGTATAAGTAAGCAGGCTTGGAATTTCACCATTCTGGGGGCAAGGCCACTTGGCCTTCAGTTGGGCATATTTGGTGGGGGGCACAAAGGCCACATGTCAGGGCACCAAGGCCAAAGTTAACTATACAGTAGTAAGCTATAAAAATGATCAAAGTTGTATTTAGCCTATTCACTGCAGTAGACCTGCATCACTATATGAAACATTACAAAAACATGAAACATGACATATTACATATAACTGTAAATCATCTGATCATCTAATAAAAAACAGATATCTAGGCTATATATAAAAAGTAGAGATTCCTTTTATAAGTTCACCTGTGTGAAACTCCTTTGCAATATTCTTCAATCAGCAACCATTCATTAGGGATTGTTCGGTATTTATAAATGGGGCCATAGGAGGAATTTTGAGTGCTTCAATCAAAAGTTGCATGACCGTCTCCTGCCTGCAGGAAAACTTTCGACAGCCCTCCAGCAGAATTATCCAAATAGACCCTCCCCAACCAACTGTCGATATATTCCGCCCACGCTATAAAGCGCTATGAATACACATCGACGTGGGCTACCGTTTTAAAATCAACCTCTGCTTTCTGATCTTACACATCACACTTCACCAAGATGGTGGCCATTTCAGTAGATTTACTCACTAACATTGTTGTGGAAACACAATAAGCATGGAAACTAAATGCACACTTCATGCAACTGCATTATCCTACTTGAAATAAGTTACTCCTCTAGTAAGTATTCATATGAAATAAAACAATAAAACATTGAGACCATTAAACAAAGCACACTGGGTAATAACAAATTCAACACATGATCTGGTTGCTATGGACTCGTCTTTTGGCTTCCTCAGTCATTGTAAAGCTGCCGAAGCTGCTTTTAGCTTTTGGAAATTATCCAAAATTCCATTTCTCAGACGAGCGTCAATTTGGGAGCTTACTACACTCCTTATGTGACTTGAAAAGGCCGTTTGCACAATTTCACAAATAATCACAGGGACCGAAAAATACCTAACATGCCAACTTTTTCCGGGTTTATCATTTTAACTTTTCCCTGCTGTCTTGCCGTTTTAATATTTTCCCGTAGAATATCCCATATTACTGTAATACTCTCATAACATTAGTCCTGCCATCTGGCCTGTCCCTGTGTTGTCCTGTTGTTACCCCTTGCCCTTCCAGTGAAACAGATGTATTCAAATCATCGTTTTGCTTGCTTGAATGCGAACTCAGAGTGATGTTAACCTAGGCCTATTTAAGTTACTGTAACGACGTGGTTGTCGTGAGAGCACGATTCATTGGTGCTTGCAGTGTTCGGCTGTAGCCTATACGTGCGCACCTGCCAGGCTACTCAGCTACGAGAAATACAAGAATGTCCCCTGTATATTCACTCCAAGTTGGCCTACCATAACTTACCTACTCTACACTGTAGACCATAAACTGGCTATTTATGTGACCAAATGTATTTGTTCAACTTTATGAAGCAGAATTACGCACTGCTACTTGGAACGTAGGCTAACACATTTTTGTTGGCAGGAGAGAGAATGACAGCGATTAACAAATTGCACTTGTTGCTGGTTACCAATAAATACTATATATTTTTTTGCAAACAACAAAAACAGAAAGGATGGAGACCGCAAATCTAGAGATGGGCAGGAACAAGGTCAATATTGGTAGAAATGCTTGTCAAAACGTTAGGAGCTAGATGTGTGGATGAATGAAGCACACGTATGCTTTATGTTAAGAATGCACACTGTTTAAAGTTAGGCTACATGGTAAACTACAAGTAAACCAAAGTTAAATTTAGCTTTTTTAGGGCTGGATAAAGTTGACCAAATGAATATAGGCTGTTAGGCGTGAATAAAGTAGTCCACTTTGTTGCTCCAACCCTTCCAACGTTACAGTAATGGGGACGAATGTTGACATTTTCCGTATTTTGCGTGAGAAACCCGGGAAATCTCCCTTATCTTCATTGTTCAATGTGGACAGAGCTATGGGACGAAAGAGAACGTTATATGGCGACAGAAATCAACAATCAAACAAGCCACTTCGATTTTTTGCTGTTTTCATGAATACAAAAGATTGGTGACCCCCCCCCCCCCCTTCTAGACAAAAAAAGTTAGGTGACCCTCCCCTCAACAAAGAATAAAAAGACACGACCCATCCCCTATTTTCCTCCGGTGGCCCCTTCAATAAATAACGAACAGTCCCTTATCCATAAGAGATGCCATGTCTGTTCTGTGTTGCTATTTGCAAGTAAGCTATGGATCTAAGGCACATTTAGAGAAATTATTGTATAGCCATTTGGTTTAGCCTATGTGTTTACTGTAGGTCTATTTTGATGAAAAATGACAATTTGTAGTTCAATGAAATTTGTCATGTGTAGGTGCTTACTGTAAGTCTTACATGTCAATGACCGTTACATCTTGGGAGGAATGAATACAATTAGCCTATTTTTTATTCAGTACATTTAGTCTTTTCAGCTTTTTTCTGATACCAGAAAAATGAGAAAGAAATGGAACAGACATAGCAAAAATGCTCATTTTGAGAACTATATTTTGCATTTTGTTGTCTAGTGTGTAATGATTGATTGAAATCACACAGTGATTTGACGACAGGATGTGTTGTTTGAAGGCAAAATTTGCTTTTGCTGCATGTTTTAAATGTTTTGAGAGAGTATAAGCCTTTTGCAAGCAAAATGTGTCATTTTGGCCACAGTGCTTTTGTTCAGACACGGGTGTTAACTGTTTTGAGAATGTAAAGTCAGAGTTGACACAAGAATCAAAACGATCGAGAAAAACTGTAACTGTAATAATGTTCTGTTGGAAAGCTCAAAATATGACCTGATAAGTTATACATATCTGTAACAGCCACTTGTTATGTTGATACACAGTAACTGCACTGCCACTCTCCTCTAAATTGTCAAATCTGATTCCTCCTCATGCCACCAGGTGGCAGTGTAACTCCTCTCCCTGCCTCCCCCTCTGTGTGTCTGGATGGCTGATTCCCAATGTCCCTCTCCTCTCCTAGTTGCATCATCCTCTCATCCTCCCATCTTTCCCTTCTCTCCCCCTACGTCCCCTCTGCTTCTGCGTCTTCAACTGCCCTTCTGTGGAGTCCAACATCTTTCATCGGTCATATAGGATGCCTGGACAATGCTGTGAACCTGTCCTACACGTATATTATTTGGTGTTGTTTGTTTATTACATAATCTCCCACAAGCATCAATCAATACATCTGTTCTGACAGACTATGAATCCAGAAATTGCTCAAACCAGTTCTGTTATCATACAGTCTAATAAAGGCCCACTTTATTTCCCATACTGCATCAGGCTAGGCCCACACCTCCTTCTTTCCTGTTACTGGTGAGACTGGAGTTGCTGAGAGTTGAGAGAAGTTGCTGATTGAGAAATAGCACCTCCTCTGGTGAGGTGCAGGAAGAGCATCATTAGCACGTTCCTACTGCACGGCATTTGCACAGAGCCGTGAGAGATGTGTTTGATCCAGCCTGACATCCAGCACCCTGCTGTTTATGAATCACCGTGAGCTTCGTGGGAAAGCGTTTTAATAAACATGACTGCCTTTGAAAACGTACACTGCTCTGGACGACAGCAGGGAGGACTTAAACTAAAACT
>NW_027468576.1:40084317-40096817 GCF_046254945.1 Alosa pseudoharengus | reverse complement strand
CAGCGTAACGGAGAAATGTGAGTGGATTAGCGGGCTGGCTTGGGTGTACAGCAGCAGCAGCAGCAGCAGGTGATGCTCAATCCCCCCTATGGTTTATGTGTAATCACTCCTGAACAGCCCACCCCACCCCATCACCAGAGTAAATCGGCAATCGTCCTGTCATGCCTGTTTCTATGATTAGAATGTATACAAGACTGCCTGTATCTATGATTAGAATGTCAGGTTGCAAAGATGGTGTTCTAAAGACAGTTGTTTGCTCAAGATGGACAAACCATAATATCAGAGAGAAATAGCCTAGGAAGAAAGAGTGTGACAATATTGATTCATTTCATGAACAGGATAAAAAGATGAAAAACAAAAAACATATTTATAATAATAGATACCGGTAATAGTCTAATATTCTGTTAATTATTATTATTTATTTGTTATAAATGTTATAAATGTTTTAAAACACATAGCTACATTTTTAAGTTTTCACTTAATTAACTTATTTAGTAAAACATGCTTTATATGCTAACAGTCATGTCCATCATCTTGTCATAGGCTATAGGCAACAACTCAACAAGACTGTTGCAGTCAGTTTTGACAGTTATTTTGAATTTAGGACAGGGTATGTGCCATCCTAAGTTAGGATTCCTAAGTTAGGACATTCTTGAGTTACAGTAGGATGGTTCTGTAATGGCCAAATTCCTATCTTAAGTTAAGATAGGCCTTTTTCCTAAATGCTGTTAGGAAACATGGTACTGTATCCTAAGATAGGATTTCAGAGTTAGGAAGTTTCTGTAATGAGGCCCCAGACTCCAGACTCCAGGGTCAACACATTTCTGTAATGCAGCGAGATGGGCTATCTGTGGAATGGTTGTATGAATGATCCTCACCAGTTTAACACACACACACACACACACACACACACACACACACACACACACACACACACACACATGCAGCCATATCACCATTACCAGATCTTCAATACATACACGCGCACACACACACACACACCATCACTCTCTTTCTCTCTCTCTCACACACACACAGGGGAAATTTCTTGAATTTCCTCTGGGGATCAATAAAGTATCTATCTATATATCTATCTATACACACACACACACACACACACACACATGCTACCACACCATCACCACTACCTGATCTTTAACACACACACACACACAAACGCTCTTTCTTGCTCCTTCGCTCACACCCACACACATAAACAGACACACACGTACACACACACACACACACACATACACACACACGCTGCGTGAGAGCAGCAGGGCTAGTGTGTGTGTTGAGGCGGCACCAGATGGAGAGGTGTTAACGCCACTTCTGCTGCTGTACTGAGCGTGCTCAGTCATGTGATGTGATGATGAGATTATTCATCAGAGCAGTCGTGCCTCGGTGAAACCAGGGTCTCCCCCTGTTCCATATAAACCTTTCAGATCATTATACCTGGGGACTACTGAGGACGGGGCCTCCCCCCTGTTACCTGGTGACGACGGGCCTCCCCCCTGTTACCTGGTGACGACGGGTCTCCCCCCTGTTACCTGGTGATGGCAGGCCTCCCCCCTGTTCCATAGATAGCTCAGGTCATTACACCTGGGGACTGCTGAAGACAGGCACGTTACTTGGTGATGATGGGGTCCCTCCCTGTTGCATATACAGCATTCCTCTCAGATCATCAGATCAGATTTGAGTACTGCTGAGGGTGTCCCCTCTGTTACACACTTAACAGATCCACAGGTGAGTCAGGTGAGTCAGGGTCTTGCCCCCAGGTGTTGTGTGCTGTTGTCAGGTGAAGATAAGGTCTCCTCCTGTGTTGTGTGGTGGTCAGACCTACACACCTCTGAGCAGGTGAGGACAGAGTCGTCCCTATTTGACCCACCGTTGCCTATTCCCCCCCACCTCCCTGCCTGGTGAGAACAGTCTCCCCACTCTGGTGATGAAGTACTGTAGTACTGTACTCTGTTGATAAAGTACTGTACTCTGCACTCTGGTGATGAAGTACTGTAGTACTGTACTCTGGTGATGAAGTACTGCACTCTGTACTCTGGTGATGAAGTACTTTAGTACTGTACTCTGTTGATAAAGTACTGCACTTTCCTCCACATCAAAGCTCACCTGTGTATGTGCAGGTGAGGACAGGGCCTCTTCCCCTCTTCTCATAACTGCTACCCTGCCTGTCTGCTGCCTGTCTGTGCTGTCTGTGTGTCTGTCTGTGTGTCTGTCTGTGCTGCCTGCCTGTCTGTCTGTCTGTGCTGCCTGTCTGTGCTGCCTGTCTGTCTGTGTGTCTGTCTGTGTGTCTGTCTGTGTGTCTGTCTGTGCTGCCTGTCTGTGTGTCTGTTAGGACAAGGTCTCTCCCGTCTCTCTAGTGATGGGAGATTTGGAAGCTAGTCACTTTAATGTGAGAGATATCAACCGCTCGCCACACCATAGCAACCAATGGAGACTCCACAGCTAGTCATTTTAGTGTGAGAGATATCAACCGATCGCCACACCATAGCAACCAATGGAGACTCTACAGTTCCCCAACTTAATGCTCACTGTGTTAAGTCAAGTCAAGTTTATTTATATAGCGCATTTCATACACAGAGGTCATTCAATGTGCTTTACATAAACAAAACCAAACAATAATAACAAATAAAAGCATAGAAGGGCAATATAGTCAAAGAATAGTTAAAAGGTAAATATCATAATAAAAAGAAAACATAAAACACAAGGTAAAATCATTTAAAAATAAAGAATAATTAGTAAGCAAAAACAAAGGCAAATGTAGTAAAAAAGTAATAAAAGACAAGATAGAATAATTATCAAGGCAGATTCAGAATTTGTAACTCGGCACAGTTAGCAGAAAGCATCTGAGAACAGTTTGGTTTTAAGTCTAGATTTAAAACTGGCTACAGTTGGGGCCTTTTTGATGTCATCCGAAAGTTGGTTCCACAGCTGAGACGCATAGCAGCTAAAAGCTGCTTCACCATGTTTAGTTCTAACAGTAGGTTTTACTAGCAGGTTTTTCACCTGGGACCTGAGAGGATGAAAAGGTGTGTACTGCTGAAGCATGTCTGACAGGTATTTAGGTCCTGCTCCATTTACTGATTTATAAACAAGCAATAGTGCTTTAAAGTCAATTCTGTGACTTACTGGAAGCCAGTGCAAGGACAAGGAATTGGAGTAATGTGGTCAGTTCTTTTAGTTTTTGTTAGAATCCTAGCTGCTGCATTTTGTATCACCTGAAGCTGTTTAATAGTCTTTTTAGGAAGGCTTGTGAACAGTCCATTGCAGTAATCAACCCTGCTGGAGATAAATGCATAAATGAGTTTTTCTAAGTCATGTTTTGACATCAGCCCTCTAAGTTTGGCAATATTTTTGAGGTGGTAAAAAAGCTGATTTAGTAATCGCTTTCATGTGGCTGTTGAAATTTAGATCACTGTCAATTAATACACCAAGCTTTTTAACAGTATCCTTTTGTGTCAAGGAGAGTGGCAACCATACATCTTTCCTCCTTTTTACCAAATATAATTACTTACTAGTTTTTTCTTTGTTCAGCTAAAGACAATTTTGAGACATCCAGGTGTTGATTTGTTCTATACACTGACACATAGATTCAAGAGGACCATAGTCGTTTGGTGACAGAGCTAAGTAAATGTGTGTGTCATCTGCATAGCTATGATATGAAATGAAAAGTGGGAGCATATAGAGGTTGAATAATAGTGGCCCCAGGATCGACCCCTGGGGAACACCACAGGTCAAGGACGTTGGGGTACAGTTTCCGATGGCAACAAGGAAGCTCCTTTCTTGTACATATGATTTTAGCCAGCTGATAACTATGCCTGTAAATCTAACCCAGTGTTCTAGTCTGTGTAGTAAAATATTGTGATCAACAGTGTCAAATGCTGCACTAGGACTGATGTTTTACCTGAATCTGTGTTGAGGCGTATGTCATTGGAAACTTTAATGAGAGCTGTTTCAGTGCTGTGATTTGCCCGAAAACCAGACTGAAAGTAATCAAAATACCCATTTGATGTTAGGAAGGTGGTTAATTGATTAAAGGTAGATTGGATATGGGCCTGTAATTGTTTAGCATGGAGGCATCCAGGTTATTCTTCTTGAGAAGTGGCTTTACAACAGCTGTTTTCAGTGACTTAGGAAAAGTGCCAGACAGCAGTGATACATTTACAATTTTAAGGACATCCGCCGCTATGGTGAAAAACAGTTTTGAAGAAATTGGTAGGCAGAGTGTCTAAGACACATGTGGAAGAGCTGAGATTCTGTACCGTTTTTTCAAGTGTTTCATAGTCTATCAAGCTGAACTCTGACATCAAGTTTAGTTTCCTTCTGTTTGTTGCTGGAAGTTCAGGTTGTTGAATTTGTAATTGAGCAGATATGTTGAGTCTGATTTTGTCAATTTTACCTTTAAAAAAAGATGAAACCTCATTGCATTTATTAGTTGAGAGAAGTTCAGGCGCTAATTGTGAGGGGGGATTTGTTAACACTGTGTGTTGGGGGGCTCTTGCCACCTGTAAACACAGAGTTCATTTGAGTTCATTTGAGTTCAGGTGTTTAGATTTTCTCTTTTCCCCCCTAAAACTGCAGAATTCTGTGCTGACATCTTAACTTAGTGACCCTTCAGACTGTCTGCCTTCACACTGTCAGAATGATGAAAAAATAAAAATATTATGGGGGGGGGGGGGGCATTGACAAGCTCAGCAAGATAGCATTGTGTAATTTTGACTTACACAACAGATTTCTTGCATAATGTTACAGTGAAGAGCACAGTCGGGGGGTGTTAGATTATAAACGGTCATCATGACCCAGCAGGTCTGAATCGCGAGGGCAGTACATGGCCATAGTTTTCATTTAGTTCTGCTGTGTGTTATTTTCATGCAGTTCTGCTGTGTGTTAATATTGATATTGGTGTTGATATTGATGCACTGCACCACCAGCAGCTTGGCTCTCCTGTCTCCTGGAGTTGACTAGACCAGCACTGCAGACCAGACCAGACCAGACCAGACTAGACCAGACCAGACTAGACCAGACCAGACCAGACAAGACCAGACTAGACTAGACTAGACCAGACTAGACTAGACCAGACCAGACTAGACCAAATCAGACTAGACTAGACCAGACTAGACCAGCGCTGCACTGCAGACCAGACTAGACCAGACTAGACCAGACCAGATAAGACTAGACCAGACTAGACTAGACTAGACTAGACTAGACTAGACTAGACTAGACTAGACCAGACTAGACCAGACTAGACCAGCGCTGCACTGCAGAGACTACATCAGACCAGACCAGACTAGACTAGACCAGACCAGACCAGACCAGACTAGACTAGACTAGACCAGACCAGACCAGACTAGAGCAGGCTAGACTAGACTAGACCAGACCAGACCAGACTAGACCAGACTAGACTAGACTAGACCAGACTAGACCAGACCAGACTAGACCAGACCAGACCAGAGCAGACTAGAGCAGGCTAGACTAGACCAGACCAGACTAGACCAAATCAGACTAGACTAGACTAGACTAGACCAGACTAGACCAGCGCTGCACTGCAGACCAGACCAGACTAGACTAGACTAGACTAGACCAGACTAGACTAGACCAGACTAGACCAGACCAGACTAGACCAGACCAGACCAGAGCAGACTAGAGCAGGCTAGACTAGACCAGACCAGACTAGACCAAATCAGACTAGACTAGACTAGACTAGACCAGACTAGACCAGCGCTGCACTGCAGACCAGACCAGACCAGACTAGACTAGACTAGACTAGACTAGACTAGACTAGACTAGACCAGACTAGACTAGACTAGACTAGACCAGACTAGACCAGACCAGACTAGACTAGACCAGACCAGACCAGACTAGAGCAGGCTAGACTAGACTAGACCAGACCAGACTAGAGCAGGCTAGACTAGACCAGACCAGACCAGACTAGACTAGACCAGACCAGACCAGACTAGAGCAGGCTAGACTAGACTAGACCAGACCAGACTAGAGCAGGCTAGACTAGACCAGACCAGACCAGAGCAGCGCGCTGCAGTGCTGCAGCTGTGTGTGTCATTCATACAATATATTGATGTGAGTGGAGTGGAGTGGAGTGGAGTGGAGTGGAGTGCAGTGCAGTGGAGTGGAGTGGAGTGCAGTGGAGTGGAGTGGAGTGCAGTGGAGTGCAGTGGAGTGGAGTGGAGTGCAGTGGAGTGCAGTGGAGTGGAGTGGAGTGCAGTGGAGTGGAGTGCAGTGGAGTGCAGTGGAGTGGAGTGGAGTGGAGTGCAGTGGAGTGCAGTGGAGTGGAGTGGAGTGCAGTGGAGTGGAGTGCAGTGCAGTGGAGTGGAGTGGAGTGTTAAACACAGACATCACAGAGACTCCCTCCACCTCCACCTCTACCTCCACCTCCAGCTCCACCTCCACCTCCAGCTCCACCTCCAGCTCCAGCTCCAGCTCCAGCTCCACCTCCAGCGCTGCCCCCCAGGGCGACGCGCGGCCACGACAGGCGGGCAGGTGGAGGAGATTGTGTTAGCAGGACAGCTGAGACTGATTCACTTAGAGCAGAGCAGAGCTCAACACACACACACATCAGAGCCCAACACACACACACACACACACACATCAGAGCCCAACACACACACACACACACACACACACATACACACATCAGAGCTCAACACACACACACACACATCAAAGCCCAACACACACACACACACACACACACACACACACACACACACACACACACACATCAGAGCCCAACACACACATCAGAGCCCAACAAACACACACACACACACACACACACACACACATCAAACCCCAACACACACACATCAGACCCCAACACACAAACACACACACACACACACACACACACACACACACACACAGCAGACCCAAACACACACACACACATACACACACACACACACACACACAGCAGACCCAAACACACACACACACATACACACACACACACACACATACACACACACACACACACACACATCAGACCCCAATTCACACACACAGCATGGAACGGAACACACAGCCCGCTCTGGCTGAGAGTCAAGCCGCTCTGCTCAGGTGTGGTGTGCAGAGCTCATAGAGAGAGTCAAGCCACTCTGCTCAGGTGTGGTGTGGTGTGCAGAGCTCATAGATGGACTCGAGCCGCTCTGCTCTTTTCTGTCTCTTTCGGTCTTTTTTGTTTTTGATGAGAAAGAACAGACGTGATGTTCTGTCACAGCTATTGAGCTGAGATGTTTAACACGGATCTACTAAGAGCTACTGAGAGGTGCAGAGATGAGCATGGATCATGGCTCTTCTGCTGAGAGGTGCAGAGATGAGCATGGATCATGGCTCTTCTGCTGAGAGGTGCAGAGATGAGCATGGATCATGGCTCTTCTGCTGAATACTTCAAATGAATTTGGACTAGCCAGATGTCATGTAGATAGTAGTTCAACTGAACTTGATGTATTGGTTCAGAGCCAGACGTCTCACACAAACACACCTGAGGTGTTTCAGCGTCTGCAGACGTCTCACACAAACACACCTGAGGTGTTTCAGCGTCTGCAGACGTCTCACACAAACACACCTGAGGTGTTTCAGCGTCTGCAGACGTCTCACACAAACACACCTGAGGTGTTTCAGCGTCTGCAGACGTCTCACACAAACACACCTGAGGTGTTTCAGCGTCTGTTGTTTTGTTTGTTTGTTTTCATTTTCATTTTAAGTGAAAACTCTCAACACTGTGGCTACTGAAATACAGCTGAGTAAAATGTTGGAAAATGTCCTCTAGGCAGGTAACTTCCTAACTGAAGCAGACGCAGGAGAGACATGGTACCGAGATCTACAACACCGTGGTGTTCTGGTTTGAGCTGTGGTAACCCGGGTAACAGCGGACAGAGATGAGGATCTGGGGTAACCCGGGTAACAGCGGACAGAGATGAGGATCTGGTCCTGGATTGGTGGAGAGCTGCTGCTTTAGAGTCAGCAGGCTGTGGCACATCTACCGCATCATCACACACACGTACAGCATCACACACACACGTACAGCAACACACACACACACCTACCGCATCATACACACCTACAGCATCACACACACCTATCGCATCACACACACGTACAGCATCACACACACCTACCGCATCATACACACATACAGGCTCATACACACGTACTGCATTACACACACACGTACAGCATCACACACACCTACAGCATCACACACACGTACAGCAACGCACACACACACAGCATCACACACACCTACAGCCTCATACACACGTACAGCAACACCAAAGATCTTGTTGGCTTCCTCTGCATCACACACACCTACGGCAGGACTTCAGCTCCTGTTGGCTCTGGTGTTGTGTAAGTGCAAACCTGTGAAGAGGGCAAAGGGAAGAGACTATCAAAGGAGTGACGTCTGGAACCGATTAATAGCAAAATAGCATAAGAAGGCATCTTCTGAGGCAAAGGAAGTGTAATATAACTTCTTAGTCTGGTGGTTAGAGACTGACAGACTCTTAGAGGCATCTTTTGAGGCACAGTCCATAATTCAGTCCATGACAACTGTTCCTCATGACAACTGTTCCTCATGACAACTGTTCCTCAAATCCTCCGGCTATCTATTTGGTGTTTGTGCTCAAAAACAAGCAGCATAGTTTAACCTTAACTAACGAATCAACGCAGTGCATCAGGAGGACAGAAGTGAAGGGTGTAAGCTCATTGGCTACACCATCTTTAAAGCAACACCAAAGAACTTTTCCTCTGTCGCATGCCCTATTTGTTTATCCAGCACCAGCTTTGCAAATAACAATGTCCACAGACAAGGTATAATATGTTGCATGATTTTAAGAAAGTACGATGTATTGCGACATCGGATGCAAGTCAAATTTGTAGTTTCTCATGTCTCATTCCATCGAACTACAGAACCGCTACCCGATCCGGCAAACTTACATAGTGCGGTTATAGCCGATAGAGGGCCGCGAAGCGAATGCAGAAAGTGCTGTTCACCCTGTTACGAGTTGATGAACCACTGAAACGATTTTGGAAACATTATTTTAAGGTACAAAAAACTCTTTGGTGTTGCTTTAACTGCGTGTGGAGAAAATAGGATGACAGCCATATCCTCTGTTGCTGCATGAAACACAGAATACGACACACACGCATGAACGCAACATAACCCTATTTTTACATCAGCAGTTAATTAAAACTTTAACTCCACCATGCTATTTTTGAGGAGAAACGTAACTCAACTGTTTTTTACAGGAGGTTGTTCAACTGTTCTATCAGCAGATCAGCACATGACACAGCCAGCCTCCTCTGCCAGCACTCAGCACTCTGGGCTAGTAGCCACTGCATTAATGCAGCATAATTACCCACTCTGTCTGCCACTACATCTGCGTGAACCTGCCTCAGCCCTGCCTGCGCGTGCTGATTCATGTAAATGAATTTCCAGTGCAGTTGGCATCAGCGGCACGAGTGGGGTGTGAAAGGCCTCCGCACTGCCAGGTTGACCGCCACTTAGACTCGTCAGCCCTGCATGGCGTCCACAGTGTTTTTAAAGTGCCTTAGAGTGCCCCCTACTGGGTCAGCCCTGCATGGCGTCCACAGTGTTTTTAAAGTGCCTTAGAGTGCCACCTACTGGGTCAGCCCTGCATGGCGTCCACAGTGTTTTTAAAGTGCCTTAGAGTGCCCCCTACTGGGTCAGCCCTGCATGGCGTCCACAGTGTTTTTAAAGTGCCTTAGAGTGCCTCTCTACTGGGTCAGCCCTGCATGCCGTCCACAGTGTTTTTAAAGTGCCTTAGAGAGACCCCTACTGGCTTTCCTAAAGAGAGGCACTCACAGACTTTTAAAATTAGGATTTTATATATAAAGCTAGCTAGCTAGCTAGCTAACAAGCAACAATACACTGGCTGGGTCTCAAATGGCGTACTTCTTTGAGGGCGTTCACAATGAAAATTATGACGACACGAAGTGCACTGCTAGTCCCCTGATGGTGCACTCATAACGGTTAACAAGCTGAGTGTCCGGTGGACACGTTTCGCCCTCAACATAGCGGAAGGGGAGGGAGCATTTTCAAAAAATCCTCTGACTGAAGTATGACATTTGTGTACTGACCAAAGTATGCCATTTGAGACAGGATGATTGACTAACACCATCAGCGGCAGAGTTGGTACTGATATAAGCTAGCTAGCTTGCTGCTAGAGGAGTTCTGCTAGCTAACTTGCTGCTAGAGGAGTTCTGAGGAGTTCTGAACATGCTAGCTAACTTGCTGCTAGAGGCGTTCTAAACATGCTAGCTAGCTTGCTGCTAGAGGCGTTATGAACATGCTAGCTAACTTGCTGCTAGAGGAGTTCTGAACATGCTAGCTAACTTGCTGCTAGAGGCGTTCTGAACATGCTATAAAAGCAGTTGTTTCAGATTCACAGAAGAAAACTAGTTACCCACTACAACACATCTCTAATATCTCCCCCCTCTCGCTGTCTTTCCCTCACTCTCTCTCCTCTCTCTCTCTTTGTCTCTCTGTCACTCTGTCTCTCTCTCTCTCTCTCTCTGGTTGTCCTCATTGCAGCTCTTTCTGTCCCTAAATGGGGAGAGTTCCTCCTTACAGGCACTAGTGCCAAAATGACTCAAATCCGCAGAGATGGCTGCCACCTGCTAATTCTGTGTATATTCACGCTCCAAGTGCCTGTCACCGCAAGAGGTAATGAGTCATGCCTCCTGCTGATTAATCTCTATCAGGGGAAAATCGAATAGTTTGTCGAAAGTATGATAATGGAAAATTGTATTAGCAGCCTTGATTGGATATGATGTGATCTGATGCTTAAACAAATGATCACATAAAGCACTTCCTCTGCCTTTTCTGTTGTCACATGGGTATTTGCGATTCCCCATCAGTTGTTTTACTGAGAAACAGTGTTGGCTACCCCAGCGCCTGTGTCAGCGTTCACCTGCATGTTGAAGCGTAGGGGCACTCCTACCCCAGGCAGCACATTACTCACCTAGTGAGCGATCTGGCCCAAATACAAGCCCATGATCTGGCAGGTGATGCTGAAAGGGCTGGTGAATCTAAGAGAATTCCAAGGACCCTGCACTGACAGGGGGCCCAAGAACAAAATGGCCGACATTATTATTAGGGGGGAGGGGCAGTATTATATTCTTTAATAGAACCCAACATTTCTAGCAGACCCACAAACTGACTTGGCTCAGTCATGATGATAGATAGATATCTAATCTGTGTAAACTGACTTTATCTTAACACAGCCATGACAATTCAATTCAATAAAATAATTTATTGCCATGTCAACACGCAGTTGATTGGAATTTGTCTTGGTGCCAATCCAGTTAAAAAGGCAATACATACACAGGAACATACAGTACATAAAAAACATAAAAGACAATCACACAGGCAATCATTCAAACCAGTAAAAAGCTGTAAAGACCTTGTGCTAATTCAGCCTCCCATTTAGTACAGGTTTACACTGCAAGGTGCCTGAGCATTAAGGAGCCTAATAGTGGCAGGTTAAGTACTGTTACAGAAGCGGGATGTTTTGCCCCTGAGACTTTGAACTCTCTTACCAGAGGGCAGTAGTTGGAAGAGGGACCTGGCAGGGTGGAAAGGGTCATCTAGCACTTCCTGTACTTTACGGCTAGTCCGCGTGGCGTAGATATAAGGGGTCATCTAGCACTTCCTGTGCTTTACGGCTAGTCCGCGTGGCGTAGATATAAGGGGTCATCTAGCACTTCCTGTGCTTTACGGCTAGTCCGCGTGGCGTAGATATAAGGGGTCATCTAGCACTTCCTGTGCTTTACGGCTGGTCCGCGTGGCGTAGATAGAAGCTACAGATGGGATGGCATGTCCTATGATTTTGGATGCGGTGTGCACCACCTTCTCCAACTGCTTCCTCTCTGAAGAGGTGGAGTTACCATACCAGACAGTGATGGAAAAGACGATAGATAGATATCTAATCTGTGCAAACTAACTTTATCCCAACACAGTCATGACGATAGATAGATATCTAATCTGTGCAAACTAACTTTATCCCAACACAGTCATGATGATAGATAGATATCTAATCTGTGCAAACTAACTTTATCCCAACACAGTTATGACGATAGATAGATATCAAATCTGTGCAAACTGACTTTATCCCAACACAGTCATGACGATAGATAGATATCTAATCTGTGCAAACTAACTTTATCCCAACACAGTCATGATGATAGATAGATATCTAATCTGTGCAAACTGATTTTATCCAACACAGTCATGACGATAGATAGATATCAAATCTGTGCAAACTGACTTTATCCTAACACAGTCATGATGATAGATAGATATCTAATCTGTGCAAACTGACTTTATCCTAACACAGTCATGATGATAGATAGATATCTAATCTGTGCAAACTGACTTTATCCTAACACAGTTAATCATGACCATCTTGACATAACGCAGCCATGACGATAGATAGATATCATTGGAT
>NW_027468576.1:40078139-40084120 GCF_046254945.1 Alosa pseudoharengus | reverse complement strand
AAGGTCCTGAATAAAAGTGTAAGTTCTGTGTGCTTCTTGGATAAGAGACACGTGGGGAGGTGGTGTGTGTGTTTAATGTCTGCGCTGTTTTATTCTCAGATCGACAAGAAGATCGTGAGAACAGAGATCGGGGTGCTTCTGAGGCTTTCACACCCAAACATTGTAAGTGTGTCATATTCGCACTCAGACACTCAGAGATCTGAAGTAGATTTCAAGCATAAAGTAATGTGTGTGTGTGTGTGTGTGTGTGTTTCTGGCTTGTAGATCCGCTTGAAGGAGATCTTTGAGACCGAGACTGAGATTTCTTTAATCCTGGAGCTGGTCACTGGAGGGGAGCTCTTTGATAGGTCAGTCTTGATGCACCCCACCTCACATACTGTGTGTGTGTGTGAGTATGAGTGTGTGTGTGTGTGTGTGTGTGTGTGTGTGTGTGTGTGTGTGTGTGTGTGTGAGAGTGTGTGTGTGTCTGTGAGTGTGTGTGTGAGTGTGAGTGTGAGTGTGTGTGTTTGAATATGTTCGATAGGTTACTCTTCACAAGGCTCCTTTCCTCTTCTCCCTACCCAAAGTAACATGACCCAAAGTCATCCTGCGTCTGAAGTTACAGGGGACGCACATGGATCGATACGGCCGCTTGTTCACATTCCAAGCTCCTGATTATGTATGAAGATCAATTTCCCTGCTGATTGAGGAGAGGAAAAGAGGAGAGGAGAGGAGAGGGGGAGAGGAGAGGATAGGAGGAGAGGAGAGAGGGAGGAGAGGAGAGGGGGAGAGGAGAGAGGAAGGAGAGGAGATGGGAGGATAGGATAGGGGGAGAGGAGAGAGGGAGGAGAGGAGAGGAGAGAGGGAGGAGAGAGGGAGGAGAGGAGAGGGGAGGAGAGGGGGAAAGGAGAGAGGGAGGAGAGGAGAGGGGGAGAGGAGAGGGGGAGAGGAGAGAGGGAGGGGAGGAGAGGATAGGGGGAGAGGAGAGAGGGAGGAGAGGAGAGGAGAGAGGGAGGAGAGAGGAGAGGAGAGAGGAGAGGAGAGGATAGGGGGAGAGGGAGGAGAGAGGAGAGGAGAGAGGGAGGAGAGGATAGGGGGAGAGGGAGGATAGAGGAGAGGAGAGAGGGAGGAGAGAGGAGAGGAGAGAGGGAGGAGAGGAGAGGATAGGGGGAGAGGGAGGAGAGAGGAGAGAGGGAGGAGAGAGGAGAGAGGGAGGAGAGGAGAGGATAGGGGGAGAGGGAGGATAGAGGAGAGGAGAGAGGGAGGAGAGAGGAGAGGAGAGAGGGAGGAGAGGAGAGGATAGGGGGAGAGGAGAGAGGGAGGAGAGGAGAGGAGAGGAGAGAGGGAGGAGAGAGGAGAGGAGAGAGGGAGGAGAGGAGAGGATAGGGGGAGAGGGAGGAGAGAGGAGAGGAGAGAGGGAGGAGAGGATAGGGGGAGAGGAGAGAGAGAGGAGAGAGGGAAGAGAGAGGAGAGGAGAGAGGGAGGAGAGAGGAGAGCTAGCCACTGCTGTCCCTATCAGTAGGGACCTGGGAGATGTTCAGCATGTCCAGACACATCAGTAGATAGCAGCAGTGAAGGTCACGGTCAAGGTCCTTCACCATGTTGAAGTTCTTTTCTGTCATCTGTCATTCTTGGACATAAAGCCCCTGACCGTTCACGCATGCTGGCAAACGTGTGAAGCAGTGTACGGTTGAGAGAGCACACTGTTTACCTTGGATTTTGGCACAAGGGATTTTAACATCTAATCCTGTGTATTAATGTAATGCTCCATGTTCCAATAAGGCTTCCATGTTCCATGTTCCAATAAGGCTTCCATGTTCCAATAAGGCTTCCATGTTCCATGTTCCAATCAGGCTTCCATGTTCCATGTTTCAATAAGGCTTCCATGTTCCATGTTTCAATAAGGCTTCCATGTTCCATGTTCCAATAAGGCTTCCATGTTCCGTGTTCCAATAAGGCTTCCATGTTCCATGTTCCAATCAGGCTTCCATGTTCCATGTTTCAATAAGGCTTCCATGTTCCATGTTTAAATCAGGCTTTAATAGTTATGGTTATGGGATTTGGCAGACACTTTTGTCCAAAGTGACTTACAAATAAAATAATACAATAGTTAAATTAACAGTGAACAGAAAGTTGGTAAGACTGCAATAGAGAGAATAGAGATGAACTCATGTTATGATGCTGTTATAGTTAGTGGGAGAGAATAGAGACGAACTCCTCATGTTATGATGCTGTTATAGTTAGTGGGAGAGAATAGAGATGAACTCCTCGTGTTATGATGCTGTTATAGTTAGTGGGAGAGAATAGAGATGAACTCCTCATGTTATGATGCTGTTATAGTTAGTAGGAGAGAATAGAGATGAACTCCTCATGTTATGATGCTGTTAGTAGGAGAGAATAGAGATGAACTCCTCATGTTATGATGCAGTTATAGTTAGTAGGAGAGAATAGAGATGAACTCCTCATGTTATGATGCTGTTATAGTTAGTAGGAGAGAATAGAGATGAACTCCTCATGTTATGATGCTGTTATAGTTAGTAGGAGAGAATAGAGATGAACTCCTCAGTGTAATGCCTGAGTGGTCTGAGTAGGAGAATGTGCCAAGAATGTGAACGTACCAAGGTGGCAAGAATGGCTGTCCCCATCCCCCTATTTTCCCTTCTCTTCTCTTCTCTTCTCTTCTCTTCTCTTCTCTTCCCTTCTCTTCTTTTCTCTTCTTTTCTCTTCTTTTCTCTTCCCTTCTTTTCTTTTCTCTTCCCTTCTTTTCTTTTCTCTTCCCTTGTCTTCCCTTCCCTTTTCTTCTCCTCTTTTCCATTCACTTCTCTTCCCTTCTTTTCTCTTCCCTTCTTTTCTTTTCTCTTCTCTTCTCTTCTCTTCTCTTCTTCCATCCTCTATTCTCTTTTCCTCTATCCACTCATCTTTTTTCTTCCACTCCATCTCTTCCTGTCCTCCTGCCGTCTGCCTCTCCCTCTCTGCTCTTCCCTGCTCTTGTGATGACTCATGTGGTGAAAGCGACTCGAGTGGACAGAGCTACTTAATTACGCGCAGGTCATCTCTAAGGGTGGGCTTTCCAAGTGTGTGTTTGGAGTGTCTTTGGAGAGTGTGTTTTGGGGGGTTCTCTGAGTTTGTTAGTGTTCACTTTGTGAAGCATGAGGTGTGTGTAAGTTCACAAAAGTATGCAAACCTTTGCAAACAGTTTTCTGTTTGGCTGGAGTTCTCTGTGAACATTTGTGAACACTCACAAACAGTTTGAGGAAGTAGTTTTTCACACATTTGTGAACACTCACAAACAGTTTGAGGAAGTAGTTTTTCACACATTTGTGAACACTCACAAACAGTTTGAGGAAGTAGTTTTTCACACATTTGTGAACACTCACACACAGTTTGAGGAAGTAGTTTTTCACACATTTGTGAACACTCACACACAGTTTGAGGAAGTAGTTTTCCACACATTTGTGAACACTCACACAGTTTGAGGAAGTAGTTTTTCACAAACAGTGTGAGGAAGTAGTTTTTTCGCAAACATACAGGGGAGCTGGACGAAGGGTTGCCATGGAAATGGAATGTTTACACTAAATTGTTCAAGTTTTAACCGCTCAGAGAAAACAGGCTCACCAAGAGCATTCGCCACTGTTTGCTGAATTTGAACATACCTCTGTTTCCTGATTGTGTTTATGTTTGTGTAAGTTTTTGTGAGTGTGTGTTTTCTGAATGTTTGTGTGGTTTTGTGAGTGTGTGTTTATATGTTTGTGTAGGTTTTTGTGAGTGTGTGTTTTCTGAATGTTTGTGTACGTTTTTGTGAGTGTGTGTTTTCTGAATGTTTGTGTACATTTTTGTGAGTGTGTGTTTTCTGAATGTTTGTGTACATTTTTGTGAGTGTACGATTTCTGTATGTGTTGTTATTGTTTGTTGTTGTTGTTGTTATTGTGCGGTGTTATTATTGTTGATGTTGAGTGTGTTTTGTGCGGTGTTATTATTGTTGATGTTGAGTGTGTTTTGTGCGGTGTTATTATTGTTGATGTTGAGTGTGTTTTGTGCGGTGTTATTATTGTTGATGTTGAGTGTGTTTTGTGCGGTGTTATTATTGTTGATGTTGAGTGTGTTTTGTGCGGTGTTATTATTGTTGTTGTTGAGTGTGTTTTGTGCGGTGTTATTATTGTTGATGTTGAGTGTGTTTTGTGCGGTGTTATTATTGTTGATGTTGAGTGTGTTTTGTGCGGTGTTATTATTGTTGTTGTTGAGTGTGTTTTGTGCGGTGTTATTATTGTTGATGTTGAGTGTGTTTTGTGCGGTGTTATTATTGTTGTTGTTGAGTGTGTTTTGTGCGGTGTTATTATTGTTGCTATAGTGTGTTTTGTGTGGTGTTATTATTGTTGAGTTTGTTTTGTGCGGTGTTATTATTGTTGCTATAGTGTGATTTGTGCGGTGTTATTATTGTTGTTGTTGAGTGTGTTTTGTGCGGTGTTATTATTGTTGCTATAGTGTGTTTTGTGTGGTGTTATTATTGTTGAGTGTGTTTTGTGCGGTGTTATTATTGTTGATGTTGAGTGTGTTTTGTGCGGTGTTATTATTGTTGATGTTGAGTGTGTTTTGTGCGGTGTTATTATTGTTGATGTTGAGTGTGTTTTGTGCGGTGTTATTATTGTTGTTGTTGAGTGTGTTTTGTGCGGTGTTATTATTGTTGATGTTGAGTGTGTTTTGTGTGGTGTTATTATTGTTGATGTTGAGTGTGTTTTGTGCGGTGTTATTATTGTTGATGTTGAGTGTGTTTTGTGTGGTGTTATTATTGTTGATGTTGAGTGTGTTTTGTGCGGTGTTATTATTGTTGCTATAGTGTGTTTTGTGCGGTGTTATTATTGTTGATGTTGAGTGTGTTTTGTGCGGTGTTATTATTTTTGATGTTGAGTGTGTTTTGTGCGGTGTTATTATTGTTGCTATAGTGTGTTTTGTGCGGTGTTATTATTGTTGATGTTGAGTGTGTTTTGTGCGGTGTTATTATTGTTGATGTTGAGTGTGTTTTGTGCGGTGTTATTATTGTTGATGTTGAGTGTGTTTTGTGCGGTGTTATTATTGTTGATGTTGAGTGTGTTTTGTGCGGTGTTATTATTGTTGTTGTTGAGTGTGTTTTGTGCGGTGTTATTATTGTTGTTGTTGAGTGTGTTTTGTGCGGTGTTATTATTGTTGATGTTGAGTGTGTTTTGTGCGGTCTCTTTGGGCAGGATCGTGGAGAGGGGCTGTTTTGTTATTGTTGTTATTATTGTTGTTATTATGTTGTTGTTGTCAAGATCGTGGAGAGGGGCTACTACAGTGTTGTTGAGTGTGTTTTCTGTATGTTCTTATTGTTATTGTAGGATCGTGGAGAGGGGCTACTACAGTGTTGTTGAGTGTGTTTTCTGTATGTTCTTATTGCTATTGTAGGATCGTGGAGAGGGGCTACTACAGTGAGAGAGACGCCGCTCACGTCATCAAGCAAATCCTGGAGGCTGTGGCGGTGAGAATACACTCAGATCATTGATCACGACCAGAACACGTGTGTGTGTGTGTGTGTGTGTGTGTGTGAGAAGGCACAGTTGTATATATTTAAATGTTATTTCTCAAAGCGAGGCTTTCTCAGAGTCTAATTTTGGGAGAAAAGGTTACAGATCAGTGCTGGGCTGGATGAAAACAACAGCCCTGTTACTTAACGTTACAGTGGGATATACTACGAAGCACGTTAGACATATCTAGGCTATGTAGACATATCGAGGCTTGACAAAGCCTTGACTCAGGGGTATACGTTAAGTGATACTACGATAGCAGTTATGTGATATATTTGTCAAACTAGGCTTTCAGCTCAGATCTGTGCGCGTTCTTGGTGTTGGGATGACTTTGGCCAATCGTGTAACGTGGAGACGCACAAGACCGCCTCTATTTAAAAACAATTACTTCCGCATTCATGAGCGATAGCTTAATCTACACTGCGGTGATTTTTTGTGTCTAACCTATAACATCAAATAAATCAA
>NW_027468576.1:40000639-40068139 GCF_046254945.1 Alosa pseudoharengus | reverse complement strand
TCTCTATGGCAAAGCATGTTCATATTCCGGTTTTGAGATCCTAGCAAATTCCTGCATGGCATCCAATTCAAGGCTCACATTGCATCCCAATTTGTTCAACAAATAAACACCTTTTTTGCCTTTACTTTGTTCATGGCAATGCAGTATAAAGTTGAGAATTATTATGACTGCATACACACAGGCACGCAGGCTAACACGCAACCTCGGGTCAAGTCAGGTCAGATCAGTTCGTGTCACCGATATGGAGCGCAGAAAGGTCATTTTTCATCACTAAATAAAAAATGCCATTTATTTCCGTAAATCACACAGCAAATATTTCTGTAAATTGCTCAGCCCCAGAGTATCCCTCCAACATGGCAATTATATTGCCCGATTCAGGACAGTCTGCCCTACACACACATGAAATGCATGTAGAGCTGTGAGCTTGCTGTGGTGAGATACATGTCGAAATATAAGAATTTTTATAATACACTTTTTATATTTTAATTCTTTAAAAATCAAAATAAAATCAATGCTGGTATTAATACATGAAATGATGGCAGATCTGAATAGCCTAGACTCTCCTGAAAAAAACAATATATAATATATGTGTGTGGCACTTACAATGACCAGAATAAATCCTTATGAATAAAGGTAGTGAAAATGCCCTAAAAACAGCTTAGGGTTCTAAGGGTTAACCGTTTGCAGGGTTGCTTGCTTGCTTAACCGTTTGCAGGCTAGCTTGCTTACTTAACCGTTTGCAGGGTGGCTTGCTTACTTAACCCTGTTATTGCCTTTATTACCCTTGTCTCCTATCACGGGACAGTGGAGGGTATTGTCAGGTCCGTCAGTCTAACCATCCAACTGTGTGGGTGTGTGTGTGTGTGAGTTTGTGTGTGCTCCCATAACTGGTCATATTTGCTCCAAATGTTCACGGAGGGCCTCCATATCTCAGCCCTACTGAGATTCTTTGTCCACTTTCCTTTCTGACCACTCGCAGAGGCTTGGGTGTGTGTGTGTGTGTGTGTGTGTTGTCCACTTTCCTTTCTGACCTCTCGCAGAAGCTTGGGTGTGTGTGTGTGTTTGTGTGTGTCTCTGTGTGTGTGTGTGTGTGTCTCTGTGTGTGTGTGTGTGTGTGTGTGTGGGTGTTGGGTGTGCAGGCGTCTGGGCGCTCTTGCTGCACAATAAATCCCTTTTTGTGACAGGAAGAGGAAGTATGATCAGGCATAGCTATATCCTTCATCAGGTGTAATATTATATCTCTGCTTTTTGGATTATTTGTAATTTGATCAGGGTGTATGAAGAAGACAAAAAGGCTGGTGTAGAATAATATGAATTTATATTGAGCTGACAGTTTTATCTGAAGCGATATACAAATGAGGAATTATATGCAGCGAAATAGGATACCTCAAAGTAGAAAATGAACAGCATTTTACAAAACCAAAAGAAAAGAGAGATAAATAAAAATAAATGTGAGTAAAATGTGCCTGCAAAACAAACTAGCTGATGGCAGTTGACAGCTGAGAGCACAGCTTTGGGCGCCTACTCATCACATCACAGGCCTGTTCTCGCGCCGTCATCTTCACAGCACAAGTGTCTGGCCGTGAGAGCTGTTGTTTTCGACCGCGCCTGTTCTTAGGCCCCTCGGTGCCAGATGTCACCAACTTTGGTGCGAATGAGCACGATGTTATGAGCACGATGAGAGTCTGACCCTCCGCTCACAGTCCAAATGGAGGTTGCCTTGGCAATGGACTCGGCTCTGACCTGGCGCAGATCCGGCAGAACTGGACAGTATCTGTTAGGGACTTCTGGTGTGAAAGCCTGACTCTGACCGTGTGTGTGTGTGTGTGTGTGTGTGTGTGTGTGTGTGTGTGTGTGCGTGTGTGTGTGTGTGTGTGTGTGTGTGTGTGTGTGTGTGTGTGTGTGTGTGTGTGTATGTGTGTGTGTGTGTGTGTGTGTGTGTGTGTGTATGTGTGTGTGTGTATGTGTGTGTGTGTGTGTGTGTGTGTGCGTGCGTGTGTGTGTGTGTGAAAGCCTGACTCTGATCTTGTGTGTGTGTGTGTGTGCGCGTGTGTGTGTTTGTAAGAAAGCCTGATTCTGACCGCGTGTGTCTGTGTGTGTGTGTGTGTGTGTCAGCTCCAGAGATCCTCCGTGGCAATGCGTATGGACCGGAGGTGGACATGTGGTCTGTAGGAGTCATTCTCTACATCCTGTGAGTCTCTTGCACATTATTCTACATCCTGTGAGTCTCTTACACATTATTCTACATCCTGTGAGTCTCTTGCACATTATTACAACACGTTTCATATCAACAGTGAGGAGATGAAACTAGTGAATATTGTGTATTACAATAGAATAGAATGGAATGGCCTAATATCCCTGCTGAGATCCCTGCAATAATGAATATTGATATATAGTGTAATAGTATATATAGTGTATATATATATATAGTAGTAACAATGTAGCTTTAGTCGTTTCAGTGCATCCTAAGTTTATAATAAACAGTAATAGTTTAATGGTCTTTATAGGTCATTTTATATGTTGTTGTTCCACTGCCAAGCCAAACAGTGGCGCCTGCTGCAATGGTCTCCCCTGTCTCTGTTTGTGTGTGTGTCCCTCCCCCCTCCGTTAGACTGTGTGGGTTTGAACCATTCTTCGACCCGCGGGGGGATCAGTACATGTACAGCCGCATCCTCAACTGTGACTATGAGTTTGTCTCCCCCTGGTGGGACGAGGTGTCCCTCAACGCTAAGGACCTGGTGAGCTCTCTCCCCCGGGAACAGTGTCTCACACACACATAATATAGCCTACACACACACACACACACATAATATAGCCTACACACACACACATAATATAGCCTACACACACACACACATAATATAGCCTACACACACACACACACATAATATAGCCTACACACACACACACATAATATAGCCTACACACACACACACATAATATAGCCTACACACACACACACACATAATATAGCCTTCACACACACACACACACACACACACACATAATATAGCCTACACACACACACATAATATAGCCTACACACACACACACACATAATATAGCCTACACACACACACACACACACATAATATAGCCTACACACACACACACACACATAATATAGCCTACACACACACACACACACACACATAATATAGCCTACACACACACACACACACACACACACACACACACACACATAATATAGTCTACACACACACACACATAATATAGCCTACACACACACACACACACACATAATATAGCCTACACACACACACACATAATATAGCCTACACACACACACACATAATATAGCCTACACACACACATATAGAGAACACAGCATCACACACACACATAATATAGCATACACACACACACATAGAGACCACAGCGTCTCACACACACATAATATAGCCTACACACACACACACACATAATATAGCCTACACACACACACACACATAATATAGCCTACACACACACACACATAATATAGCCTACACACACACACACACATAATATAGCCTACACACACACACACACACACATAATATAGCCTACACACACACACACACACACATAATATAGCCTACACACAGAGGTGGAAAAAGTACGAAAATATTGTACTCGAGTAAAAGTACCAATACCTTGATGAAATATTATTCAAGTACAAGTTAAAATACCGATCTGAAAATGTACTCAAGTAAAACTAAAAAGTAGTTCATTTAAAATGTACTTTAAGTAAAAGTTACTTAGTTACTTTTTTTTTTTTTGGGGGGGGGGGGTGGGTACCAGAACAACTAGTTTTACCAGAGACTTTCTAATGAGGAGATACAGCACTCAAAAAATCCTCCATAGTAATGCATGGGGTTAGTTTGTAACGCCAATAGTTGTCTACACATCATATGTCTACACATATCACAACCCTTCCACGGCAAAACGTCGACATGTGAATACATTGAGCCAATCATGTGGTGTGTTGTAAAATACATTGAGCCAATCAAGTGGTGTGCTGTGAAGACATCGTGCCAATCATCTGTTGTGATCTCGCTGCTGGAGCAAGATTGGTGTCGTGAAGCCTTACGCACACGCATTTCTGCCGAAATAGATGCACGATAAGTGCCCAAAAAGTGTTGCAATATGGCCGCCGAGTGAAGGTACTTGCCTGATAAGGACGTTGAGAAATGGAGATCTATGTGAAAAATCACCGGAGTTCTCCTTTAAGTTTGAGCAGTAGTTGATTTTCAAAGTTAGTTGCACTCATCCTTGAGTCGCTTTGCAGTGAACAGTAATCCAGCACAACTGAAAAGCCCCTCACAGGCAGCTGAGGCAGGCAGGCCAATGTTGAGTTGCAGAGAGTTTTTTTTATATTTGGAAACGAGCAGAAGGTTCAGCAGATTAAAGGGTGTCGAACTGGTGGGGGAAAGTGGGAAGTATAGGGCCCCAATGGAGGAGAGGGCCATTGAAAAGTGGAATACAGGGGGCACAACATTTTCACCAGGCATTAGTAATAACTCAGGTAATCCACACATAAAAAATCCAAATAACTACATAAGTAGAGTCATGTGTAATGAAGTGGAATAACACAGGGAAAAAGTATTGAACACGCTAAGAAAAAGAACTAAGGCAAGGAAAGGGAAGGAACGAGCTGGAATCTGTAAGTAGTTAGAGAGTAGTTATCCTTTCTATCTGTGCAAATTAATATAAGCTTGGTTAGTAGCTAACATATCGATGGGCTATAAAAAGGTTTTTCATTACCAAGGTGTCACACAAGAAGCATTTCATGATGGATAAAAGCAAAAAGCTCTCCCAAGACCTTTGCAACCTTATTGTTGCAAAACATATCAATGAAACTGGTTACAGATGCATTTCAAAACTTCAGAATCTTCCAGTAAGCAGCATGGGAGCCATTATCTGCAAGTGGAAGAAACATCACTGCATCATCAACCGGCCTTGCACAGGATCTCCTCGCAATATTTCTGACCAGGGAGTCAGAAGGATAGTCAATTCCAAGAGCCAAGGACCACTCGGAGAAGGCTCCAAAAAGACTTGAAGGCAGCCAATTCAATTCAATTCAATTCAATTAAACTGTTCTGGAAGTAACTAAAGATCAGGATTCACAAGAGGGACCCTTGGAATCTGTTTAGAACAATGGGCCAAAATCACACCTGATACTGCGACTAATAAGTTTTGTCATACAGGAAATGTCTTGAAGCTGTCATTACAAACAAAGGCTTCCACAAACTATTGGAGAAATTTCAGTAGGAACGTTCAATACTTTTTTTCCTGTGTCATTCCACTTTATTACACATAACTCTTATGTTTGGATTTTTTATATGTGTGTTAATATAATGTGTGGTGAAAATTTCGAATATACTCACTGGAAGTTTAGGCTAATTACTGAAAAACAAATTAAGCGTTCAATACTTATTTCCACCATATATTTATTTTACCTGAATATTTTAACTTACAAAATGTCAAAATGAATGTCAGACGAAATGTAAAGTTTGACTGAGTGGATTTTGTATACAAAACATAGTGAAAACTGTCTAGTTTGTTAACTACCACAGTCACGAGTTGGGTCGCGATAGTCTGTCATTTTTAAAAAGTGGGTCCCCAGAAGTTTGAGAAACACTGGTCTAAGGTCACTCTCACTTTCCCTTGCTAAAGAGCTAAATGGTTTAGTCCACCTGCACGATTCATAAGGTAGTCTATCTTTTGTTTATTTAGTCTAGTGGACCGCTAATTGTTGGACCGCTAATTGTTGTGCTGCTGGTGCAATGTCTTTCTCCAAGAAAGCCAAGTAAGGTTACTAAAAACAAAGGCCAAAACAGGAAAAAGAGAGACATCAACATGAGGGGAAACAACTGCTAATAAACTTCTTTCCAAAAAAAGCAAAAAAAGGTGAGCACAAACGTCAAAACACGAAATCCCATGGTGTTTGCTTGAATATCTCCGCAATCATTGGTGCTAAAACGAACTGAGACAACCCATTGGAATAGCGGAAAATACACTTTCATAGGTTAGGCTAATCTGATGCATCTCATGATCCAGCTCCATCTCCATCACTTTCAGAAAGACTGCATGGCGTCAGCTTGATTCATGTCCTGTTGTAGGCAACATGCTGATCATTATCACTAGGCTAGTGGTTTAGGGCGCGATTGTTTTTCTCTCCCTTTCTGTTTTCGTCAGTCTTAACTTTTTTTTTTACTCAAGTAATGGATGGGATTTTTGATGTAGCGAAGTACAATACTTCACTCAAAATGTAATCAAGTAAAATTTAAAATACCGATTTTATAAACTACTTAAAAATACAAAATACACAGAAAAACTACTCAATACAGTAACGTGAGTAAATGTATTTCGTTACTTTCCACCTCTGAAAAACTACTCAATACAGTAACGTGAGTAAATGTATTTTGTTACTTTCCACCTCTGCCTACACACACACACATAATATAGCCTACACACACACACATAGAGAACACAGCATCACACACACACATAATATAGCCTACACACACACACACACATAATATAGCCTACACACACACACACAATATAGTCTACACATACACACACACATAATATAGCCTACACACACACACAGATAATATAGCCTACACACACACACATAGAGAACACAGCATCACACACACACATAATATAGCCTACACACACACACATAATATAGCCTACACACACACACACATAATTTAGCCTACACATACACACACATAATATAGCCTACACACACACACACATAATTTAGCCTACACATACACACACATAATATAGCCTACACATACACACACATAATATAGCCTACACATACACACATACACACATAGAGACCACAACGTCACTTGCAGCAGTGCAGTGGCCATAGAGATAGAGGCATAGCAACAGCACACATAGTGCACACACACACATAGTGCACACACACACATAGTGCACACACACACATACACACATAGTGCACACACACACATAGTGCACATACACACATAGTGCACACACACACATACACACATAGTGCACACACACACATACACACATAGTGCACACACACACATACACACACACATAGTGCACACACTCACACACATACACACATAGTGCACACACACACATAGTGCACATACACACATAGTGCACACACACACATACACACATAGTGCACACACACACACACATAGTGCACACACACACATACAGTACACACATAGTGCACGCACACACACATAGTGCACATACACACATAGTGCACACACACACACACACACACACACACACACACACACACATAGTGCACACACACACACACACACAGTGCACATACACACATAGTTTACACACACACACACACATAGTGCACATACACACATAGTGTATACACACACCCACACACACATAGTGCACATACACACATACACACAGTGCACACACACACACACACATACACACATAGTGCACATACACACATACACACATAGCTTACTGGTAGAGTAATGTATGTAATGTAATGTATAGAGTAATGTAAATGTTGACATGTTCCTATGGGGCTGACTACAGATCTAGTGATGTCAGTAAAGTGATGTCATGTAATGTATGGAGTAATGTAATGTAATGTAATGTATGTATGGAGCAATGTATGTAATGTAATGTAATGTAATGTAATGTAATGTATGGAGCAATGTAATGTAATGTAATGTAATGTATGTAATGTAATGTAATGTAATGTATGTAATGTAATGTATGGAGCAATGTAATGTAATGTAATGTAATGTAATGTAATGTATGTAATGTAATGTATGGAGCAATGGATGTAATGTAATGTAATGTATTGTAATGTATGGAGTAACTTCAGTGTTGACGTGTTCCTATGGGGCTGATTGCAGGTGAGTAAGCTGATTGTCCAGGACCCTCATAAGCGTCTGACGGTGGACCAGGCGCTGCAGCACCCCTGGGTTCTGGGCAAATCTGCCCGCTTCTCCCACATGGACACCACCCAGAGGAAGCTACAGGAGTTCAACGCTCGCCGCAAGCTCAAGGTCAGGGGAGACTGACAAACTAGTGAACATACAGTTCAAGGTCAAGGGAGGCTATAGCTAACTATAGCTGTAGCTAAGTAGTGATCATACAGGAGTTTATACCGCACCGCAGGTTTAAAGCCAGACTGTGGTATTATAAGTTAAGAAGTTTAATTCCAGGAGTTTGATGCTTACTGCACGTTAGACTGGTACAGTCAGTCCTCAGACTTCAACAGCCAATCAAAGCACACCTCTCTCTTTCATGTTTCAGAAGCACTGTGTTGATTGGCTGAAATAATGGCTCAATCAAAGGCATTTTCCCATTTAAGAGCCTGTCCTGGGCAGACAGACAAGTTTATTGGAGTGCTAACCCTGGATGGAGATGTAGCGCCCCCTAGCTGTAGTGAAGTGAGATGAAATCAAGGACTGCACCTTTTACTACAGTATGTGAAGTCAAATCAAGTCAGTTTTATTTTTATAGCGCATTTAACATGCACAGAGTGCAGCACAAAGCGCTCCACAAACAAGACACATAACAACAAGACACATAACAACAAGACACAAGACAACAAGACACATAACAACAAGACACATGACAACAAGACACATGACAACAAGACACATAACAACATGACAACAAGACACATAACAACAAGACACATAACAACAAGACACATAACAACAAGACAAAAGATGCTTTTGTCAGATAGTGAAGTGATGCACTCCAGTTCAGCTCCCACTACAGAGCCAACCTTCCTTACCAGCCTGTCAATTCGCCCCACATCCTTCTTCCTTGTGCTTACTCCCCAACATACTACTGCATAGAGGAGGATGCTGGCAACAACAGACTGGTAGAACATCCTGAGGAGCTTACTGCACACATTGAAGGACCGCAGCCTCCTCAGGAAGTTCAGCCTGCTCTGCCCTTTCTTGTAGAGTGCATCAGTGTTGGCTGACCAGTCCAGTTTATTGTCCACGCACAAGACAAAAGATGCCTGATCACCAGCGTACCCGAGACACCTAACGGTACACATACAAGACAGACAACAAATAACAATGAACAAGTAATAAAGTAAATAAATAAGAAATTCAAATAAAGAAAAGTCTGTGTTAACTTAGTCCAACTCAGTCCAATGGCAATGACATGGTGCACAGCTGCGTCTTCAGACCAACCCGGAGGATCCAATGTTAACATAGGCCTTCTGTAAGTGACGTTAGTAGGCCTACTTGTAGACCGCAGTCTAGAGATCACTGGAAGCATAGAAGCTAACCGTCTGAAATCATGGGCGATCCCGCAGATCAGCAACTTGGTGGACCCCCGACAGCGACAGCCTGATGCTCTGAGAGACTGCAGAGCTCCCCAAGTCTCTGTTGACTTGCCTGCAGAGCTCCCCAAGTCTCTGTTGACTTGCCTTTGCCTGCAGAGCTCCCAAAGTCTCTGTTGACTTGCCTGCAGAGCTCCCCAAGTCTCTGTTGACTTGCCTGCCGAGCTCCCCAAGTCTCTGTTGACTTGCCTGCAGGGTTTGCTTCGTTCAACAGTGCTGGCTATATGGTTTAGCAGAGAGGATAATTGCAATTAGCTCCACTGCTAAATGAACTAACTCACTTGGGGTAGCCATTCATTTAATAAATAAAATGGCTCTGAATTTAATTGAAATTAAAAACAGAATCAAACTTCATTTGGAAAATTATGCACATCCTGTACTAAAAATAAATCCCTAATAAGCCGAAGCATATATAGCTGATAAGCTGAATATATATAGCCGAACAGCCCCGTCTTCTCCTCTCCTTTTACTGATTTCTATTTTGAATTTATTTGTGTGTGTGCGTGTGTGTGTGTGAGAGAGTGAGTGTGTGTGTGTGTGTGTGTGTGTGTGTCTGTGTGTGTGCGAGTGTGTGTGTGTGTGTGTGTATGTAAGAGAGTGTCTGTGTGTATGTGTGTGTGTGTGTGTGTAAAAGAGTGTCTGTGTGTGTGTGTGTGTGTGTGTGTGTGTGTGTTTGCACTGGACAGTGCTGTTGCAAGAGTCGAGACTGCATTTTCCTCTGAAGGAGTAAAGTATTTGTCATCGTATCTCGTCCTCTTTGGTCGTCCTCCATCTTGTCCGCAGGCTGCCATGAAGGCGGTGGTGGCGACCAGTCGGATGCACGAGGGCTCGCGGAGGAGGACGGACAGCTGTGAGATGCCCGGCTCCGACAAAACGTCCCGGCAGAGCAGCATGCAAACAGAGCCCGTCCTCGAGTCCCAGACTGACCCGGAGGCCGCTGAGCAGACGACGCCGAGCCCTCGCACAGCAGCGGATAAGCCAGAGGCGTCCACACCCGCGGCCGTGCCCACACCGGTGCCCGCATGCGCCCCCAGCGCGCCCCTCCTGCCCATCCACAGCCCCAAGCCCAGCAGCGGCACACCCCCTCCCCCACCAGCGGCGCCCGTGGGTGCCTCGACCGCACCCCCCCTCACCAGGCCCCCGCTGAAGCAGACCTCGGTCGTCCCAAAGACTGGCACGTTCCCGCTGCGGCTGCCCATGAAGAGCTGCTCGGCGGTGGGCACCTCGGTGGCGGGCACCTCAACGGCGGGCACCGGAGAGAAACATGAGCCAGCACTGGTGCTACCCTCGCCCCCCAGCCCCAAGGGCCTCAGCAACGGCTTTACCACGGGAGTGGACGCGGGCAGCAAGACTGCCCAGTGTCAGTAAGGGAGGGGTCCCCAGGATTAAAAGGGGGGGGGGGGGGCATTGAGGTGTGATCACAGTCAAGGCACTGACATACTGGAACCCCCCCCACACACACACACACAACACACACAGGTAAAACACAGACAAAGGGAATCTCAGACCGTCTTGGACGAGGAGAGGAAGGACCAGAGACCAACTCTGCACATACGGTCAACCTTTTCTCTCCGTGCACATTTGTTCTCAAAGGTTGTGTAATAGACTGCGCTGACAGGCTTCCAACTGCCCGCTTATGACTTGACTGCCATGAAATGCTTTTACCTCCCATCGTCTCTCAGTGTGTGTCCCTCGAGAGGGACATCTGAGAATCAGGTTGATTGTGTCTCCGTCTTCATCTGTACATTTATATAATTGTTAGCATATGCAAATCACAGCAAGCAGCACGCTTCCTTCTATGCTCTAGAGTGCTCAGATTATTGGGATGTTGTGTTAGTGACCATAATATTATATGACTACGTAATTGTTTTTGGAATAATTGGTAATAGCACCTACTATTTGTAAATATAGTTATATTTAAAATATATATCCTTATTGTTCTACTTTAAAAAAATAATAATGTGTCCTCCTTTTATTTGAATATATGGTCATAGCACATTTTGCTTAGCTGTAATCTTCTATCTCTGTCTTGTGTTGCTCCCTCTCTTCCCGTCCCTTGGTTGGGTACAGTTGGCTACCCATGATGCCATGCTCTCTTCCCGTCCCTTGGTTGGGTACAGTTGGCTACCCATGATGCCATGCTCTCTTCCCGTCCCTTGGTTGGGTACAGTTGGCTACCCATGATGCCATGCTCTCTTCCCGTCCCTTGGTTGGGTACAGTTGGCTACCCATGATGCCATGCTCTCTTTCCGTCCCTTGGTTGGGTACAGTTGGCTACCCATGATGCCATGCTCTCTTCCCGTCCCTTGGTTGGGTACAGTTGGCTACCCATGATGCCATGCTGGCCACCGCACTCTCTACCTCCTCTGCAGACAGGGGCTTCCCCTCACGTTCAGCACATGCCCACCCAATCAAAACGCTTCAAATGTAAAGGGCCAAAACCTTAGAGGTGTCAGACACAAACACACACACACACACTCACACACACACACACCCCGCCCACACCAATCGAGGCCATCTTGGTAATGACCACCTCTGAAGGGCTAGTTCCTGGGAACCTCAGTCATCCAATTGGATTAAGCTTTTAGTTTTGTTTGCTTCTTTTCCTTTTTATGTTTCCTTCTAATCAGAGGAAATGAGTTTTAACAGCTTGATTTCAAGTATCAATCCCTCTTCTATCTTAGTCATTGCCAACAAAAGACAAAACAATGTTATGATGAATGATATCAAGAAGCCATTGTATATACTGTTGACTTGTAATTACTCATTACTCATAATTGTGCATAGCATAAAATATTTTACAAATACCAAACATTGCGTAGTATATTGTATTTAGGTTTAATAAACATAATTGTAGGAGATATTTGTGTTTGCTTTAAAGCTATATAGTGTTTTTATGAATAAACTTAAAATTAAAATGCTGTTATACATCTGATATTCTGGTGTTGCAAAAGAGTGAATACTTGCTTAATTTCATGTGTAGGGTACAGTTCATGGGGAAAGGACTGGCAGGTTAATTCATTGTTACGCCCGGCTCATGGCACAACACAAAAGAGGCTGACAACAGATTCCAATTATAAATAAATGATATTTATTTAAAGTGATCTAGAATGAATGGATATGTCTAGGGGTGAAAAATTAAGTGTATGGATGCGTGTTAGTCATATGTAAGTGAGTAGCAGTGGTTTGCAGTGCGTGTGTTAAAAATGTGTCTGAATGATGGGAGAGAGAGCGAGATACAAGGGATGGCGATGATATATAGGCCTACACCGGCGCCAGGTGAGGCCAATCTCCCTTAATTAGGTCTCCCCACTGCAAACCGGCAACCTGCCCGGGTGGCCACCACAGAAAACGGCAGACGGCCCGTAGGGGGAGCAAAGGGGCGTCACATTCATGCAGGATTATGATTGCTGTGAATGGCGTCAACTTGATGGGAGCCTGACATTGAGCCCAATCACTCAAATTGTGAAGCCATTGTCTGGTGTCAAATATGTTCATTTTAGTGTTAAGTGGGCCATTAAGTGATTCTAAGTAATCATTCCTGACCAACACAGTGGTCCCGCCCCCAAACCCATCTGAGTTTTTGTCATCTCTGGAACAGGGAATCCAAACCGTTCAGAGAAAAATGAAATGAAATTCACACCATGAAATCGGCCTACATCTGACTGGCCTGATTAGCTATGTTGTGCTAAGATAGATAGGCCTAAGGGCTGTGGTTGCTAAGAGGAACACCTGATAGGCTGTGAGCTTTAATTGATGTGAGCAATCACAAATTACAAAAAACATATTTCTGCCTATTCCTATGTCAGGTTATTATTTACATTCACAGTTATTCATTTAGTAGTTATTATTATGTTATCTTTGGATTGCACAAAATGTAGGCTAATTAATGAGTTGGGACGGGATTATTTAAATCATTGCAAATACTGCCCAGCCCCAGACTGCAGAAAACCCTGGTCAGTCGGACACTTATCTTACCCAAAGGCGTCTGCTGTGTCCACCATCTATTAACGGTATTAAGAGGTAAGAGGTTACAGTCAGGAGTTTCCTTATGTTCTACTAGTTTTGGGACTGTTTAGAAATGTTTAAAGACTCCTCTGTTCCACTTAATAGCCTATGCAGTTAGCGTTTGTTTTTATGTTTTTTGAAAACTATGAAAGCATATGTAGGAAAATACAAATGGCAATGCAATTTTCAATTCAGTAAGACATTATATTATGCTATTGGAAATGTATAATGCAATTTGAAAATACGTTGTACAAAGTGTATTTTAATTAATTAGTGAATTTAGCTAGGCCTACATAGCCTACCGCCCATCTTCTTCCTCTGGAGCTGCGCGCTTTTGAGATGGGCCGGAGGCGGAGCTTAAACCGGCCTGTGTCGCTGCGCCATCTGGTTGGTGTTAAAAGGTAGCTAGCTTCCAAGGGGAACCCATTTGCAGGACAAGGACCACACGACCATCAAGATCAAATTGCTGTAACTTATCACCTTCAGGTGACGGAGGAACATATACGCTTCGTTATGTAAGTATTTGGTTTTATGGAAAATATCAAATTGATTTGCTGTGTTAAGGACGACGCAGTTGTACGTTAGCTTTGCGAACATTAAAGCATGCGTGATACGCATATAAGCCGGATCCATGTGGCGAAAGAAAGGCCGCAAAGGCGCCTAAGTTAACATTAATACTAGGCCACGCATAAAATGGTTGTCTCGAGTTAATTATCCTGTGTTACATCGACGACACGATAACACAACAACATGCAATTTACAGAAACTCCTGAATCTACCCTGAATGTCCAATTAGTTGTCGTCGTGTTGCATTTGGACGCTAATGTTAGCCTAGCATACTGCTATAACTAACGTACCTGCTAAGTAGCATAGTAACGTTGTCTATGCAGGACGACAACCCAAAATTCGTTGTTTGCTCACGGCGCTTCATAAGCTAACCTAGTTAGTAAAGGTTGCAGCCGCCATCGAGTTTCAGGCTTTCAATGTGGGTCGTTCATTGCTTAAAATAATACATTTTCATCTTTTGGACAAAATCGTATTCATAACCATACCCATCTTATCTTATAAAATGTTGATTAAAGGTTTCAGTGTCTGTCTAAGACGGTAGTAGCATATTAGCCCACCGGGTAACGTTAGCGTGTTTTGTCAGCTAATGGTAAGCTACCCAGCTAAGTTACCACTAGGCCTCATTTGCCTTTGGACGATATAGACCACTGTAACGTTAACATATTTGGTTTGATTCGATGGTCAGCAATTGATGTTTGGTATGGTTTCATTTTACTATATCTTCAGAAACTCAGTTTAGCAACAAACCTAAGCCAGATTAACGTTATGTTCATGACCTGGCAGCCTGGTTAATGTTAGCTAACTTAGCGTGTTAGCTAAGATAATAGTTGACGTTAAACGCACCCAATTAGGCGACATTATGAACTGGTCTTGCATGAATTACTACTGTGCAGACAGTTAATTATATTTACTTTTATCGGTTTTCACCGGTTTCTTATAATAAAAGCGTTTGTCTTAACATGAAACCATTTACTGGAATATGATTAGCACCATTTTGAGTGGCCAGGTAACGTTGATTGGCTGGTACGCAACGTGAAGCTAACTTCCAGCCATTTGAGCGGTATCGTTTAGTCATGGGGATTGTTCTTGTAGCTGAGGATCAAGTTTCGACGCGTATTATGCCCTTTGGCATTTTAAATGCATTTCGCAGGTAGGCTTGCCCAACGTTCAATATTGTTAGCTGTAACAAATTAGTTAACTACATTGCATATCTATTAACTATATGGTGAATTGTACATAAGAGGGTTAACGTTCGCGGACCACTGTTGGCTGTTCACGTTATAACGTTACTAGGTTATTCGTACTAGCAAATCTGTTTAAGCGTAGTTTTGTCCGAATGGTTGGAATATCGCTACAGGAGCTTGTAACTATATCTTGACTCTTAATCGTAGTGAAAATGTAACGTCTGATGGCGCTATGCATGTTTTTGGCAGACTTGGAATCAGTAAAGTGTCTACATGGCAGTCAGAAGGGGCCACATTCGATACCTAAAAGTAAGTAAATCTAAGTTGGCTTGCAGTTTATTCAAGTCAGGAGCTTGTGTTTGATTTCAGGGTGTTTGCGGTCATTGTGAACAACCAGTGGCTCTACCAGTACCTCTTTGATCTTTTTGTTAATATCTTATTGTCTCTCTCTTTACAGGTGTGTGAAGTGCAAAGCTGTCAGGGCAACGACAGAGATTCACAGTCACACATGAAATCTGTGAGTCCATTGAAAACACCACTGTATGTCTGTAGAGTAATGTACCGTCTTCCCTGCGTTAATCAGGGTTTTTAGCACAATAGGGCAGACTGGAGAACATGCGGTTCAGTTTCTGCTCATGTTCTGGGTGATTAGTTTATCGAGTGATTTTTCTGCCCACAGGAGGCGTATGATAATGGGTACGAGGACCATATGGGAGACGAGCCCAAGGACGCCAAAACCAACCTGATCGTTAACTACCTGCCGCAGAACATGACGCAGGACGAGCTCCGCTCCCTGTTCAGCAGCATCGGGGAGGTGGAGTCTGCCAAACTCATTAGGGATAAAGCGGCAGGTAATCCTTATCAGAGAAACCAGAGTGAGTCCAAAGCCTTTTATTTTACCTTCTACTCAGTTAAGTCCCTTTTGGGGGGGGGGGGCGAGGTCCGGTTTGATCTTTCCAACCACCCCACCCCACCGCACCCCCACACCTCTCCCCTTTTTTCTTGTCTTTAATGCGCTCACTCGATTTTCTTTCCCACCTGGTTTGTGAAGACGGTGCATTTTGTAAAGATATATAAATATGCATTTTCACTTGGCCAATGATTTATTGATCTATTATTTGATCATGGTTTGTAGTTCCCATAATCCCCTGCACTTTCTGAAGTGTTCACACTTGTACCACCTGTTCAGTGTTCTCTCGTTTTATCAATGCTTCTTTGGTCCTCCACGTTCTTGTGTTGAGCTCTTTGATATAGCACGGTGAGTTAAAAACAGTCTTTGCCTGCTGCCTGTATCAACATTTAATTTACTTTTAAGTCTTGACATTTTTGCAATTTGGTTATTTTATTTTTGATTAGTTTCTCAAACACCTCTTTTTTTATTCTCCAGTTTACTGTCTTAAGAAATGTATTCTGTATTTGTTTTAGAGGTGAAGTTTCAAATGCCTTGATCTAGATTCAGAAATTCCCATTTTTACCACCCTTTCTTATCTTAATGGAGATTGAGCATTAGTCAGGAATCCTAACAAGCTAAAGTATTTTATTTCATATAATGACTCTATTCAGTCCTGTATAAGGCAAACTCCTAATAGCTCCTCTACTCTTGCATGCCGTGCAGCTGCTCGAGGAATCTGTGTTTTTGTCCTTATTGGTTTCCTCCCTGTTTCTTTGCCATGACTGAGGACTACTGGGATTGTGGCGCTTCAGGCCTCTAACTTCCTCTCTGCCTTCCTCTCTGTACTTCACGTGACACAAATGTTCTCTGCTGTCCTTTAAAATGCCTTGTTTTTATCTTGGTGCCTTTTGAGTTACCGTGGTGGTTCTTTCTTTCAGTGGATTTGCTGATGGTTTATCTTGCACTGTTTTTAAAACATTTATGGACATTTGTATTCATTGTCTTTAAACTGTTTGAACGATTTTTTTCTAGTTGTCTTTACTTGATGGAGTTTGACTAGATTGTAAATTCTTTCATCTGCTTTGTCAATAATGTTTTTTATTTTGCAGCTTCTCCTGTATTTTGTTTTGTTCCAGATGTTCAATTTGGGGAAACTCCCGTCATGTTTATTCTTTGGTTTGTGTACAAAACGTCTGCAGAATGTGGACACAAACGTTTGTTATTTTATTTTGTTGTTTTCCTTTTTTTTCTCTAGGCCACAGTTTAGGGTACGGATTTGTTAACTTTGTTAACCCTAGTGATGCAGAAAGGGCAATCAGTACTCTCAATGGGCTGAGACTACAGTCTAAAACTATCAAGGTAACGTGCCTACAGGTGTTTCTGTTTCCATGTGTACTCTCATACATTTGTAGTGCTACACAACTATTGGCAGCCAACAGCTGTCCAGTGATGTTGTTTGTTTTTAACATGTAAGGATTCAACACTTCTGATGTGATGGAGGTCATGGACTACTGTGGATTTTTTTTTATCGTTTTCAAATTTTATTATTTTCACTATTTTTGAATTATTATTTCATTGTTTTTAATTTTCTGTGACCTTTTTCATGATGAGAAATATTTCCAATTGGCTCGCCCTTTTCTGGCAAGGTTTTCTTTTCGGTACAGAATTATACTGAAGTTTCTCTTTCATTTATTTTCTGATGGTTTACAATCCTGACGGATTTTCTTTCATCGCGTATGAAAAGATTTACAAGAGAAACCGCTTTGCTTGAGTAAGATTTACAAGAGAAACCGCTTTGCTTGAGTATGACATTGTGCCGAACCAAAGCCCTGCTTTGTTAGTCTCGTTACAATTAATTTTTATTTTATTATTTCTTTCAGGATTATTACTGTTCTCGATTTGTCCTTTTATTATTATTTCATTGATTTTAATTTTTTTAGCCTAGCTCACAGTTCTGTGTTTTTAAACACTTCCTGAAATGTTAAGGTTTATTTGGGTTTTATTTTCAACTTAATTTCCCCCCTCATCTTGTTTTGACATTATGGTGAATCCAGCAAGACTGTTCTCTAACATTATAGAATTTAAAAAAAAATTTTTTTTGCTAAAAGTGACCATCTAATGTTTTTTTGGGAAATGATGGAAATTAGAATATGATTTGTTTGGTTTGTTTTGGCTTGGCACGGCAGGTGCCAGATATTTGTGATTTTGACCTCTAACCTTTCTGTCCTTGTGGACAGGTCTCCTACGCTCGTCCGAGCTCCGAGACCATCAAGGATGCGAACCTGTACATCAGTGGCCTGCCGAAGAACATGACCCAGAAGGACGTTGAGGACATGTTCATGCGCTTCGGCCGCATCATCAACTCACGGGTACTGGTGGACCAGGCCACAGGTAGTGAGTCAACCCAGGATTTTTTACCATTCATTCAATCATTCAATGTGCTTTACATTAATAAAAACAAGTGCAATAGTATCAAAGCTAAAGTAATATGGTATGTATGTAAATATATATATGTAAACTGATGTTTTGTATATATTCTGTGTATTTTATCGATCTTGTCTTATGTTTGTATGTATGGACTTATCTGCTAAATAAAGCTTTATTCAGTGCACGGCCACTCTGGTAGGATTTGAAAGGATTTTTTAAATTAGGAAAGTTTCAATACTTATATAGAATATATCCTATCTTTGTTTGACCTTAATGACCCGTCTAGAAAGTCTATGTCAATATGTGGCCCCTCTCTCGTCCGTATTGATCAGGTCTGTCCCGGGGCGTGGCCTTCATCCGGTTTGACAAGCGCATGGAGGCCGAGGATGCCATTAAGCACCTGAACGGCACGAAGCCTCCCGGCGCCGCCGAGCCAATCACGGTGAAGTTCGCAGCCAATCCCAACCAGGCCAGGAACTCCCAGCTGCTCTCCCAGCTCTACCACAACCAATCACGACGCTTCAACGGGCCAGTGCATCACCAAGCACAGAGGTTCAGGTTGGTGCCTGATCCCCAATATCTACCTAACATCTTAAACTGTTTTTGTTCGTTTTAATTCCCATTGATTTAGTTGGTAATTTATTTAAATTGTGAAGTTATTCTTTTATTAAAATGACCTTGTATAATATGTTTCCAGGCATACCAAAGTGCTACTGGATTTTATAAACACCGTTTGCTTTTGTTTCGTGTTCATGATCTTAACATTATTGCACATGAATCATGCAAATGTATCCATGATTGGATGACTGCACTAAACGAATCATGCAAATGTAGAAAAGACTCCTGAGACGTCCTGTCTGTGTGTGTCTGACCTGGTCCAGGTTTTCCCCCATGAGCGTGGATCACATGGGCAGTGTGTCGGGGATGAATGTGCCTGGGAATTCTGCGTCGGGCTGGTGCATCTTCATCTACAACCTGGGCCAGGACGCAGACGAGGGCATCCTCTGGCAGATGTTCGGCCCCTTCGGTGCGGTCACTAATGTCAAGGTCATCCGCGACTTCAACACTAACAAGTGCAAAGGCTTCGGGTTTGTTACCATGACAAACTATGAGGAGGCTGCCATGGCAATTGCAAGCCTCAATGGTTATCGCCTAGGAGACAAAGTCTTGCAAGTGTCTTTCAAAACAAGCAAGTCTCACAAGTAGACTATTTTTGTACACAGGGTGGAGGATGAAGGAGGTGTGTTTGTAAAGCCTGATTGTAGAAATGTTTTTCTTTTTTAAATAACTGTATAAATAGAATTTCTACATCTGTAATGTGCATCTTTGTCCTAGAGAGTAGGTGTAGATATCATCTTATTGGATCTTGGATTTAAATGCAAAATCTTTTTTTTTTTTTTTTCCCCTCCAAGATTCGCAAGATAGACCAATTTATTTTCTTTTCCTCATGCAGACGTATCAGTTTTGGTGATTTTGAAGAATGTGCCATATGTATGTAAAGGGAATAAGACTGCGGCTCCGCGGCAGCGTTGCGCAGAGCTGCTCACCAGGCGGCCACAAGTCAGATATAATAGAAGAGAATGTTAGGAAGCCTTAGATTAAAGTAGGCCTCGACCTTCCAGCCCATTAGCGAAGTTGGGACACTCCATGGGTAGTGGAAGCAGGTGTTGCTTACGAACCCAGTGATTCGGGGATGGGGGGGGGGGGGTGGTCCAGTGATTTGAACAAAATGGACACTTGTATACAAAGGACCAAAGGTAAAAAGAATCCCCTTTTTTCTTTTTTGCTTCACCTTCCAAAGTCGTTTTAATACGAGATGACGTTCTGAACAGTGAACATGAATCTATTTTTTTTTTTTTTTTTTTTTTTCTTCCTTCAGATGTAAGCATGACCTGAATTATTTAACTTTTTAGACTGCGGGGGTGTCTGCTTCTCTGAAGTAATTGAAATAAAGTACTTAGACATGTCTTGCCATGGTGTTCATTTGGTGCACAGGAAGAGGTATTCACTCAGTTCCTAGATTGCGAAAGAAATGATGAAAGTGTGAATGCCGTCATGCTGTGTAAAAACATTGTTTTTGTGTCTCTTTTTTTCTTCTTTCAAATGTTGCTTCCATTACAAATATTAAACATTTTGTTTTCATTAAACATTTTCTTGTTTGGTTTGTATTGTCAGTTTTGTTTTCTTTCAAATTGAGCACTTTTTTTTTGTTGTTTTAAAAGCACTTCTCTGCACTCACCTTTGTTCAGTGAGTTTTAGTAATGGAAAATGTTCAATTAAGATTTAGATTGACCCTTGCATATCTTCCCGGCCGCCTCACACAAGCGTGACCAAACACAAATAAGACTTCCGTCAACCCAACATGTAGCCTCCACTAGCCCAGTTTTCTTTTTTCTTTTTCTTTTTTAACTAATATCACTTTCAACCTGTTTTTTCTACTACACTTCCCACTGGATGAAGAAATTATCTTGTATTGTATTATCAAATGATCTGGTATTGTATTCTTAAATGAGGCAGCTTTCTATAGCCATTATTGCATATAAACCAGTCGGTCTGCCCAGTCCATACAGACCTGTAGTCTGACTGATGGCTTTCAAATGTTTTCCATCAACATCTAACTACATGATTCCACCTTTCAGCTCCCAACAGACATTTGCATTGGAGCTGAAGATATGAATACGTAGCGTGTATGATTCTTTGTGTAGAACCACCTAATCTGTCTCCATGGATAACCAAGGAGTCCTGAAATGGGTGGCCTCCTCAATATTCAACTCAAATTTCATCTGAGAATTTGTCACAAACTTAAGTTTGTTTTGATTTTGCTGTTTGAATCATAAATTGTTTAGATAACTACAGGTGGGTCTAAGTTATTACCCCCCCCCCCCAATACATTTCAAAAAAGCAAATATCTCATATATCTAGATTCATTAGATATAAAGTGAAAAATGTCAAGCCTTTTTTTTGTTTCAATCTTGATTATGGCTTACAGCTCATGAAAATGGCTTGAAATATTTCACTCTATATCTAATGAATCTAGAATATATAAAAGATTACATTTTGAAGTATTTTTTGAGACCCACCTGTATGTCTCTATTTGCTCTTCACAGTCTATGCATAAAGAAGTTTGGTTTAGTTAAAGGAGTGACTTCGGAGTCCTTTATCCATGATGTTCCACAGCAATGTTATGCCGTTAGTGGCCACGGGGTGGGGCTGTGTCTAGTTCAATGCAATTCTCATCCCATCTCGCCCAACCCGCACTTGACCTACAATCAAACCAGCTCTTTTCCCAAACTAGTGTAAGGGTCAACAGCATACTGACCAGCCCTTTTTCCACACTAGTGTAAGGGTCAACAGCATACTGATCTGCTTAGACTTTTATGCAGAAGTTGCTTTGGCCTGCTCACACACACTATTAAAACACACACTTTTGAGGTTAATTCCTGAACAAGTTTGAAATGGAAAATAATTAGGCTACTGTGCAACTATGAGGCTGAATTATGGTGCGTCGCCAGGGATTGGGGTGGATTTAAAGAACATTTGTTATTGGGGTTGTTTGATTCCAAGGAAACGCACCTCATGGACCTATTACCTGCTGTCTTTAACTTGAATGACAGATGTCATTGACGTCCTTGGGTAACTAACCCTTTTCCGGTAAGGACATAAAGCCGAATCCCCATCTAATGAGGATTAGCGCGTGTTGGTTGCACTCCGTCCAGTAAATCCGCGGGTAATAGGCCTAAGAAGGCCACCTGTGTGCACATGGCGGTGGAGCCGGCCATTAACTTTGCTAATTCACGGCCATTAACTTTGTGCTCTGAATGTTTCACATTGGAATTGATGTCACGGAGTGCATGTTAAAGTTGCCATTTATTTAAAAATATAAACAATGTGAATTCAGTCTCATAACAATGAAAACAAAATTCAGAAACAGTTATATAAAAAAAATAGTCATGAAAACAAACAGACCAAAGACAAATGTCAAAGAGTAACATCTTAAGCTGAATGTGTTGGACAGATAAGATGTATGCTGGAAATGTGTGTGTGTGCGTTTAAATCTACCCATGATGCATATTAGATGGCTTTTTCTATTCTTGATGAGGGATGGGGACAATTCGTCTCATTAACTTAGTTGTGTGGTGACAAATCCTATTTTTAGTTTGTCTGCCGGTAAAAATTAAAAATAGGCCTACTTGTTTTTGTGTAGCTGCAGGTATAGTGTTGTCCGCCATGCGCCACATTACCTGTTCCACTCATAACCTCACCTGTTCTAGGTGTCAAATAATTAATTCTATTATGGCAGCTTACTCGCTTTTGATTTCCAAATACATATCTAATGAACGGGTTGTTCTCCCTTCTCTCCTCAAACCTTAAACCATAGCTATGTTGGTCACAAAACAACAGCAGTAGGCTAATCAGTCTGCGGTCATTCAGGAAGGGGGGGGGGGGGGGTCTGCAGGGATGTCTTTGTGTGGAATTGAAGATGAAACCATACGGGGAAGGGAATTTTTCAGGACGAATTTCTTTTGGACACATACGAAGATCAGGACCTCATAGTCATAGTCAGCTGCCATATGGGCTTAGAACTACAGACATTTCCAACAGCCCAGGTAATCTCATGCGCTGAGACAAAACAGCAAAACGTCAGCAAATGATTGAAACTCCAACCAAAATAATTGTATTTGTTTACAAATCCTCATAGGCTACTCAATAGAACTGTCCGTGGTCCTGAATGGAAACAATATCACACTATAGCGACCTAGGAAACATGTAAACAAAGTTGAGGCTAACATCCAGAGTTGAGGCTAACATCAAAAGTGTACTTTAGTACAGAAATAACTTGTTGTCAAGTCTTCAGAGCAGTTCCGTGTCGTGCCAATGTTTGATAATGCAGTGGTGCTGTTTATTTGCAAATTGTCTGTCATAGGGCCCACATTTTCTAGCAGCACTCCCGGTGATGATCCCCATATCTCATAATTTATGAACTCACAATGATATCGAATCACTGACTTGAGGGAAGTCTTAATGCAATGAACTTAATGCAAAGCAGATGTTATTCCAGTATAACCAAATGTAATGTTGCTGTGCTGTTGGATTGGCTGCCTTCTGAGGCCTTCTGCTGGGACTGCACTGTGATGCAGGTAGTGGAGCTTGAGGTGGGACTGCACTGTGATGCAGGTAGTGGAGCTGGAGGTGGTGACCAGGTGATGACCAGGTGATGACCAGGTGAGGAGCTTCTCGCTGCTGCAGCAACAATGCAGGTCTGTTAGAGATTATCCCCAGTGGTCAGAGGCTAAGAGTCGTGCCTGTCATAAGCAGTGAGGTGAACTTCTGACACTGGTGAACTACAGTGAACTCTGTCATAAGCAGTGAGTTGAACTACAGTGAGCTCTGCCTGTCATAAGCAGTTAAACTACAGTGAGCTGTCATAAGCAGTGAGTTAAACTACAGTAAGCTCTAGCTGTCATAAGCAGTTGAACTACAGTGAGCTGTCATAAGCAGTGGGGTGAACTACAGTGAGCTCTGGCTGTCATAAGCAGTTGAACTACAGTGAGCTGTCATAAGCAGTGGGGTGAACTACAGTGAGCTGTCATAAGCAGTGGGGTGAACTACAGTGAGCTCTGCCTGTCGTTGTGTTGAACATGCTAGCCCTGCCCACGCCCGGACTCGAACCCGCGAACAGCAGCACCTCAGATCGAGAGGCGAGCATGCTGACCATCGAGCTAAAAGCCCGGGCTGCTAACGTTCCACACTCACAGCTATGCTAGCTGGCATCCGTTACATATAGGTGGGCGTCTACTCCTGTGAGCATATAGGCGTCCTAAAACTACCGTGAATGGATGATAAGCTGGTGATGTACAGACGTAACAATAACAAAGTCTCAAGAATTGTAGATATTGACACTAAGAGTAGCAGTTTTGGTTGGAATTCCTTGATGTTGATGATGATATGGCCTGAGAGGGATGGTGCACGCCCGCATGCACGCTTTGAGCTGCAAACAGGTGTGGCATGCTGGGGGTGACGTAGCCTAGTGCCCACAGAGATGGAGCTGCGTGCGGGGGGTGACGTAGCCTAGCGCACACAGAGATGGAGCTGCGTGCTGGGGGTGACGTAGCCTAGCGCCCACAGAGATGTACCTGCAAACAGGTGTGGCGTGCTGGGGGTGACGTAGCCTAGCGCACACAGAGATGGAGCTGCGTGCTGGGGGTGACGTAGCCTAGCGCACACAGAGATGGAGCACAGAGCCCAGATATCAAGGGTCAGGCCCTGGCAGTGGGCAACTCCAGACACAACACTTGCAGGCCTGTGCGTAAGCCTTCTGATGAGGGATTGAGGGGACGCAGCGTAATGACGATGTCTTGTGCATCATCACACATTGCTTTATGCGATGTCCGTCAGAGTAAAAATGATCAGGCCTGCAACACAACATATTTACACGTTTTTGGGCCGACACCGATGTACCCAGATCAGTGCATAACCCAGAGGCTCACAACTTTCATAAAAGAAAAAATCTATCGTTCAATAAAAAAAGAGTCTTTTCAGTACTTCAGCCAAGGCACGGAGGAGGGAGAGACTGCAGTGTGTCAGTCGTCTAGGAGACCGCAGCGTGTCTGTTGTCCGGGAGACCACAGCGTGTCAGTCGTCCAGGAGAGAACAGCATGTCAGTCGTCCAGGAGATAGCAGCATGTCAGTTGTCCAGGAGACTTCAGCGTGTCAGTCGTCCAGAGGCCACTGTGCTGCCGGGCAGAGCCCTGGGCTACGCTCAGACTTGGCAGATGTTGTAGTAGACCGTTGGCCTTTCCGTTACGGTATCTCCGAACACCTCGTAGACGCTGTCCTTGCTGGCGAGGAGCGGCACCTCAGTGGCAGGCACGTTCATGTCCTGGAGTTTCTGTGAGCCTGGAGGTTCTCCATTGGCATTCTGCAACAGAGAGAGTTGAACAGAGAGAGTACATGTTAATATGGGGCCTGCAAGCTGCAACAGAGAGAGTACATGTTAATATGGGGCCTGCAAGCTGCAACAGAGGCAGTTGAACAGGAGAGTACATGTTAATATGGGGCCTGCAAGCTGCACGCAACTGAGGTGAACACGTTCCTGTAGCACAACTGATACTGCGAGCTGCTACCGGTATCAAGGAGCTGGGCTTAATACACAGGAAGCGCACATACTGATGAAATGACCTTTTGTAAGCCAATTACAAAAGTGTAAAAGTGTCTGGTAAATGAGGGGCTTCAAAAGTAGAGGTTGCCTCTCCAAACAAACTAGAATAGTGACTAGAATTCCTTCCAATAGCACAAAAGTAAAATCATGTAGGCTATTTTGTTTTCTTAGTCAAGGACCTTGAGTGACAAAGAAGAAGATCTTGCAGTTGCTCCATAAATGCAGAACGTTTCCTCTGATTGTTTTCGCTCTACGCTGTGAAAAATGGCTCACCTCTGCATCTCGTGGGAAGTCTTTTCGACACAAGTGTCCGATAATTCCTGCCGCCAGGGCATCACCCAGCACGTTAATCATCGTTCGAAAGCGATCACTGAAGAGAAGAGAGGAGAAGCACTTTATTAGTTCATTTACTTACTTAAATACCTCATACAATCACATGGGTCTTGTATTATTTACTTGTATTACAAAATAGCTAGATTATAATTATGTATGACATAACTTTCTTGTCCTGTATTTCAAGATTTCATGACATAAAATCTTATGATGCTAAACTTACAGAATCCAGTCAATGGCCACAATAAGGGTGATGTCATCTGGAGGAAGGCCTACTGATGTCAGCACTATCACCATGGTGACAAGGCCAGCCTGGGGGATTCCGGCGGCTCCTATGCTGGCGGCTGTTGCAGTGATGCTGGAGATGACAGGTACGACTTGTTATTAGCACATAACAATAACAATAGCATTGTATCATACCGTGTGATTAGCGCATAACAATAACAATAGCATTGTATCATACCGTATGATTAGCGCATAACAATAACAATAGAATTGTATCATATCATACCGTGTGATTAGCGCATAACAATAGCATCGTATCATACTGTTGCAGTGATGGTGGAGATGACAGGTACGACTTGTGATTAGCGCATAACAATAACAATACCATTGTATCATACCGTGTGATTAGCGCATAACAATAACAATAGCATCGTATCATACCGTGTGATTAGCGTGTAACAATAACAATAGCATCGTATCATACCATGTGATTAGCGCATAACAATAACAATAGCATCGTATCATACCATGTGATTAGCGCATAACAATAACAATAGCATCGTATCATATCCTGTGATTAACGCATAACAATAGCATTGTATCATACCCTGTGATTAGCGCATAACAATAACAATAGCATCGTATCATACCCTGTGATTAGCGCATAACAATAACAATAGCATCGTATCATATCCTGTGATTAGCGCATAACAATAGCATCATATCCTATCGTGTGATTAGCGCATAACAATAACAATAGCATCGTATCATACCATGTGATTAGCGCATAACAATAACAATAGCATCGTATCATATCCTGTGATTAGCGCATAACAATAGCATCATATCCTATCGTGTGATTAGCGCATAACAATAACAATAGCATTGTATCATACCCTGTGATTAGCGCATAACAATAACAATAGCATCGTATCATACTGTGTGATTAGCGCATAACAATAACAATAGCATCGTATCATACCATGTGATTAGCGCATAACAATAACAATAGCATCGTATCATATCCTGTGATTAACGCATAACAATAGCATCGTATCATACCCTATGATTAGCGCATAACAATAACAATAGCATCGTATCATACCCTGTGATTAGCGCATAACAATAACAATAGCATTGTATCATACCCTGTGATTAGCGCATAACAATAACAATAGCATCGTATCATACCGTATGATTAGCGCATAACAATAACAATAGCATCGTATCATACCGTATGATTAGCGCATAACAATAACAATAGCATCGTATCATACCGTTGCAGTGATGCTGGAGATGACACGTACAGCGTGTGATAGCGCATAACAATAGCATTGTATCATAGCAATCATAGCAATAGCAACAGTAGCATTGTATCATACTGTGTCATTAGTGCTTAACAATAACAATAGCATCGTATCATACCACCACCAAGGCATGCAAACTTCTGCAACTTAAACATGATCCATTTGTAAACCTTGAAAATTTTTCAGCGTAAAGAATTAAATGAACAAATCTGCATTATGTTATTTCCAATAAGCGTCCAAATGAGCTGCTGTCTGCACGAGGCAAAATATGCCATCATGATAACGGTCCGTTCTCTGCGCACAATTTACCTGATGGTGACCAACTGTCCGAAGTCGAGCTCATAATCGTTGACCTGCGCGATGAAGATGGCCGCCACAGCCTCGTACAGAGCGGTGCCGTCCATGTTAATGGTGGCGCCCACGGGCAGCACGAAGCGAGCGATCTGACGGTCCACCCCGCAGTTCTCCAGCAAACACTTCATGGTGATGGGGAGCGTCGCCGAACTGTGTTGAGACAGGAGAGGGAAAGGGACAATACTCAGTCACTCATTTGGTCCATAGGATCCACATAGCTAGTTGCCTTAAATAGGATCCACATAGCTAGTTGCCTTAAATAGGATCCACATAGCTAGTTGCCTTAAATAGGATCCACATAGCTAGTTGCCTTAAATAGGATCCACATAGCTAGTTGCCTTAAATAGGATCCACATAGCTAGTTGCCTTAAATATGACTTTGGAACAAACATGAATTTTGTAAAGAAGACTTCTGATGACGAAGCAGTCCCTGCAAAAACATGTAACGTAGTTTCCCTGGCATTGTGTACACAGCACAGTCCTGCACCAGACTTAAACTCACAACCAAGTGGACGTGCTAGCAAGGATTCAGCACATCCCAGTGAGACTGTAGTTCTGGACAACACATTGGACACAGGCATGTACGCGTATCCCGTCTGTCTGTGACCATGGTGACGCCATGAGGATGCTGGGGGTCTGACCTGGAGGAGGTTGCCAGGGCGATGACCATGGCCTGCAGTAGGCCCCGGATGTAGGTGAAGGGGTTCTTCCACGTGAGGATGAAGAAGAAGAACGGCAGCAGGATGAGGCCGTGGACGAAGAGGCCCGCCAGGACCGTGATGCCGTACCAGCCCAGCTTCTTCCCCAGCGACGACGGGTCACTCATGTCCAGGATCTTACCGGCCACCAGGAATATGATGCCGAACGGGAAGTACCTGCGAGGAGAGAAGAGGCTTTAGAGTCTGTTTTGTTCATACATTTATTACATTACATTACATTTGGCTGACGCATTTTTAACCAAAGCGACTAACAACATGGTAACAGTTGTTTAAAAGCAACAGTTTTAAAGCAATTCTCTCAGCAATTTTAGGACAATTTAAAACGGTAAAGTACAAGTGCATCAGTGAGTGCTGTTGCAGCATCCTTTCCCAGCCCTCCTTCTGGGATCTATGGTGCTATATATTTTTAGGTTCCCAAAAGACTGTAAAGATTTAGGGTATTTCATGTTCTTCAATGTACCTGATGCTATAACAGCAGCCTTTTCTAATCCGCCATCTTGGATCTAACGGCAGCCTTTTCTAATCCGCCATCTTGGATCTAACGGCAGCCTTTTCTAATCTTGGATCTATGGTGTCATGTTTACTAGGCAGTATTACGAGCCTTGGACATACAGAAACAGGTCATTGGCCCTAGTACTTTTCGCACTGTGTGCCCATTGCCCAAACGCCTGTATAGGTGTCCAAGAAGATCTCATTCTGCTTTGGGAAGCTCAAGGTGTGTGCCAGCCAGCTTGGCACTGCCATGCTGTGCGTACAGTGGGCACTCTACGCCATGAATCACAACACTCCTGCCAGCCTGGCCTGGGCTCCGCACTGGTCACCATGGCAGCATGTGCAGGTGACGGCAGGTCGCAGGTCAGGGCTAATCCCTGTGCGTCATGTGGTGAGCCGCAAGTAGGCGGCTGTCCCCGAGTCCCAGCAGCAGCAGCGCTCTATCCCCTACGCAGGGTTTGGGTCAGAGGTCAGGGTGTAATGTCAGGCACGCCACAGGCACCCAAGGCTTCAGTGACTCACCCTACAGAGGCTTGATAAGGCAAATCACTGTTTACATTCTCACTGTCTTAATGACCTGCCAGCCAATTAGTTCAGCAGGGACACCAAAATGTGCAGGTAGTTTCACCTGAAAGAAATTCTGGAGCGACTCTACGCGATTCTGGGGTGACTACACGACTCTGGAGCGACTCTACGCAGTTCTGAGGCGACTCTACGCGACTCTGGGGCAACTCCATTTTTATGCCAAGAACAAAATAACATGCAACTTCACCCAACACTACTGCACAAAGACTGGGAGGCATCTAAAGCAGCTTTTTAGTACCACCGCAAAAACACTAAAAAGTTCTATCCACAGAATGATAGAAGGTTCCAAACAGAATGTTCAGGAGAGTTATCAAATCATGCAGGAGGTCTGGATGCCATCCTGTTGTTTAATGCAGGGCATACTAACTCTCTGGCATACAGAACTGTGCAAAGGTTTCAATTTAAAACAGTCCTATAGTTATGATTCTTTCAAAATTTCATTAGATATTGGTTGTCAATATACAAACGTTTAAAAATAAAGACACACTACTGGGGAATAAAATAACTGTAAAGACAAATGTGGAAAACCTGAAACGTTTGCACAGTGCTGTGCATAACCATTGGAAACCTTGGAAAGCAGAAGTAGCAGCCTCTTACCACACAGCTGCATTGATAATCTTCATGACGCATTCATTGATGCACTGGCACACGTTTACGAGTGGTAGCCCTCTCTCTCCCATCTTCCCCAGGAGCAAACCTGAGAGGGGACGGACGAGCAGAGCAGAGCAGTCAGGACCAGAGAGCAGACATCCTACACGTCATCTAGTCATATATCACTTCATCCTACACGTCATCTAGTCATATAGCATTTCATCCTACACGTCATCTAGTCATATAGCATTTCATCCTACAGGTCATCTAGTCATATATTACTTCATCCTACACGTCATCTAGTCATATAGCATTTCATCCTACATGTCATCTAGTCATATAGCACTTCATCCTACACGTCATCTAGTCATATAGCATTTCATCCTACACGTAGTCATATAGCACTTTATCCTACATGTCATCTAGTCATATAGCATTTCATCCTACATGTAGTCATATAGCACTTTATCCTATACATCATCTAGTCATATAGCACTTCATCCTACACGTCATCTAGTCATATAGCATTTCATCCTACACGTAGTCATATAGCACTTCATCCTACACGTCATCTAGTCATATAGCACTTCATCCAACACGTCATCTAGTCATATAGCATTTTATCCTACACGTAGTCAAATAGCACTTTATCCTACATGTCATTTAGTCATATAGCATTTCATCCTACATGTAGTCATATAGCACTTCATCCTATACATCATCTAGTCATATAGCACTTCATCCTACACGTCATCTAGTCATATAGCACTTCATCCTACACGTCATCTAGTCATATAGCACTTCATCCTATACATCATCTAGTCATATAGCACTTCATCGAAGTCCCTTACACACCTCCATTCAAAGCAGTTTAGTGTAAGATCATGAGTGTGTGTACAGGGACAGAGTGTGCTCTCACCCCCCTGTGTTTATCTCTATGACCTTGGTATTGATCCTTTGACCTTGGTGTTTTCAATACCTTCTACTAATAGTTAAAGAACACAACATTATTTATAACAGTTTGAACACTGACCCCACCAATTACTGACCCCACCAATCACTGATTTGATCATCATAAAAGCCATTTTTTTTACTTTTGCCCTTTTTCACAATGATCCTCTCCCTAAGTCCAGCCTGCGTCAGTGGCCACCTTCACATCTAAACAAAGCGTAGTAGCGGGATTATAAGCGTAGTAGCACCTCACCCTGGACCTCTCCGACCAACACACACACACACACACCAAATATGCACTTAATCATCTGAAGCGGGATTATAAGCATAGCCTAGTAGCACTGTACGTATCAAAATAACCCAAATATGCACTTAATCATCTGAAGCAGGATTATAAGCATAGCCTAGTAGCACTGTACGTATCAAAATAACCCAAATATGCACTTAATCATCTGAAGCCATCAATCAGAGGTGGCCCAACTCAAAGCCAAATATGGAATCGTAATCTCAACATCTGTCAGAAGTGGCCCAGGTGCCCGTGCGCCTCACCCATGGTGGCAGAGAAGATGACGATGCCCAGCACGTTCATCTGCTGGCTGCTGCCCGGTTTGGGCTTGTAGAGGATGTCGGGCGGTGGCGTCAGCTCCAGCAGCACACTCTGACCCTTCGGGTTGCTCTCGTCCGGCACGACGTACACTAAGTTGGGCTGGACCGTCGTCTTGACAGTCGACTTTGGCACTGGAATCAGATCGGTCTTATACTGGAAGAGATTCGATGTAAAGGTGTCAAAGTGGTAAGCTACTGTAATGCTTTACAAGGACGGCACATGAAACTGTGTTTCCACTTGTAGAAGGAGGAGGACTTGTAAAATGTGAGAAGAATATGTGTTCAGATGTTTTGTAAAATGTGAGAAGAATATGTGTTCAGTTGAAATGTAAGAAAAATATGTGTTCAGATGTTTTGTAAAATGTGAGAAAAATATGTGTTGAGTGGTCAGAGACATTATTGTGATTGGTTTGTCATGTAACTAAGTTAAGGTACCTACCTAAGGCCTACTAGGGAAGTGGACAGAGGAGGACTACCTTGGATTTTGGGAGGCCATTTTGCATTTCTTACCTGTTGAAATGTCGCCTCTATAAGGTTGGAAGGAATCATGTTCCTGAAGAGGGCAGAAACACGTTTCAGTTACGTCTTAAATGAATGCGGCCCAGCTTATCCACCACAGTCACCAATTAGCTACTAAATTGAGTCTATTTTAGTTATACATATATACAGTTGTGTTTAGAATAATAGCAGTGTGTTTTAAAAATGGAATAAAGCTCAAAATGCTTAGAATAGCTGTTAAATCCATAATAGCAATGCATTGGGAACACTGCACATTCAATTTCAAATCATTCAAATTCGATCATGTTTGTGTTATACCTTTACAGGAAGTGAAGAAAGAGAAATATTAGGCTGTTCAAGAAAATAGCAGTGTTTGCATTTTTCTTTACAAACTCAAACATTTACTGTATAAACTGAAAAATGTCTCAAGATTTTGCTTTACTTTGAATCACTGCACTAATATTTAGTTGCATAACCATTATTTCTGAGAATTGCCTCACATCTGTGTTGCATGGAGTCGACCAACTATTGGCACCTGTGAACAGGTATTCCAGCCAGGACGATTGAACTACATTCTACAATTCCTCTACATTTCTGGGTTTTGCCTCAGAAACAGCATTTTTGATGTCACCCCACAAGTTTTCTATAGGATTGAGGTCTGGAGATCGGGCTGGCCACTCCATAACGTCAATCTTGTTCGTCTGGAACCAAGCCTTTGCTCGCTTACTGGTGTGTTTTGGGTCATTGTCTCGTTGAAACACCCATTTCAAAGGCATTTCCTCTTCTGCATAAGACAATATGACCTCTTCAAATATTTGGATGTATTGAAACTGATCCATGATCTCTGGTGTGCAATTAATAGGTCCAACACCACAGTATGAGAAACATCCCCATAACATGAATTGTGCCGCAAAGTACCACCATGCTTTACTGTCTTCACAGTGTACTTGTACCGTATACCGTGGCTTGAGTACAGTGTGTGTCGTTAGACAGACTGTCTGCGGGCCCCATGCACTGTACTCAAGCCACGGGACACTGTGAAGACAGTAAAGCAGGGTGGTGCACAATTCATGTTATGGGGATGTTTCTCATACTGTGGTGTTGGACCTATTAATCGCACACCAGAGATCATGGATCAGTTTCAATACATCAAAATATTTGAAGAGGTCATGTTGTCTTATGCTCAAGAGAAAATGCAGAGGTCATGTTGTCTTATGCTGAAGAGGAAATGCCTTTGCGTTGCTCTGGTTACGGGTGCACTGACCGGCCGCAGCGTGCCAGAGAGTGGCTTTCCTCTGACCCCGGCTCAGTGCCCAGCCGCGGGCATGTGCCAGCAGACCGGTGGCATTCCTGCCGGCCGCGGGATCCTCAGCACAGATCAGCACCTGCTTGGACTGCACCGCTTACTTCGTTAGCTCACAAATCAGCCCTTTGTGCGGATTACTAAAAATACCCTAATCACTCCTGTGCTTTAATAGGATTGAGTAGGGGGCGGGGGGGGCGCCTACTCTCCTCACTCTGATATGATGCAGCAGGAGAGGATTCCTGGGCTCAGATGCTCAAAAAACAACAACAATCACAACAACCATAACAACACAATCTGTTGTTTTGACTTTGCGCTTTTACTTGAAGATGAGTGGCTACCCCTGGAGATTGGCGGCAGGCCTCGTGTGGCCTGAGAGCGCACCCTGAGGTAGAGCCCAGACTTTGTTTAGGGTTTAGAGAAGGTCCAGAGGGGTATTCCAGAAAGGAGGTTTAACAAACACTGAGATAAAACTTAACCTCTGGATTGTCTGAACCTGTGGCGACTAAACCTGAGCTGTCGGTTCCAAAGCACCGGTTACCAGTTAGTTCAATCAACCCTGTGTGAGATAACCTAGAGTTTTGCGCGTTCACGGCGAACTTATAAAGGCATCATCTATTGAGAGTCGAAACCATGAGTAAAACCGGCGAAACGAAGAGCACCGTATTTTTCAGAGGCGGAGTAGTCGAGAGAACTGTAATAATAAAAAAAACAATACTTAAGCGCCTGCGTCCGAGACCTTGCTTGGCATAGAATAGCCTAACTGACCGTGTAAATGCGTACGTTTAGGATAGCCTATTTAATGTCAAAAGCACAATTAAATAATTCACTGGACATCACGTATTGTATTGACTGCTTTGAATGATGCTTTCTTAAACTAGCCTATCTTGTCACAGATTGAGTGGGCCATAGAATTCTTTGAGAATCCCAAATTTAATTTTCTATTTTAACGCGGGTTCTGCAGCTGTGGGCCAAGTTAAACTTTTGCGCTGCAGTGATGCTGACCTGCCAGTTGATGAAACTAAACTTTAATGATCCTCGTGGGTTTGTGTCCAGGAAAACGAATGAAGTTGCGCAGGAACTGCTTTAGCGCAAGGCAAACTTTACGGACCGACCGACAGCTTGCCGATATGCTCTGCGTCTCCAACACTACAAAAACTCCCAGTCGGAGAGCGTGTGTAGCCTATTAAAAAAATATTTTATCCCAAATGCCATCAGCATTCTTAACCAAACTTAGTGACAACATGCATACCCGGCTGAGCTGTACAGCTATATTTAAACTTATTTATTAATTTTCTATAGGCTATGTTTCCCCTTTTTTGTACTGTACTTGTTTTAATTATATCTTCAATGTGTCTGAGATGTTGTTTGTCCATCTGTCTGGTGAGCCAAAGACGTAGGCTAGCTAGCCTACATTAAATATTTATTTTATTCTATTCTAATCCACCATGCGTAGCCTAATGTAGGGATGGAGAATGATTTTCAAGTAGCCTACGGTATATTTAGGATTCAGCTGAAAAACTCGAGCGCTCTTGAAAAACTCGTTTGGAAAAGAATGGATAGGCTATCATGTGATGTCGTGGTCTTATTGCCCTCTCACGGTGAATTGCACAGATGAATATTACATGATTTTGTGCTTCTTTGTCAACCGGACCTTCGTCAAAATGAAACGCCATTGTGTGACAAGTGTAAAAATAGCGGCCTGGTTGAACATGCACTGAAATAAACCAACATAATTGAACATAACCTGAACAAAACCTACCCCCTACCAGGTTAAGTTCAGAGCCTATGTTACCATAGTTACTTACATAGCCTGATCATTTTTGAGCTTTCTGGAACTGAAATCCCAGGTAAGGGTAACATACCCCTGGGTAACATACCCAGTTAAGCCAGTAAACCTGCTTTCTGGAATACCCCACCTATGTGTTCAGGATCACAACACAGACTCATTTTGAGCACAACTCCATGAGGTGAGGCCCAGGAGGGGAATCCAAATGCAGGCCTCTCATCGCTCCAAACATCGGCAGAGAGGATGGCCTAGTTGCGCCTAGAGAATGTGTGGCTGTGTGTGTGTGTGTGAGTGTGTGTGGCCTAGTTGCGCTAAGACTGCCTCCCAGATTATCTACCAGGATCAAGTGCTACTACTGACCTATAAGTTAACATTAGGTTTCGTCAAAGCACCAGCAAAACACACACACACACACACACACACTCTGACTCAGCGTGCAGTGTTCTATCCCTCAACACATGGACGTCCTTCAGGGAAACGTTCAAGATACACAGAGGAAGGACGGTAAGCCTTCATGACCTTTGAAACCTCGCTCCCTTGTTCGGCTCAAAGAACTACAATATAGTTCATCCGGATTAGCCAGTCACAAATAAAGGCTTTTTTGAATATACCTTCCTCCGTCACCTCTCCTGGAGTGCCTGGATTGCTTTCCTTTTCATGAACTGATCCCATTTTCCAAGAGCACCCGACACGTGGATAAAATCTGCACTTTTACAACCAAGAGCTACCAGCCTCTTTCGCTGAAGAACTTCAACATACGTTGTCTAGAGTACACAGTGTATAGATAGACTAACAGTCCATATAACCATCAATAGAGAAATGACTGCATCCAACAATCAAGCAGTCGCCCCCAACCACTCTGCACTTTTGCCACCGTTCCTCTGCAGGTATATATATACCTCATACCTATACAATTGGCAGGTATGCCACCGTTCCTCTGCAGGTATATACCTCATACTTATACAATTGGCAGGTATGTCACCGTTCCTCTGTAGGTATATACCTCATACCTATACAATTGGCAGGTATGTCACCGTTCCTCTGCAGGTATATACCTCATACCTATACAATTGGCAGGTATGTCACCGTTCCTCTGCAGGTATATACCTCATGCCTATACATTTGGCAGGTATGTCATCGTTCCCCTGTAGGCCTAACTGAGCACACATCAGACGCATTGGTAATTGGCGGTCGGTCGGCCCGGGTCCAATCACGCCGTTGCGAGTCTGTGTCTCATTGGATAAAAGCGTCAGTCAAGTTCAGCTTCCACGCTAACTGTGAGGATGGTCTGAGTAGCCCCGCCCCTAAAGCAGCTGCGCTGCAGCGCAACTCCATGTAGCTGTGTCACTCATGGTAGTCATGGTAACCCTACCTGACGAGGTCCAGCAGTGCGTCGGCCGAGGTCATGACGGGTCCGCCGCCCAGCCGATGGCTCTCCATCTCCGTGCCAGAGCCGGGCTTGATGATGATGACCAGGATGATGCCTACCACCACGGCGATGAAGGTGGTCCACAAGTAGTAGGTCACCGTGAGCACCCCCATCCGACAGCACGCCTTCGACTCCATGGACGACAGCCCGGACATTAAACTACACACGCACAGAGTTTGGGTCAGACACAGAACTTTAAACTACACACGCACAGAGTTTGGGTCAGACACAGAACTTTAAACTACACACGCACAGAGTTTGGGTCAGACACAGAACTTTAAACTACACACGCACAGAGTTTGGGTCAGAGGAACTTATAATGAAATAGTCATTTGATTTGACGATCTGATCTGAATGTACTGTCCATGCCCAGACATCCAATAGACAATGACCCCCCCCCCCCCCCATACACACACACACACAGAGTAAAGCCGCGGAGTATCAGATTATTGTCTCCTAAACTAGTACGGAAACTTAGATGATGTGATTGTGAGTCTGGAGTCTGGAGTGTTCTGTGGAGTTCTGGAGTGTTCTGTGGAGTTCTGGAGTGTTCTGGAGTGTTATGTGGAGTTCTGGAGTGTTCTGGAGTGTTCTGTGGAGTTCTGGAGTGTTCTGGAGTGTTCTGGAGTGTTCTGTGGCAGAAACGGAGGTGCAGTGGGGCTTTGGACAGAGTGTGAGGGGAGCAGCGTGTCGTCATGGTTACCTTGATGTAATCAGTGGGAGAATGAGCATCTTAAGCATTCTCATCAGAAGCTCTCCAGGAAAAGAGAAGTAGATCTTAGCCTGAATGGACCAAACCAGAAACACAGTCAGTCACAACCATCTCAGTCACAGCTAAAGACATGCACACCTCACAGTTTTACCAACAAGTCCCAATCACAGTCTTGCTATTAGTTTATTTATCTATTTTTATTACACATTCACTTGTTTATTTACATGTTTACTATTTTGTCTTAATCCTTCCTGTCTGCTGTGAGTTCTGTCTCTCACTGGTCTGTCTGGTTTTAGAATCCAGAAAAGCACAATATAAACAGAGAGGGTTAAAGCGGAGCTAGTAATCAAGGATCTTTGATATAAATGTAACGTGTTGTTGTTTCCATGACAACGTGTTGTTTCCATATGCCACTTGAAAAGCAAAATATAAATGTAACTTGTTGTTGTTTCCATAACAACAATGTGTTGTTGTCATATGCCATTTAAAAAGCACAATATAAATGTAACATGTTTATGTTGCCATATTTTTTCCCTCCATTTTTTGTCCAGTTCTCCATGTACTAATTTGTACTCTTTATCAGTTTGTTATTGTTAAACACATTGTGTTGCAACTGATCAGAAAAAGCCATATATAGCCATATATAACCATATATAACCATATATAACCATATATAGCCATATATAACCATATATAACCATATATAGCCATATATAGCCATATATAACCATATATAGCCATATATAACCATATATAACCATATATAGCCATATATAACCATATATAATTAAATAATGATTGGTTGATTTATTGATTGATCGCTTGATTTATTGACATCCAATTACTGATGACCATTTACTCGTAGGGTCACAACCTATTTTATACAGTCTACGGCCACAACCCATGAAACAGCCTCATACAGTCCTAAATACAGACTCAATTGCAAAATAAAACCCATAGGCTATGTTTGAAAGTTACTTTGTAATAATTTATTTGCAGATCTTCTATCCAAACGCAAAGGACAGCACATTTGAGGTATACAATTTATTGTTTTCTATATTCCCTTGGAATGAAACACATGACACTTGAAATTAGAAATTTGCTCCACTTTTTACTCATTTTCAATTCTCTCTCAAATCCTCTCGGATTGGAAGGGTGGACAGGACATGGGATCTGAGGGTACTGGGACAGGACCGGTGTGGTTATTGGGAATAGCGGCTGCCCTCCCTCCCTCCCTCCCTCCCTCGCGCATCGTGTGCTTATTAATCTTGGCAGGTGTGGGTCACGCGTGACGCTGTGGCCGCTCTCCCACGAACAGGCGTGTTTCCTCCTGCTCCCTTAGGACGCTGCCGTCTGGGATTAAAGTACCTGAGCACGGATTGACCCTCAATGCTTCCTGGATGACCATATACTCAGAATTCTAACTGAGCTAAACGACTGTAGGCTGCCCTACATCCACACAAACAGAGCCACACTTTCCACACATCTAGATATATTCTAGGGAGAACAGAGATAGAATCTAGAGATCTCTGGCTTTATACACTGGTATATTTACAGACTATTGTTTGCTATATTTTTCATTTATTCTCAAAGGCAATTTGGCAAGGCAATAGGCAATATTTGAAAAGGCAATAATTATCATTATTAAGGAGGAGCACCTGATTTTAATTAGCAGACTGAGCTGCTTTGTCCACACTAGGATAAGTTCTCTGCATATCTGACCACTATCAGTTCACTGTTATCTTTGTAAACACTGTCAAGTTGACAGGCAATTGGTTTGTTCCTGAGATTTGAATCCATTAAGAGCCTTTTGGTTTAGTGCTTTGTCTCCCTCTCTCTGCGCTGCCACACATTAAACAACCAGCTAGCACAACTTAGAGAAGTAGCCCCATCTGTTCAGGATTCCCTTTAATGGATTTGGATCTGAACTGCTCCAAAATGTCGTTTTAAGTCGAATGCGTGCTGCCATAGCATGCAGCAGCAACATGACCAAAGCAGAGGTGTAGCTCAGCACTGAGTAGCATGCAGCAGCAACATGACCATATCATCAGTGTGTCCAAACAGAAGTTCCCAAGAAGTAAGACCATTTGAAATCAGCAGTAACAGCAGTCAGCTGTGAGAACACTGTGTTGATGGAAGTAGAAGTGAGAGCATCTCATCTCCTAACCCACTGTAAGATCCCAGGTCCCCTACTGCTACACACAGTCACTTAGTGACAAGCAGCCAGAGCCCAGACGTACCTGTGAGGAGACAGCCTGTCCTCTCAGCATGAAGCCCAGGACGCAGCCCGTGATCACCGCCATCACCGACAGCGTCAGCAAGCCGTTGCGCCTCAGGTAGTCCCTCAGGTAGCGTTTGACCGACGGGGGTAACACACTTTTGAGGAACCGGTCGAAGGGGCCCAGGGGAGCCTTGGCGGGGCCGGCCGGCGTGAAGGCGGTGGGCTCTGGGCTCTGAGAGTCCTCGCCCTCCGCGGGAATGAGCAGCTCCTCCATGCCCAGTCGCTAGGCTACACAGGCAGGAAGAAATGGCCAGGCCAAGCAGCGCTAACCTTTTCCTTAGCCAGGGATTAAGGCATCGCGGCTTCGTTAGCTCCGGGACTCCGAGACGCTGTGGTCAGAGGGAATTAGGGAGGTTAAGGAGCTTAAGGACATGTAATAAAATCTAACACGTCTCTGTTGTGGCTGGCAGCGTGCCATCGTGGTGGATTGGGCCGAGTTCAGGGGAGCCCTAGCTGGTTTACGGCTCAATATCAGTGCCAAAGTGGACCAATAACATGGCTTAGACAGGCCTGTGTCAAAACTGTTATCGTTTCAATAGACAGTGGGCTGTCTCCAAATTACCCCCATCTGTTTAATCATCTGGACTTGGCCAGGGCCCACACAATGTACACTTGAGGTAAGGAACTTGCATTAGGCTATACATTTCATATACATTTCATACCAAAATGGCACAATACCCATTCATCCTACGTATATCAGATATAAAACATACAGTATATGTCTTCATTAGTATACATGTACTGTATGTGCTAATATAGCACAGTTGCACAGTTTTGAAAACGAACGTTAAGGGTTGTTTTAAGGACATGTTTGTGCATGCCTGTAGGCTGCCACTCTGAAGTAGTCAAAGACGAGTCAGAAAAGTCGAGACAGGACCCATCGTCAAAATTTCGGTGTCCACCACTCTAGTTCATTCAAAACAAACCAGAAAAGGGACTCAAAGTGCTAAATACCGGAATTATCCTTTAATATACTGTATATATACAGGATACATGTATGTGTTAATATACATTATATTTATATTATTAGTATTCATGTATGTGTTAATATATATTATATACTGTATATATTTTGTATACATGTGTTAATTATGTGTTATGGTATTTGGCAGATGCTTACAGTACAGTACTCTTACAAGCTACATACAGTATATGATATAAATATATAATATACAGACTTCTACTGTGTGTGGACTGGTAGTGATCTGGGAGGACATCCCATCTGCTCTGAGATTAGATTAGAGATTAAGAGTGGGTCCTGTCACTACTTCTCCTAGTCTTCTCCTGTCTGTTTTGTCATTTGGGATTTTGCCCTGGGTTGGGGTGGGGGCAGGTAAGGGTGGGTACCTGGGTTGGGCTGGGGGCAGGTAAGGGTGGGTACCTGGGTTGGGCTGGGGGCAGGTAAGGGTGGGTACCTGATGGGTCTGTGTGTTCCCCTCAGGGACTGGGGGCAGGCAGCGTGGCGTCACGCCTCTAATGAGATTAGGGTGCCCCAGCTCCGGCTAGCATTCCGCCCGGCACTCCCAAGGAATCCTGGGTAATGTGACGCAAACACACAAACACACACACACACACAGGAAACTGTGTTATCTTGGGTCATCTTTTGTCTGACTTCTTTGCAATGAATGAAATCTTCTGGCACTTATTGAACAAACCTAACACGATCAACATGTTTCTTATAACAGAAGTACATGAATAAATATAGTAGTAATATTTTGGCTGCACTTGACCCTTGAAAAAGAACATATTCATGCCGCTGGTATGAATATGGATCGTTCAGCGTAAGCTATAAGTACTTCCTCTCCTGTCTGTGAGAGCGTCACTGTGTTGTTCAGTAAATCCCAACCACAGTATTAAGGACCGCCATATTGAACATCAGGAAAAGAAGTGCACAAAATCATGTCTCAGTACAGACAGGTTCATGTTCACTCACAGACTCAGCAGACAGACGCTGGCGAGCGGGATGACGGTGGTGCGGTGCCGATTAGTGACCTGGTCCTTTTGGTCCTGTGCAGCGTCCTCCTGCTCCAGATCACTGTCCAACTGGGGCCGGACTCGATGGCGCTAATCCAGCCCAGTCCTAATCTCACGCAGGTGACGAGCAGATTGATTTCAGGACGGGGTGTCATGTGACCCTGGTGGTGCCGTGCGGGGGGTGAAGAGGGCTAAGCCTAGTCTCACTCACAGCAGCACTTGACACCAGATCCTCGCTTTGTCACTCACTCAGGATCTGATACGAGATCTTCGCTTGATACCAGATACTCGCTTTGTCACTCACTCAGGATCTGATACGAGATCCTCGCTTGATACCAGATACTCGCTTTGTCACTCACTCAGGAGTTAAAAGATCTGCCGATCTGACACACATCCAGGCTGGATCCTACAAGTTGAAAAGCATAACCAGCAACAGCAATATTTCTGTACATACATATTTCTATGTCATACTTATTTTATTCCGGATCCAATCAGAAGACATGGTGTACATAGGAATGTGTGTGTTCATAGGAATGTGTGTGTGTGTGTACATTTTTTGTTATTCATGAAGGCCTACATGTACGCAGACTATGCACACATACTTTGCTGTGCTTACTTGATAAACAGGACCATCAGCAGGACCATGCTGTTAAGACTGCATGAGGGAAAGACTCTGCATGAGGTAAATGACTCTGCATGAGGGAAATGACTCTGCATGAGGGAAATGACTCTTCATTGCAAGTTCACTAACATCTGAGTACCTGTTGCATTTGGTTAAGAATATCACATCATAAGTAGTTATCCTCCAACATAGTGTAACGATTTGATAGCGACACACACAGTTGTCCAATCAAAAGGTTTATTAGCTGAGAACGAGAGTAAGGACACAGACAGAGAACACAATACACACGGGGCAGGTCAAGCAGACACACACACTACACATACAGGGGAGGACGCAGCCCCCCACACAAAAAGGATCACACACGAGGGAGAACTAAAAGGGAAACATGTTACAACAAAGACGCTAAAATTACACTCAAAACTAAGGAGAAATACAGACATAAACCCCCCAATTGTTCGCTCTCGTATCTCAGGATGCCCTGCGCGGGAGAACGCTAACACTGTCTTTTGCGCCGACGTTACATAGCTCCCCCAACAAGCCATTGCCATCCTCGGCAATGACCACGAGGTAGCCACATGCTAGCGTCGGCGAGCGTCGCCCGCCACTCAGTTCAGTGCGACACGTGGGGTGCACGAGCCGCAGGAGCTCACTCAACGGGGCACCACGCTGCTAGCAATCCAGTGTGGGCGTGCTAGCAGCCACGTGGCCGACCCGCTCGTCACCAGCTCCCTCTCAGCAGCCGCTCTCAGGCTGCACTTTCCGCGGCGTCACCGCGGCACTCCTCCTCTCCAGACGGGGCCCTAGGTGGCCTTTCCAACCGTCGACACTGTACCAAGCACAGGGGTTCGAGGGGGGTCAGATGAAGCTGCACCAACGCCACTCCGCTCCGTCGAGTCACCGACCAGGACAGACAGGCACCGACTCCGCAGCAACCGGACCACGCTGAGCTCTCCAGCTGCAGCTACCGTCTTCGGCGTCCCTCCTCGTGTTGCCTCCTCGCAGAGCTGTCCTGCTCTGCTCCCGGCCCGTTCCACTCCCTCACGGCCTCAGCGAAGGCACGACCCCCGAGATGGCCATGCTATCGAACTCCACACCACAAACTTTTTTCAAAAGGCGCCGGCCAACAGGCCAACTAGAACGGGCGCCCACACAGCACGGTGCCTCTCACACGCACCCAAACGTTTTTAAAGTTCAGAGGGCCTTTCCATCGAAGCTGCCCCACCGTCGTGAGTTCGCTGCCCTCAGCGGCTCCGCCAACCGTCCATCGTCTAAGAACCTCTTCCTCACCGCACTCCCTCGGCTCTGCTCACGCGTCGCGGCTCACCGTGGAGTCAGCGCCCAGGCCAGCGTCGTCTTCACCGCGACCGCTTCTTCCGGCCAGATCTCCTCCCATGGCAGCAGGCAGGTCCCGGCGACAGCTCCTCTCCTCCGGCGGCAGTAACGATAGAAGGCCTCAAGCTCCTTAGCAACCCTTACAAGGGCTCTCTCTGGATCCTCTTGCGTGGGCCTCCACCCAGTGGTATGGTCTCCCACTCCCAGCTTCTCTCACTGAGCGGAGGCCATGTTCGAAAGTCGCTTCTGACACCAATGTAACGATTTGATAGCGACACACAGTTGTCCAATCAAAAGGTTTATTAGCTGAGAACGAGAGTAAGGACACAGACAGAGAACACAATACACACGGGGCAGGTCAAGCAGACACACACACTACACATACAGGGGAGGACGCAGCCCCCCACACAAAAAGGATCACACACGAGGGAGAACTAAAAGGGAAACATGTTACAATAAAGACGCTAAAATTACACTCAAAACTAAGGAGAAATACAGACATAAACCCCCCAAATGTTCGCTCTCGTATCCCAGGATGCCCTGCGCGGGAGAACGCTAACACTGTCTTTTGCGCCGACGTTACAATAGATCCGTTATGTTGGTATGAGCACACTGCTCATCCTCCCCTGAGATCTTTGCCTGATCTTCCTGCACAAGACGTCGGTTTATTTGCTGCGTTTGTGTTCTGTCAAAGGTGTTATAAGAGGTATTCACCTTTTCACTGACGGGGCATTGGCTAAACCATCACTAAGTCTTTAGTAGTTTGAAAGTCTTTGTAAACCTAAGGGCAGTGGTTAGCTGGATTCAAGTGAAAAGATCAGATTGTACATTAATTGATTTCTCATTTCAGTGTCTCTAATATGAACATCCAAGTGCAATGTGATATGACCCATCAAGCTCACCAAAACATAACCAGCTCTATGACACCAGTGTCAGGTGAACAGGCTCTATGACGCCAGTGTCAGGTGAACAGGCTCTGTGATGCCAGTGTCAGGTGAACAGGCTCTGTGATGCCAGTGTCAGGTGAACAGGCTCTATGACGCGTGTGTCAGGTGAACAGGCCCTATGACGCCTGTGTCAGGTGAACAGGCTCTATGACGCGTGTGCGTCTGTGTGTGTGTCATTGCCAGGTCGCCTCCAGTTCTCCGTAGTCTAGTGCTCACCCTGGTATTGCTCCGCTTCCGCCTGCGGTGCCAGGATCAGACGTGCGTTCCATGTGGCGTAAGTGGCGCTAATCAGACGCGTGCCATGTGGCGTAATCTCACCAGCCTCCCTCCAGCATCCCAAATACAAGATTAGATTATGATAGTGGTGCTTTGTGCACTCACTGCTAGAGCTGTTTTCACATTGGAAGGTAAAAGTGTATTATACAGTATGATGTCTCCATACATATGAATTGTCAAACCCAGATGGGTATTACTAGGTGCTGCCAGTCCACAGCCATTATGTTTATTGTGGTCCGGAAATATTCTATTCCTATGGAGAGCTGTAGGTGTGGTTGGCCAAGACATGCTGAGGAGGAGATAAGGGGAGTAATTCGATCAGATGGTGGCTCATGGCGATGTGGGACCAAACCTGCCAGGGGGAGGAGACCAGGCCGTAAAGACCCTCGGAACCCTCGGAGGTGAGACCAGACCACAAAGACCCTCGGAGGTGAGACCAGACCACAAAGACCCTGGGAACCCTCGGAGGTGAGGCCTCTTCCATTTTCTACGGGTTTCCTCCATTGCATCCACATTACATCTGGTAACAGCTGGACATAAAGAGCTGGTTTCTTGGACATGGACTAAGCCTAGTACAAGACTAAAGCCTCTATGCAGAGGAGACCTTCATTAAAATTCTCTTGTAGTCCAGGACGTCTTAAACTATGTGTGGGAAATCTGCCTTAAATTAAACATCTTTTCAACCCTGTCAACAGCAGCCATGTTGTCAAAAGTATTTAAAACAAAAATGCTGCTTTGCCTTCATAAGGCAGTCATGGACTAAAACCCACAAGTGAATGGCCTGACAGTTTGGAAGGAGCAATAATTAGGCCAAACATGCAGTTCTCAAATAGTTTTCCTGGGATTACAGGGAATGCCTGAGTCAATGCTGTCTCTCAAGGCTAGCTAGAATGGCTCCTTCAGAATTCAGAATATTAGGCCTGTTATCAATGATGTCAAAACACATTATGTCATGACTACAATTTTGGATGATGGATGCATATTTTGTATTTTTATATGTAGGTTTTTGCTTTCTTGATTCTACTAATATTACATTGAATTTGATTTGTAAAGGGTCTTTGTAAACTCCCTTTGGTTACACTTTACTTGACAGTGTCGACATAAGAGTGACATGACACTGTCATGAACGTGTCATAAACAAGTCAAACGTTTATGACATAACGCTTCTGTCATTAAGTGTCATTCGTTTTTTGTCATTACAAGTTAGGGTTAGGTTTAGGGTTAGGATTAGGGTTAAAGATTAGGATTAGGGTTAATGTGTCATGAGAGTGTCATGTCACTTTCATGTCAATACTGTCAAGTAAAGTGTTATCCTTTTCTGTCATAATTATGAAAGTGGACATAAACAACATGCTGGAATACAATTAATATTTTATTTATGTATACAGACAATAATTATAATATTTTACACTTCATTTATGAACCCAGTTGGATATAAAATATGACTTTTTAAATATAACAAAACCAAGACATCCTTCAAATAATATTCTTCAAACCTTAAATATTTGGTTGATTTGCACTTTGTAACAGTTAAATTATAATTAAATTTCTCTGTAAATAAAGGAATAAAGGAAGGAATCCCATCTCTGACACTGTATAGGCCCCGGGTACAGTGGTATAGGCCGTGGGATTGAGTAGAGTTGGGTGGCAAAACATGAATCAGCTGGCTTACTGTAAGACAAAACTGACATTTAACTATTAAAGTAACAATAGCAATGAGAAGTAACTAAAGATCCCTATTTTCCTGAAACAGTCCTAGATAGCAGACATACAGTGGAGTCAATCAAAACAAAGCTGATCAAACAACATAAAAGCCCAAATAATCGTACAATGTGCTCACTTACAAAAATAATAAAGTTACACAAATGTGTCATATTTTTATGATCAAGGATCGGAAATTATCGGAAATTGTAGTCTTCTGTCACTTTCAAAGTGAACAACTTTAACTAGAGGCTCCTGCCACTACGTGGTTATGTAAGGGGACCTCTGCAGACGAGCTGGATCTACTGTCACTGGCATTACGCTAGCATTCTATATCCTTATACAGCATTCATATATCCTTATAGAAACTCTAGCCAGCGTACAGCATTTATATATCCTTATAAACTCCACATAACTCTATATTAACACGGCACAATACACTTTAAAAACCAAAGCAGACTTTCCCCTATCTATACATACATACATACATACATACATAGCAGGGAGCTTTGACAGTGTGACTGGCTTTCATTAACAGTGTATTACAGAGAGCTGTAGCTCAAGTAACGGAACCCCTTCAGTCACATTTAATAGTAAAAGGCGTGACCTGAGCAGATTGATTGTAACAGATTGCATGGCAAAGTTACCAATCGATTCCTGCGGTTCAAGTTGAGTTTTCTGGCGGATAAATTTAGTGTGCTTTCCTGCTAATAGGCACATCCAATCATATCTGAAGGACTATTGATGAACTAAGTTTTCTGCTGTAATCTGAGCAACACATTAGGACAGTACTGTAGATTATCCACATTTTTAACATACATCAATAACAGTGCACAGTATGCTAAAAGATGGCTATTACACTTCTCCCTATGCTAGAGTTCTAGTGCTCTGCAACAGTAGACCATCGACCACCTCATAAATGCTTCTTTACAGGCCCACACATGAATGCACGTTATGTGCCAGTTATGTACTCCATACACCTGCAGAGTTCTTCTTAGATGTGCCCTCTCCTGCAAGGGTTCCTGCAGAGTTCTTCTTAGATGTGGCCTCTCCTGCAAGGGTTCCTGCAGAGTTCTTCTTAGATGTGGCCTCTCCTGCAAGGGTTCCTGCAGAGTTCTTCTTAGATGTGGCCTCTCCTGCAAGGGTTCCTGCAGAGTTCTCCTGTAGAGTTCTTCTCAGATATGCCCTCTCCTGCAAGGGTTTCAGTGTTTGACTTTTGTAAACAAACAGCATGTTAGAAAAGAGTGAATAGAGAAGATAGTGTGTGACGTGGCTTCCTTCATGACACATCATTAGGCCAACTTCATACTGGAGCAGACACAGCAGGCAAGGGGGGGTCATAGGGGTCATAGGGGTCATAGGGGTCAAATCTCCTCTCTGACCGCCTCACTCCATCCTTGGTTAATTTAAAGAGGCCAGCTGCCTTGCGGTAACACCAACAAGTATTTCCTTTGGATGTGCTGGTGTGTGTGTGTGTGTGTGTGTGCGTGCGTGCGTGCGCGCGTGCTTCACCACTTGATGAAGACGAGGCCTGCCAGGATGCCGTAGCCCAGGATGAGGAAGAGCACCTTGAGCAGCCGGTCGTGTTTGTCCTCCAGCTCGCGCGACAGGATCTCGAAGAAGGTGATGAAGAGGAAGGTCCCGGCCGCCATGCCCTGCAGCACCACTGACACGATGCTGCCCGCCAGGTTCTGCGCCGTCTCGATGCCCATGCCCAGTCCGATGCCCACCGGGATCATCAGGCTCACCGTCACCGCCAGCTTGGTGGCGTCCCGCATGGGCAGCCCGGCCTTGGCCACGCTGACCCCCAGCGCCACCGCCGCCAGCGTCTCGTGGACGGCCACGCCGATGAAGAGGCTGCCCAGCTTGGCGCCGTCCTCCTGAAGGCCCAGCGCGAGGCCCTCGAACACGGAGTGGGCGGAGAGCGCCAGGACCAGGCTGGCCAGGCGCAGGGGGCCGGCACGGGCCAGCTCGGCTGGACTGAAGTGCCCGTGGTGGTGGTGCCCGGGTCCCGCCGCTGCCCCCCCGCGGGGCGGGGCGATGAAGGGCGTGTCGTACTCCGAGTCGCTGCCGGCCTCTGAGCCGCCCGCGTTGAACGTCTCCAGGTCGATGAAAGACGGCCGCTCCTTCCGGAAGGTCAGAACAGCCTGCTCGACGAACACGGTGAGGAAGAAGCCGAGCATCATCATGGTCTCGGCCAGAGGGTAGTCCGTGCTGACCTTCACCACCTTCAGCACCTCCTCCACCTGGAGGGTTCAATGGATGTATACTAATTACATTTACATTACTAACTAATGGATGTATAGTAATGACATATGCATTACTAACTAATGTGTGCAATGTAGGTAGGTACTAATGACATATCCATTACTAACTAATGGGTGTATAGTAATGACATATCCATTACTAACTAATGGGTGCAATAGATACTGATTACATACACATTAACTTACTAATGTATGAACAACTGGGGCAGCCGTGGCCTACTGGTTAGCGCTTCGGACTTGTAACCGGAGGATTGCCGGTTCGAAGCCCGACCAGTAGGCACGGCTGAAGTGCCCTTGAGCAAGGCACCTAACCCCCGAGCGCCGCTGTTGTTGCAGGCAGCTCACTGCGCCGGGATTAGTGTGTGCTTCACCTCACTGTGTGTTCACTGTGTGCTGAGTGTGTTTCACTAATTCACGGATTGGGATAAATGCAAAGACCAAATTTCCCTCACGGGATCAAAAGAGTATTTATATAGTTAACTAATTACATATTACTAAATAAATGACATTAATTACATATACATTACTGAATAAATATCTTTTCTTTAACCGTTATCCATGTGTGGTCTTTGTGAACCTTCCGAACCTCCTTTAAACGCGCTGGTCAGTTAAAGAGTTTTAAACGCGCTGGTCAGTCCTCTGTGAACCCACCTTCTCCCTGACCGCCGGCAGCAGAGCGTTGAAGCAGGTGGCCAGGAAGACTCCGCCTCCGAAGGCGTTGCTAAAGGCCACGGCTCTCCGGTACCGCTGGGCCTTCTCGCTGTCCACTCGCATCACCCTCACCGGCACCAGAATGCCCCCGAGCATGAGCGCAAACACACCCAGCAGGCACAGGATCTTAGCTACCACCATCTCCATGGTAACACGCTAGTAGTGGCCACGGTCAGGAGACTCTGTTGCTCTGCAAGACGCTTAGTTCACCGCCACTGGCCAGTACTGTCATCTCCACTCTCCTCCTTTGATGTACACAGACGACATCCCAGCTTCAGCCTACAAAGCATAGTTCATAAGATAGTTCATTAAGATCAAACTCTACCATCATATGTTGATGACACATTCTCATTTTCAACCTGTTTACAGTAATCATTTCACAGAATGTCTTTCTCTGTAGTTCTGCCTTTGTAAACACAAGTTTTGAGACTGCATATAGAGATATATTAATCAGACAAGTTATATCATGATATTAGCATGTGCCTCTCTCAAAAAGATATACACTTTCTCACACCTGCTGATGAGCTCAGGGTCGCCTTGGCTTTCAGTGCAGGTTATTAGTCACGGTTCTCTAACGAGCTAGGTTAATAAATGGCTCGACCACAGATGTGAGAGGAAATAACGTGTCAGCTTGTAACGTTACCATTTTGTTCATCACTACTAACCAGTGTTTCCCATACATTGACTTATTTGTGGCGGCCCACCACAATATCAACATTGACCACCACACAATGATTTTCCAGGTTGTACTAAATTGTGCTTAAAGCTGATTAGCATCATAACCATGCTGCGCTAAATTTGTTAAAAACTGTTGCATTCAAGTTAATTCTGCAAACCTACCACCACAAATAGAATTCCATTCTGTGGGAAACACTGACTAACTCTGCTAACCAGCATGGAGACATTAATAACATTAGATTCGTTGAGATGAACGTAAATACAATCAAATATATGTCCAGTTCAATACAGTGCATCATAGCTACGTTTGCAATTTCCTCCTCGTTAAGACAACACGGAAACAAGAAGCTAAAATCTGATAACGCTAGGTTAGCTAGCTAAACATCTGTTTACGAGTTAGCAATAGTGGCTCTGGTGGTATAAACACAAATAACGGGGGTTAACCGCAATAGTGACTGAACAGCTTGGGCGAATTTTCAACTAAGAAATTGCTTGCTAACTCAAGCTGATGTAAACAGAGGCTGTTCACCTGTGATAGCATGCTAGTAAACTAGTAGGTATTTAGTCGTCATCAGCGCATCTTATTTTCAAACATTAACGTTAATCTTTTCACATTTAACGTTGCCACACCACGCTGCAGCTAACTCCTTAGATATAATGTGTATTTAGAAATGTTGTACATCGAAACATGGTTAATCTACCTGTTTCTTCCTCCTCGGATACTTGGAAACGCTGTTGCACCTGTCCTGTCAGCCTTGTGCAGCCAGTCAGCGATGGAGGATGTGACGCAGAATGCCAAAATAAGAGGTCGGTGTAGAATGCTGCTTGTAGCCACATCAGTGTGCATGATCAGATTCAGGTAAGTTCCCAGTTTAAAAAGAATGATTAATTCATTCATTTCTATCTAAATTAAATTAAATTCCATTTTAACAGATCATATTTTTATTTTTAATACTAGAACATGTTTCATTCTAGTCAGCAGTGACTGCTACTGCCGCTTTGGTGCATTGATAAAAGTTGTTATTCAGTGACATACAGACACTTTTGATTTCGCTCATTAATATTAGTCCGTCTGATTACTAGGTCATTAGACAGCAGTGAAAAGACAAAGAAATCACTTCAGTCAAATATTGCAATGACAATAAAACGACTGTGGCGTGGTAGCCAATGCACAATAGGTCTAGTAATGCGAGTTATACTGTACAGCCGTGCCATGTGCTCGACAATGAAGAAATGTACAGCATTGTTTCAAAATGAACAGACCCTTCAGTTCACGATGTAAAATGTCCAATTTATTTTATTCAAAATGACAGTATTTTGGGACAAAGAAAAAGAGGGGCAGTTGTCACATGTTGATATACTTTCATAAAACTGTCACAATTGGACTCCAACTGTGCAATATTAACACACTGCTTCAGAGAAGAACAAAATAACCTTCAAATGAGATGACAATACTTTAATCTTATGTGGCATTCCACGTTACATTGGCTCCCCGGTCCCACGCCATGTCACCCCCCTTTAGTACAGAACAGTGTCTGTTCCCCAGCTTCCCCGGCAGCCTAAGATGGGGCTCCTTAGCAGTCTACAAATCACTCCCTTGCAGATCATTCCTTCCGATATGACAAGGTTCAATGGCAAATGTTAGTAGCCCCATGTTATATTCATATACACACAGCAGGTGCTACAGTGAGGGTGTCTGAGTGAGGTGCTCGGATCCAGCTGCAGTCCAGACACCTGAAACTAGATCTGTCATTCCTACGTGATTCAATGGGCAGGACTGGAGAAGTCAAAGACTGGGGTCAGGCGTGCTCTTTTATCCTCCTGTCATAAACCACATGGTTTATCCCTGGGGTAGCAAGAATTATACAAATAAAAAAAACGGACAGTCTGTCTTCTGGAGTCCTTGCACAAGCCATTCACCTTTAAAAAGCAAAGAACAGGACCAGGTTAGTAGCACGTAGACCAACCCCCAAACCAATAATGTACTGTGATATAAAAACTGCTTATGTTATGCCATTTGGCAGATGCTTTTGTCCAAAACAATGTACTGTGATATAAAAACTGCTTATGTTATGGCATTTGGCAGATGCTTTTGTCCAAAGCGACCTAGAGTATACACTACATGAGTTAAAAAATAATAGTTTCAAATAAAGTTTGAAAGTCTACATTAAGCATAATAGTAATATTAATACTAACAATGACAACAATATCAATAGTTTAATACTTAAGTTTGACTGCTGTCACTGCAGTGGTGATGGCATTAAGGAGGAGATGAAGCTACAATGAAGGCCACATCCAAAATGAGGCCACAAAAACAACCAGAGGGGAATTTAAGTGGGTAATAATAATTAAAAGTGTCAACTGCTCTTGAATTTTCAGTAACACTTTATTTTAAGGGGTCCTTGTTGCAGGGTATATACATAATGAAGTACAGTGTAACAACCTATGTAACAATATGTAATATCACATATTTATGTTGTCAATGCATATATTATATGTAATATCACATACTTGTGTTGTCCATGCATAATGTATGTTTGTGTACCTACAGACTATTAATGCATGTGTAATAAGAAGTGCTTGTTACAATACTTTGCCAGAGTGGCCTCTCTGTTTGGGGGAAGGAGAAAAAGTGGCTCTGGGGTGAAGTTTGGGACTCTTGTCACCCCAACATTAAAGCGCAACTCCGGTTGTGTCGATGCACTGGAACAAGGACCCCTTAACATTTTCAAAAGTACCCAGACAATGCTAGTTGGGGTTTTAGGACCACAGCAGTGAACAAGTGACAAGGGAGGGGCTAGTGAGGGCTCACCTGTGAAGGGAGGGGCTAGTGAGGGCTCACCTGTGAAGGGAGGGGCTAGTGAGGTGCTCACCTGTGAAGGGAGGGGCTAGTGAGGGCTCACCTGTGAAGGGAGGGGCTAGTGAGGGCTCACCTGTGAGGTGGGAGGGGCTAGTGAGGGCTCACCTGTGAAAGGAGGGACTAGTGAGGTGCTCACCTGTGAAAGGAGGGGCTAGTGAGGGCTCACCTGTGAAGGGAGGGGCTAGTGAGGTGCTCACCTGTGAAGGGAGGGGCTAGTGAGGGCTCACCTGTGAAGGGAGGGGCTAGTGAGGTGCTCACCTGTGAAGGGAGGGGCTTGTGAGGGCTCACCTGTGAGGTGGTCAAGGCTAGTGAGGTGCTCACCTGTGAAGGGAGGGGCTGGTGAGGGCTCACCTGTGAAGGGAGGGGCTAGTGAGGGCTCACCTGTAAAGGGAGGGGCTAGTGAGGGCTCACCTGTAAAGGGAGGGGCTAGTGAGGGCTCACCTGTGAGGTGGTCAAGGCTGGTCGTCATTGCTGGAGCTGGGCGGCCGACTGCGCATCTGACTCCGCAGCATCTCAATCAGCTCTGGGTTCTGTTGCTGCATCTGCTGGGCAAACTGCTGGCCTCTGTCACACACACACACACACACACACACACACACAAAATCAGACTAAAGCAAGACTTGCTTAGCAGGATCACAAGTCAGTCAGTCAGACAGCGTCTTCTGATGCCCAATGAAAACAAGTCAGTACTTAAATGGGACTCACGCCTGGATGAGTCCCGAGAGGTCGTTGGGACCCGCTCCTCCTGCTGCTGTTGCTCCTCCTCCTAGTCCTCCTCCTAGTCCTCCTCCTAGGCCTCCTCCTAGGCCTCCTCCTAGTCCTCCTCCTAGGCCTCCTCCTAGGCCTCCTAGTCCTCCTCCAAGGCCTCCGAGTCCGGCGCCAAGTCCGGCTCCTGGTGCTGCCTCCGGTCCAGCTCCTGGTACTGCGCTTGGTACTGCGCCTGGTACTGCGCTTGGTACCGCTCCAGGTGCTCCAGGTGCTCCGGGTGCTCCAGCATAGGCTCCAGACATCATCCCAGACACCCTGATCAACGCAAGACACCCTGATCAACACAAGACATCATCCCAGACACCCTGATCAACGCAAGACACCCTGATCAACACAAGACATCATCCCAGACACCCTGATCAACGCAAGACACCCTGATCAACACAAGACATCATCCCAGACACCCTGATCAACGCAAGACACCCTGATCAACACAAGACATCATCCCAGACACCCTGATCAACGCAAGACACCCTGATCAACACAATACATCATCCCAGACACCCTGATCAACACAATACATCATCCTAGACACCCTGATCAACACAAGATACTATGGTTGATGATGTGTACAGTAAAACGTTGCGATATGTGTGTGTTTGTGTGTGTGTGTGTGTGTGTGTGGGGGGGGGGGGGGTTAAATATTGCCATATGTCTGTACAGAAATGACATAGCCATTCTGATCAACACATCATCCCAGATACCCTGATGCCATAGCCATTCTGATCAACAAATCATCCCAGATACCCTGATCAACACAAGACATCATGTCAGATACCCAGATCATTACAGGACAGATGGAATAATTACGAAAAAATGTACAGAAACTTAGTGTCAATGTATCGATAACTTATCACCAGCAGAACAGCTGCCATGTAGTGCCATCTCAATTCTTTTTTTTTAACCCCTACTCAGCAGCGGCTTTAAATAAGACTAGCAAGTTGTAAAAAGCAATTGAGTTCAATAGTACTGGTGTCCTCACAAATAGATATTATGAAAGAGAGGCCATGCAAGCCAGATGTAAGCTACAATTCTATGGCAAGCCATCATGAGAGCCACACAAATCCACCACAAGTCAGATGTAAACAACTGAATTACAATAAGCATTACTAAGTATGTGCAAGAGAACACTAATTTACACTCTAACAGTTAGTGTTGTCACGATACCAAAATTATGACTTCGATACGATACCTGCCATAAATATCACGATGCTCGATACTAAAACGATACTACGGCGAAATCCTAAGATATCTGGAGAAGAAAGGACTCATACCTCCTCCAAGTGTATTGAGTCATTTGTGTTGAATTTGGTGCACTTTTGTAGTGTGTAGGTCAATTCTGGGTTCTAAACTTCCTACATAATTATTATTTTTTTATAGTCAGTAAAATAGTAGGCCTACTTTGCGTGATTAAGTCCTTTATTGTTTGTTATAGTTCATTTACATTGTGTTGTGGCAATAAAGTAGCTTTAAATAGCCAAACTAGGCTACATCAAGGTCAGTGTTAAAATTACTGCATGCAAATCACTGAATGCTATGCAGAGGGGCCTAATCTTTAGGCCATCTGATGTACAGTATAGGCTACCCTAGGCCTTCCCGTGTTCATGGGATTTCTTTGACAGTTGCAAAGGGGAAAATGTGAGGATAGTCTTCTTTGTGCCCAGTGTACAAGTACGACGTTCCAACCACTCAGGTCTTCGTCAGATAGGCCTACACCATTACCTGTTGCAATATATCTGTGTGCATTCCTACATTACGTCTATTTCTTTGATAACATGATTTGCTACCACGTACTGTAACAATAAGCCGCTATTATTATTAGGACTCAACACGCTTTGGTGGTGTTATGCTGTGGGCTTTAATTAGCGCATTTCGGGTAGCCTATCCTACATCTGGGCAATAATTATTGAACAAATTGCAGTCTACATGCCATGACAAATATTACCAGTAGTAGGCTGCTACTGACCGAACATGAAATAGATCGTTTACAAGTTATGGTAATGTTATTCTGGCGTGAACATTGCGCTTTCATCGCGTTAGCACCCTTGATTACAGCTCGTTATGTCTCGTCAAAATGATTACAGCTCTGTCTCGTCAAAATTCATTGATGAAGGAAGGTTCGCTTTATCCCAGAGAACCATACTCGTTTCACTTAGGCTAGACTAAAACATAAGAGAAGAACGGCACTAACCATGTAGTCGTGTTTTCTATAGCATATTCGTTAACCTGTCGTTCTTTGAACTCTTTAAAAATGTTGGGATATATCTGCGAGGTGTTTAGCCAAGTTCCATGCGTAGCCTACTGCTTTTAAATGACTTTGTGTACCTGATGGCTTGGATGTATCCGAAATAGAAATAGCACACCTTTTGTTTTATCCACAAGGCCTAGAACTGTCGGCAAAGAACTATGTTGACGTTGGCTGCGCACTCACTCACTCAGAGCTGCCTGCTTGACACGCCCACTTGCCTAGATGCGTGCAAGGAGCAGTGGGAGCAGCAGTTGACACAGACACAGAACGTTATTATTTTAATAAAGTATCGATTCTAAAAACGTCTGAAATCGTATCGTTTTTTGCGTGAAGGCATCGCGATACCTTTTTAGTATCGATACACCGTGCAACACTACTAACAGTAGCACAACAGTCCAAGTCCCTACACTAGGTGGCCATATTGTAACGCCTTTTGGGCACTTAATATCGGGCATCTATTTCGGCAGAAATGCGCGTGTGCAAGGCATCGCGACACAAATCTTGCTCCAGCGGCGAGATCACAACACATGATTGGCACGATGTATTCACAACACCCCACATGATTGGCACAATGTATTCACATGACCACTTTTTTTCCACGGAAGGGGCGGGATACGCGTAGATAACGTAACTGCCATATTGCCGTTCCAAACTAACCCTATGCATTTCTATTTCCAAGTCTCTGGTTTAGGCAACAGTCTGAGTTTAGTTATGTTACACCAAAAGCAACCTAATTCCACCTTACTTTACTTGAACCAAACAAATGTCAAAGTGCACTAACCAGAGGACAGAGGAGATGAAAACAGCATCCGTATTACTCACAGTTGTTGAACTTGAGGATTATTCATCAGATTTGATGCCTAATGGGGAAAAAAAGGCAGTTTGTTTCAGTTAACATTTCAAGTCATAGGTCTGAATGATCCAACCTAATTTTGTAGAAGTAAGTCCAAGATGTCACCCTCACCATGTTCATGAATCCAGGATTACTGAGAAGGCCGGCTAGGTCCACTCCAGCCATTCCCCCTGTCTGGAGAAGATAAGCGCGGACAGTGAGAAGCGCTGACGAGGCAGATTTGAATGCTCGGATAATACTCATGGTTTAACGGACATTACAGATGTCACACCAAACACCTACTGGACTTGGGGTCTCTTTCATCTTCTGTTCTGCTATTTTCAAGTTGGATTTGTACGTGTCGTTGTCCGGGTCCAGCTCCAGTGCTTTCTTGTAATAGCTAACAGCCTCTGTGTGTTTGTTTAAACTTGCCAGCGCCAGCCTGTAATTGAACAAGACCACTGGCTTATGTCACATCCGTGCACCTTAGCGCGAGTCACAGCACCAGTCACATAAAAAAGAAAGATGTGGTAAAGCATAAGTACCCCATTCTCCCGTGGGCTTTGCTGTAGTTGGGATCAATCCCAATGGCTTGTTCACAGTCTTGCACAGCTCCGGCATAGTTTCCCAACTTACTATATGCAGCAGCCCTGTCAAATAATTCAACTATGCAATATTACAGACCAAACATATTCTACAGCAATGGCAATCTGTGCAAAGGCAAGATAGCATGACTGAAGCCAAACTTATGAGGGTAAAAGTGTCAGTCTATACCTGTTGCAATAGTAAACAGCATTTTCAGGGTTAAGTGCGATAGCCTTTGAGTAGAACTCCACAGCGGCGCCGAAATTCTCTACTTTCATTTGGTCGTTACCTGTAACAACATACAATGCACTACATCAGTGACATCATGACTTATTGTTCCCCCTGTGACAACATACAACACTACATCAGTGACATCATGACTTATTGTTCCCCCTGTGACAACATACAACACTACATCAGTGACATCATGACTTATTGTTCCCCCGGTAACAGCATCTATCCGAAGAATCACTGACACTGGCAGATGGTGACTCACTCAAGCCAAGACTAGGCTATTTATACAGCGCATTTCATACACGGGGTAATTCAATGTGCTTTATATAAACAAAAGCAAAGAATAACAGTAAATAAAAGTATGAAAGGACAATATTGTTTTAAAGTAAATATTAATGTAGTAAAGTACATAAAATACAGCAATTAAAGACATAGAAGACACAATGTAGAATATTTAAAAGACAGAGTGTATAACAACGTACGGTTACTGGAACACAGGCAACAACTTCACCTTCTGCTTCCTCACCTCCCCAGTTCTACTGATGCACTAAATTTAGTAATAGATCAGCTAAACCAAACTCACTGATCAGCTAAACCAAACTCTCTGATCAGCTAAACCAAACTCACTGCTCAGGTGATCTCACAGCTCTGATCAGCTAAACCAAACTCACTGATCAGCTAAACCAAACTCACTGCTCAGGTGATCTAACAGCTCTGATCAGCTAAACCAAACTCACTGCTCAGGTCATCTCACAGCTCTGATCAGCTAAACCAAACTCACTGATCAGCTAAACCAAACTCAGTGATCAGGTGATCTCACAGCTCAGCCCATACCTTCAGTTTTGAGTTGCTCAGCTTCTGCAATCTGCTCGGCTGAAGGAGAGTGTACCCTTGAGTTGTTTTTCGCTTGGGAGGCATTAGGATACTGCAAGTAAAAGGTAAGAGAGGCACTTGTAACACTTGTACACAAATGCACAAAAATTATACGTAACAGAATGTTGGGTTGTTATTACACACCTTTGCTGTGGCTGAGGCAAAGATCTCTGGTAAGGTCTGGGTGACAGCTAGACTCTGGTCCTCCGTGGAGACGCTGAAGGCCGTCTCTAGACACTGGATTGCAACTGGAACAAAGGTGTGTCAAGGGTAAACATTGGTGCGTGACCTCCAACTTGCAATCCAAAACACACACATCATATTGAAGTACCTTCTAAACTCTCCTGAGTGTCCGACGACAACCCGCCGGAGTTCACCTGGTCATGAAGGAACTGAATGATGGAGAACGCGAGACGTTTGGTATCCGTCATCTTTCTTGGAGGATGAAACCTCACAAAGTATCAAGAGTTGTGAGTACACCTGAAATGGTGACAATCAAAACAAGGCTGTAAACGACCTGTAGGACCACCTTCAGATTGCAAATAAGGCTCTGACTGGCTCATATATTGATAAATGAAAAAAGTCGTGTCAGATCCGTCGTTCTTTTATTGATATGATTGCTATTTATTTATTAGTAGCCTATTTGGCATGCCGTATACCTAGCCTCCGTTCTGACATCTTTCCGTCAATATTATTGTCAGATATTAAATGCTAAGTTAGTGGCAATAGGAGGTTGCGAGCGAAACACATTGTCAGACATTGTGGAACAGTAGACAACTTCTCTGATTAGAGAAGCATTAGGAAACGTTAGCCTGCTAGTGCTAGTTGGCTAATATTTGCAATCTAGCAAGGAAGTTCTAGAAGGCCAACTTCGCTTATCCTTACGCAACCATGGCGTTATATCTACTGTCCTTATATTATAAAAACATCAGTTAACTTATCCTCAAGCCAGACTAATGACTCCTTAAGCATGGCTATGATTACAACTAGCTAACTATGCAAGTACATGATTTGCTATGCTGCCTGAGCGCATTAGCTAGCTAGCTATGCTAGATCTAAATAGAAGCTGGATGCATCACAGAAATTTCTAGTCCTAGCTAACCCACGCCGGTGAACTTCCAAGTTAGCTAACATAGCTAGCTAGCCTGTTCTATCAAAGCACTGATACTTGGGCTGTCAGTTGAACAGAGTTCATATGAAATTATTCAGAATGGCAGATAATATTCTTAGCAAGCATACTCTCTCAAAAGCAACACGAGCTTTTTGACATTTTGATAATTTTACGAAGCTAGCCAACTTGTTTAAGCCATACCAGCTGTAATATAGTAGCTGCTACACAGCTCGCTAGTCAGCTAACAATGGTTAGTTCAAATGAGTCATTAAAAATAGCCACACTGCATCTAAGGACAAATGCGAACATTATGTATCAAAATTGTAGTGATAATGCACATATCCTAAGATAGCGAACCAGTGCGTCCCGTTAGCTTGTCATCTAACGTTACTTTTGCCTTACCAGTTGTCTTGCTGTCTCACTTCAAAGATTCCTTGCAGTATGGTGTAAACCTAAGGTGTAATATGAGAAATACGGCATGTGTGAAACGTCACATCCAGGGAGGAATTGAGTTGGCGACCCACCCAGCTAGGGCAGATTTTTCACTTATAGTTGGAGAAGTTAAAATGACAACACAGAGAAAATCATAAACATGACAAACTTGACATTGACATTCAGTGTTTCAGTCGTTGTTTTGAAAGTTATACGTATGCCGTTTGCATGTGCGACACACAACTTAGGATCTGATTTATTAGCTTTGCATCTGGTTGGCACGTTAGTTGACAGTAAGCAGTGTGTGTTTGCATGTGTGAAACAGAAAACTGAAATTCTACTAAATAAGTCTCATATTTCTGAGGAAACTATAAACTGTCACTGGCAGCATAATTTTGTTATGACGATGGTTTGTGAGTATTCCATGACTTTACATTAAATAACACTCAATGTAGATCTATACTGTGATAGAGCATGTTTCGACATCTTTATTTCTTCTTTTATTGTAAAAATGATGGCCAATTTGACTGAAGCTTGAAGATGACTGGCAAGTGTTGTGCGGAGCGGTGCGGAGGACCTTAATGTGATTGACACATACTCAGGCCTATCGTTTAGAAGAGCGTCGGAAGGTGGGGCGGTATCAGTGTTGAGGAACCGCACACAGTGGAGCACACGCTGCAACTCAGTTGTTTGAATTATGGCACCCACAGGTCAGTAACAAGGGATTTATGTAAATTTTTCCTGACCATTCTGTTACATGAACTTTAAACCGTAAAAGAGTAACACCGCAAATTGTGGCTATTATACCGATCTGTGTCACAGTGGGTTAGACAACTTTCAGGCTAACCCCTGTGAATGGTCCAGGCTAGCGGGTTAGCATGGCTAAGGTTCTACGGCTAGCTAATCAGTTGGCTAACTGTTTGCGCAACCGGAGCGATGTCGTGCGGTGTAAATGTTTGCCCCATCACTGGGTTTCTATAAGCTCCGTGGATGTATACTATGTTAACCTTCGATGTATCATTTGTCTTGCTTGTATCTTGGTTCTTGTTTTGCGAAATGTATGTGGTACTGTCAGCTAACGGCAGCCTTTCATTAACCCATTCATTCATTCACAGGACGGTGTTAATTGTGTTGATGGCTAACGTCAGCTAACTGAAATGCTTTGTCACAGCTAGTTATGTAGCTATTGTTCACAACACACATGATTTGTATTTCGTTGGTCGGAGGGAGTCCACGGCCAGCGTTGGCAAATGTAGTAAATCTGTGCCTGTCTGACAGTCCCCAGTTTGGCCATTCTAGCTCCTGCCTTAACTATCCAAACATTAGCTTTTGTTCAACTAACACGGGTGACACCAATTTACAGTATTACACTAACACTAGCGTTGGTAATATTGATTACATTTCAATATTTCTCTCCTACGGTTTCTGTGTGTTAAATGTGCACTTTGTATCCCCGTGGGTGGATGACGTGTGTAAAATGACCATTATAGACATAGGTGTCAGAAATAGTTAGTTGTGTGTAGGAAACTCAGTTAGTGCTAAGATATTTGGATTAGACTCCTCAACTATTTTCCTTTGTTAACTCCCTGATCACCTGTTATGTCATGCCCTGGCACGCAGGCACAGTATATGTTTCTTTCTTGACAAATTAGCATTAAACCCTGTAGTTTTTCTCCTGGATGTAGAAACAGGCTCCCCCCTATTCTTATCCATATATCTTATACTTATACATATATCCCTTTCCCTGCGTTTCCATATATCTTATACTTATACATATATCCCTTTCCCTGCGTTTCCAGGAGAAGTGGTGTTTGGAACGCAGACTCGTGTCTGTGCAGACAACCGTCTGCGCTGGGACCTGACCCCGGAGCAGATTCACCAGCTGTCCGACGAGCTCATCGCTAAGACCAAGCAGGTGTACGACACCGTGGGCTCCCTGGACCTGGACACGGTGACCTATGAGAACACCCTGAAGGCGCTCGCCGATGTGGAGGTTGACTACACAGGTGAGTAGAGAGGAGGGGCGTCCAATAACGAGGGGATGCTCAATAACAAGGAGACGCTCAATAATGAGGGGACGCTTAATATCAAGGGGATGTCCAATATCAAGGGGATGCTCAATAACACACCACTTGTCAAAAAACACCAAGTGCACAATATCACATACAGATGAACTTCAGTTTGACTCCAAATCTTGTGCCAGGACTTCTGAACTGATGTTAAACTGTACATTGCCACTCTCAGATATTGCACTGGCTGCATTACACCATAAATTGCATCGTAAAAATTACAGCTCTATAAAGTCAGGTGTATATTTGTCTGAAGACTTCCTCTGTGAACTATCCACTGCATTATATTGGGTGATTTTTTTACCAAATGATCTGGAAGGCACACAGAAGCCTGTGTGTGTAGTAGTAGGTGGATGCTGGCAGATGGCGAAAACAAACCTCTCGTTGCGTAACCCGTCCAGCCCACTACAACCAAACGTAGCATTTACTCTGCAGCTATTGTAAGCGGCACAGAAAATCCGAGTCAGCTGAAATTCCGTATGCAATGGTATAGACTGTTCAGCAGTTTTCTACATAAAGACTAGCTTACCCACATGCGCCTGACAATGACATTGTTCCGCAGGTGAAGCAGAGCCAGAGAGAGTAAGGTGTGTGTGTGTGTGTGTGTGTATGTGGGTGTGTGTGTGTGTGTGTGTGTGTGCTCACTGGAACACCTTTCTGCTCTCAGAAACCACACCATGTCCACACCATATTCATATAGTGCACACATTAATTTGCAAAAAATCCTTTTCAGACAGATTGTAGGACCCAGGGATTTGGGACAAATGGGTTCCCCTTTCACTGGCCTAACAGCAAGCAGCATTTGAAAAAGAGCATTGTGGTATAACAGCAAGCAGCATTTGAAAAAGAGCATTGTGGTATAACAGCAAGCAGCATTTGAAAAAGAGCATTGTGGTATAACAGCAAGCAGCATTTGAAAAAGAGCATTGTGGTATAACAGCAAGCAGCATTTGAAAAAGAGCATTGTGGTATAACAGCAAGCAGCATTTGAAAAAGAGCATTGTTTGATGGCCCTAAAAGGTGTGACTGATGCTCATACCCCCCCCCCCCCCAGTCCAGCGCAACATGCTGGACTTCCCGCAGCACGTGTCCCCCTCCAAAGAAGTGCGCACGGCCAGCACGGAGGCCGATAAGAAGCTGTCCGAGTTCGACGTGGAGATGAGCATGAGGGAGGATGTGTACCAACGCATCGTTGCCCTGGAGGTCAGAACACACCGTACACACACACACACACACTTACATCCACATCTTCTCCGCATCGTTGCCCTGGAGGTCAGAACACACCGTACACACACACACTTACATCCACATCTTCTCCGCATCGTTGCCCTGGAGGTCAGAACACACCGTACACACACACACTTACATCCACATCTTCTCCGCATCGTTGCCCTGGAGGTCAGAACACACATCGTACACACACACACACTTACATCCACATCTTCTCCGCATCGTTGCCCTGGAGGTCAGAACACACTGTACACACACACACACACTTACATCCACATCTTCTCCGCATCGTTGCCCTGGAGGTCAGAACACACCGTACACACACACACACACTTACATCCACATCTTCTCCGCATCGTTGCCCTGGAGGTCAGAACACACACCGTACACAGACACACACACACTTACATCCACATCTTCTCCGCCTGGAGGTCAGAACACACACCGTACACACACACACACACATACTTACATCCACATCTTCTCCGCCTGGAGGTCAGAACACACACCGTACACACACACCCGCTTACGTCCACATAAGTATAAGTATACAGTATATACTCTTTTGAAATTTGGTCTCTGCATTTATCCCAATCCGTGAATTAGTGAAACACACTCAGCACACAGTAAACGGTGAAGTGAAGCACACACTAATCCCGGCGCAGTGAGCTGCCTGCAACAACAGCGGCGCTCAGGGAGCAGTGAGGGGTTAGGTGCCTTGCTCAAGGGCACTTCAGCTGTGGCCTACCGGTTGGGGTTCAAACCGCCAACCCTCCGGTTACAAGTCCGAAGCACTAACCAGTAGGCCACGGCTGCCCCCACCACATCCCCACATCTTCTCCGCCTGGTGACTGGACACACTCTAAAGGCCGCTGTCACATGGTACACTGTCCTTGGGACCCCCAAAGCATGTTTCCCCAATAAACTGGGCCATATATTATACACACACACACATGCACAAACATATATGTATACATGTTTGTGTGTCTTAACAGCAAGTTTGGTCATACCACCAGTAAACTGGTATAACCAGACCCAAATTAACATTTGACATGTTTCCAATAAGCACAAAAAAGGTATGCATATCATCATCAGAAATTCAGAATGTGTTGCTTAGGAACCACACCTGTGAACATTCTATAGGTGCCATCGTTAGAAGTGTGTGTTGTGAAGTGTAATATCACCTTTCAGGAAGTGTTTCCACAGCTTCCCTTAGCTTGATAGTTGGCCAGGTTTCAAATTGAACTGGAAGAATATTTATCAGTATATTTGGTATTTATCAGTATATTTGGTATTTATCAATGTATTTTGTATTTATATGAATTCTATTGATTTATATCCACCTGTATACCTATAATTCTATTGGTTTGTATCCACCTATATACCTATAATTCTATTGGTTTGTATCCACCTGTATACCTATAATTCTATTGGTTTGTATCCACCTGTATACCTGTAATTTTATTGGTTTGTATCCACCTGAATACCTATAATTCTATTGGTTTGTATCCACCTGTATACCTGTAATTCTATTGGTTTGTATCCACCTGTATACCTGTAATTCTATTGGTTTGTCTACCTGTCCATCCCAGGGGAAACTGGAGGACGGAGACGCGTTGACCACAGAAGGGAAGCGCTACATCGAGCGACTGATGAAGCTGGGCCGAAGGAACGGCCTGCACCTGCCCAAAGAGACCCAGGACGTGAGTCAGGAACAAACACAAACAAACACGACCACAAAACAAATAAACAGATCAACACCAGCACCATGTCTCTGACTAAACCGTCTGGTGGCCAAACTTTTGACAGGAGATCAAAGCCATCAAGAAGAAGCTGAGTAACCTGTGCATCGACTTCAACAAGCACCTGAACGAGGACACCACCAGCCTGCCCTTCAGTCGTGATGAGCTGGGTAAACACTGCCCTCAGCGCAGTCTCACTCTAGTCTCAGCGCAGTCTCACTCTAGTCTCAGCGCAGTCTCACTCTAGTCTCAGCGCAGTCTCACTCTAGTCTCACAGCTCTGCTGACCTCAGCGCAGTCTCACTCTAGTCTCACAGCTCTGCTGACCTCAGCGCAGTCTCACTCTAGTCTCACAGCTCTACTGACCTCAGCGCAGTCTCACTCTAGTCTCACAGCTAGTCTCTGTGGTAATAATGATGAGCAGGAAGTGTGTCGGGCCTCAGTGTGTGACGGGGAAACTGTGTGTGTCGGGGAAACTGTGTGTGACGGGGAAACTGTGTGTGACGGGGAAACTGTGTCCCCGCAGGCGGTCTGCCGGAGGACTTCCTGAACTCGCTGGAGAAGGACTCTGACGGGAAGCTGAAGATCACGCTCAAGTACCCCCATTACTTCCCCACCATGAAGAAGTGTCACGTGCCCGACACACGCAAGCGGCTGGAGGAGGCCTTCAACTCCCGCTGCAAGGAGGCAAGCACACACACACACACACACGAACGCAAGCACACACACACACACACACGCACGAACGCAAGCACACACACACACACACACACACACACACACACACACACACACACACACACGCACGAACGCAAGCACACACACACACACACGCACGAACGCAAGCACACACACACGCACACGCACGAACGCAAGCACACATACACACACGCACACACACACACGAACGCAAGCACACACACACACACACACACACACACACACACACACACGAACGCAAGCACACACACACACACACACACACGCACGAATGCAAGCACACACACACACACACACACACACACACGAACGCAAGCACACACACACACACACACGCACGAACGCAAGCACACACACCCGCACACGCACGAACGCAAGCACGCAAGCACACATACACACACGCACACACACACACGAACTCAAGCACACACACACACACACACACGCACACACACACGCACGCACGCACACGCAAGCGGCTGGAGGAGGCCTTCAACTCCCGCTGCAAGGAGGCAAGCACACACACACACACACACACACGCACGAACGCAAGCACACACACACACACACACGCACGAACGCAAGCACACACACACACACACACACGAACGCAAGCACACACACACACACACACACACACACGCACACACACGCACGAACGCAAGCACACACACACGCACGAACGCAAACACACACACACACACACACAATCGGCTGGAGGAGGCCTTCAACTCCCGCTGCAAGGAGGCAAACACACACACACACACACGAACGCAAGCACACACACACACACACGCAAGCACACACGCACGAACGCAAGCACACACACACACACACGCACGCAAGCGGCTGGAGGAGGCCTTCAACTCCCGCTGCAAGGAGGCAAGCGCACACACACTCTCACACACACACTCTCACACACACACACACAAGCACGCGCACGCACACACACACACACACACACGCACGCACACAAGAGGCTGGAGGAGGCCTTCAACTCCCGCTGCAAGGAGGCAAACACACACACACACACACATTTATATTCACTGATATGCTGTGCCAATGGAGACCAGAACAAACGACACACCTACTTTTACACACACTTGTCATCAGCGAACCCTTCAGTTGCAGCCAGAGGTCATCAGCGAACCCTTCAGTTGCAGCCAGAGGTCATCAGCGAACCCTTCAGTTGCAGCCAGAGGTCAACAGCGAACCTTTCAGTTGCAGCCAGAGGTCATCAGCGAACCCTTCAGTTGCAGCCAGAGGTCAACAGCGAACCTTTCAGTTGCAGCCAGAGGTCATCAGCGAACCCTTCAGTTGCAGCCAGAGGTCAACAGCGAACCTTTCAGTTGCAGCCAGAGGTCATCAGCGAACCTTTCAGTTGCAGCCAGAGGTCATTTTCACATTCCAAAGGCAGCTTATCTCTAACTAAGAGTCACACTCACCTCACCAAGGCAGTGCAATGCCATGTGATAACCAGAGTTGATGCTGTTGGCTGTCCATGCTACTC